>NC_056459.1:10220860-10535860 GCF_018296145.1 Oncorhynchus tshawytscha
TCCCCCTACACCTCACGCTATTACCTCCCACAACTCAAACATAATAACATCATTTATATACCTTGACATGGTTTCACACATTTAATGTCTTGCACAAACCGTGTAATTTACAAAATGTTCATAGAGACATTTTCATTTGTGTATTTAGGTGAAACTTACTATGTCTACCACACAAATGCAATAAAGATGCTTGGAACTGCTTTCACGAGCTGACAAATCCACATAGATGTTTGGCCTGAACTTTAGCCCGTCTCCTAGTGTAATAAGCAGGGCTGCTCAAGTATACTGTGCAATAATGGCTGCCATTTCTACATTGGATCTGTGTTGCTATGGCAATTAGGATATCATCAAGTTTTCCTAAGTGCCAAATGAGAGGGGAAGCATAACTTTCTACCTTTCCTGGACTGCTGCTGCGCTAATTAGTGACCAGCTCGCTAGCTTCCTAACTGAGGGGCCATTGATTGGGCTGAGACTAGAGACACTGGAGTGTGACACACAGCCCTATCACTCGAATTTAGGTCAGCCCCACCATGCTTATGAGAGTCTGTGAGAGACTTTCCAACAACCTTAGCTCACTGACATTGAACCCAGCAGTGGCTATAAAGCAACAGTTTGTTATTTTCCATAAACAACATGATGCCACACACCAAAAAGATGCCCAAAATCTTCCCAAGGGGAGATATGTAACTCAATATGCTCTATTTGACAGATAAATCCCTGTTTGCAGTGTAAAAAGACCTGTGTCATAACTTCATCCATCGAAAGCCAGGTTTGTGTGGAAAATATACACTCTAGCAAGCCCAATAATCCACTTAGAAAACAGGGTGACGCATGAGATTCATGAATGCTACTACTGTATGTTTCAACACCAGGATTCTCAGAGACAGAAAAAGCAGTAAGACACTGGCATTCAGCCTATTTTAATTTCTGCAAGATGCTTCTGTACAGTATATCACATTGTGAGCTTGTTATCGGTTCTATAACCTATACTATATTAGCATAGCCAAAAATAACATTGTTTTTTTTAATGAATGCATAGCTAACCATTTATTATAGCAATGGTTACCAGAACTGCATGTCCCAACATGCAGAATTTAGCATTTAAGTGGAACATCTAAATCTGTTGCCAGACAACAGTCTGTTGCCAGACAACAATTAAGTTGTCATTTTACTTGACATTCATACTTAGGGATTGTGCAAACCAAGTGCAAGGAAATGTCCATTTCTAGATGTCCCACAGCGATCACTGACGGACTTTAAAATAGTGGATTTTAAATGCAACACCTATACTTACAGTTTGATAATTGCATACTGGTAATTAAGTTAATTCTATACTAGCAAATCCAGCCAGAGCCAGAAGGCAAAACACCAGAATGTTAATTCTCTACACAAAAAGGGTTCCAAAAGGGTTCTTCAGCTGTCCAAATAGGAGGACCCTTTTTGGTTCCAGGTTCTACCTGGAACCAAAAAGGGTTCTTCAAAGGGTTCAACCCCAAAAAACATTGTTTTTTCTAAGGCTGTAGATTCAAAGCATAGACTCCAATCTTCACCTTTCTATAAATAATTACAGCTGGTTTTAGAACAGGAAAGGAGAGAGAGGGAGAGAGAGACAGAGAGAGCAAAACTATCTAAATAAAGAGAAAGATTGGGAGAGGAGAAAAGAGAGGGTAGAGGAAATTGTGAAGGTGTTTTTTGATATACGAGGGGCCAGAGTCTTAACCACCCCATTTATGTCACCAGAAGCTTAACTGGCATGCTCTGCCCTGAATAATTCATACAAGCAACATTTATCCAGTAAACCCTGTTCATGGAATGGGACAACCCAAGGATCTGTAGTGGGGACAATGAGGAATTACTATAGCAGTATATCGTACAATTTTCCGTCCACACCTCATAGGACATTATTAAATCGTTGAAAATGGTGCATCAAATGACAATATTCCATATCTACGGTTGCGATTCAAATACCATTTAAGAACTAGTGTTGCACACATCCCATTGCAGAACATCCGTATTGGTGAAGAATAAACCTACCTACGTTTTTTTACCATGAGATCCATTAGCACTGAGGGGATGTCATGAAAATTCTACAGCCTCTTGGATGTCCTCTCTTGGTCCCAGCAGCCTTTGAAAGGTCATGCATTGTGAAGGCAGGTAGAGGTGGTACAGTTTGGGCCCACATCGGTAACAGTGAGCCAGTTACCCACCTTGCGAGCAAAACATTTTAGCGATCCCCTTCATGACAGCGAAAACTAAAACAAAAAAATGTTAAATTCATTTCCTGTAATTCTACACATTTTGCCATGCGGCTGAGGGAAAGATTTCGCTGTTTTTAATATGATAACTGATGATTAATTGGCCCGACCCCAGTTGGGGATTTGACCATGATTACTACACGTTTAGATAGCTGGCCGCTAGACTACCGTATCAATCTAAAAAATAATTTGCTGACATGGGATAATTGAGTGACTGCTGATGCACAACCAAATTTTGAAATTGCACCTTTTATTATTCTAACCTTTTATTGTATTATATTGTTATAACTCTCAACAGTAAGTTGAGGCCAGGACTGAGTTCCAAAATATTCTTTGGTTTGATTTTTTTTATTGGTCAGCGGGCCTACAAAAGGGGTTTGCCCATCCCTGGCAGTCTCTATGGGTGTGCCACAGGGTTCAATCCTAGGGCCGACTCTCTTCTCTGTATACATCAATGTCGCTCTTGCTGATGGTGATTCTTTGATCCACCTCTACGCAGACAACACCATTCTGTATATCTCTGGCCCTTCTTAATACACTGTGTTAACTAACCTCCAGATTAGCTTCAATGCCATACAACTCTCCTTCCATGGCCTCCAACGGCTCTTAAAAACTCTTGGAACTACCCATCCCGGATCCGGAAGAATTGTCATCAACTACACTAATATATCAACTGGGACAATTGGCTTTTCAGTAGGAGCGAGAGGAAAAATGACTACCTCTGTCTTTTACGCAAGAATCACTCTGAGAGCCCTCAGTTGGCCACTGACGCAATGTAGTCGTTTACGCTCATTCTTCAAAATAAAGGCCTGAAACTACGTCTAAAGGCTGTAGACACCTTAGGGAAGCCATTGAAAAAAAAGGAATCTGGTTGATATCCCTTTCAATGGGCAATAGGGATGCATAGAAAGACAGAGGTTTCAAAATAAGAGCCACTTCCTGATTGGATTTTTCTCAGGATTTCGCCTGCAATATCAGTTCTGTTATACTCAGACAATATTTTTACAGTTTTGGAAACTTTAGAGTGTTTTCTATCCTAAGCTGTCAATTATATGCATATTCTAGCATCTGGTCCTGAGAATTAGGCGGTTTACTATTCCGCAACAAAGCATCCTTCACTCATGCTGCCAAACATACCCTCGTAAAACTGACCATCCTACCGATCCTCGACTTCGGCGATGTCATTTACAAAATAGCCTCCAACACTCTACTCAACAAATTGGATGTAGTCTACCACAGTGCCATCCATTTTGTCACCAAAGCCCCATATGCTACCCACCACTGCGACCTGTATGCTCTCGTTGGCTGGCCCTCGCTTCATACTCGCCGCCAAACCCACTGGCTCCAGGTCATCTACAAGTCTCTGCTTGGTAAAGCCCCGCCTTATCTCAGCTCACTGGTCGACATAGCAGCACCCACACGTAGCACGCGCTCCAGCAGGTATATCTCACTGGTCACCCCCAAAGCCAATTCTTCCTTTGGCCGCCTCTCCTTCCAGTTCTCTGCTGCCAATGACTGGAACGAACTGCAAAAAATCTCTGAAGCTGGAGACTCATATCTCCCTCACTAGCTTTAAGCACCAGCTGTCAGAGCAGCTCACAGATCACTGCACCTGTACATAGCTCATCTGTAAATAGCCCATCCAATCTACCTCATCCCCATACTGTATTTATTTATTTATCTATCGTGCTCCTTTTCACCCCAGTATCTCTACCTGCACATTCATCTTCTGCACATTCTACCGTTCCAGTGTTTAATTGCTATAATGTAATTACTTTGCCGCAACTGCCTATTTATTGCCTTACCTCTCTTATCCTACCTCTCTTGCACATGCTGTATATAGACTTTTTCTACCGTATTATTGATTGTATGTTTATTTATTCCATGTGTAACTCTGTGTTGTTGTATGTGTCAAACTGCTTTGCTTTATCTTGGCCAGGTCGCAGTTGCAGATGAGAACTTGTTCTCAACTAGTCTACCTGGTCAAATAAAGGTGAAATAAAAAAATTAAAAAATAATTAATACTTTTTGTCTATTTCATTCTGCCTGTGGGTCTGAAATAGGTACAATGCTTTTCAAAGTTGGATTTTCTTGAGTGTTCATCCTGTGAGTAAGAGAGACGTCCTCAATTTTTTGTCTCTACCACTCTTACTGACTTATTTCTGCCTGCTTTCTATTCTGACCTCCCAATGCCTGTCAATCAACCAACAAACCAGTCAAGTAACCAATCAGCCATCCCCACTTACCAGCGAGTCTTCTACGGTGAAGTTGAACATGTTCAATGCGTCCGTCTTCAGGTTGGACACAAACTCCAGGTACTCTGGGTTCTGTGGCTCTTTGTAGGTCAGGATCTTCACACTCTGTCAAGAAAAATGAACGACAACCAGTCAGAAAAATGCAATAACAAATAAGGTCCATCAGGACAGACTTTCCTCCATCTTGGAACTTTTTGAAAATCTTTGAAAAACACTAAATCTTTGAAATAACACCAAATGCAGTATGTATCACCATGGTAAATCTCTTAACTTAGTTTGAGCTATGGGATTGGTTAAGAGATAGCTGAGTTATGGATAATTCAGGAAATCGGATTTTACATGTCCATTTAAATCCTTTGTAAATCCACTCCTTTGTAAATCAACTTTTTAGGATCGTCAAAGACATGACCATGATGAACCATGTTTGGCATTGATATCTTTAAAAATAAGGAAACTATTAACAATTCACTTTTGATTATGTAAAAATCTTCTCATAGACTAAAAGTCAGATTCACTCCAAATGTAGTCTTTGAACTCATCACAATTGTCCCTAAGGAGATTGTGAAAATAACGTTGATGACCACACTATTCTAGTAGATGCATATTAGTACATATGCTAAGATATGCTACAAATACTTCAAAAAACCACACTGAATTTGGTATTGCCATCTTGAAAAACAAGGAAACTATTAGCAACCCATTCTTTGCATATGTAAGGCTAATTCTCAAAATAATTCTCTCTTCATGAACCATAGTCAGATTCACTCCAAATGTTGTATTGGTCTCATGATGGCACATAAAGGAAGGTAGTTCCTACACGATAGAGGGCCTGCTTTGTTATCCAACTGATCTTGCGTCCTTCCTGACATCCTATGAACTTCTTTCATTGCTGCTGACAGATATATTTTAAATGGTAAAAATCAAAAGAAAATTTTGAATGAACAAAAAAGAAGAATGAACAAAGAGAAAAACAAACTAGAACATTGTTTGTATGACTCGACATGGGTCAAAATTCGACCAGATCCAGCAACAACAAAAAAGGACCATATGTATTTCAGGTAAAATACAAACAAATGTTTATTTTTCAGGACAAATTAGCTAGCAACAGCAAGCTAGCTAAATGTCCATAAATGTTTCATGTGTGTTTCGACCTGTCCCCAAATCAATATAGTTGGCCCAAACCCATCGGTTTTTGGGACTAGAATGGGTTTTCAATCTAGAAATCATTAGGAAGTCATTGAGGAAAAGAAACTAACGTCCGTGGGTGTGGCGTAGCATTTAGCCAGAGCAAGGAGTCTGGGTAGGCAAATTACCATCGTAAAACAATTCCATAAGTTAGTACATATCGCCATCTAGAGGCTTAGACTCTAGTCTAGGAGGTTAAGTGGTATGCTAGTGTGGATATTGGACCAAACCTTCTGTTTCCCTTCCCTACCTCCGACTCATCATCCCTTTCTCTTCTGTCCTGTATTTTTACATGTTCAAAGCATTCACGACATCTTTGTGATATGCTGCCTTCTTTACATTTTCCAATCTATTTTTATTCATGTTTCTTGTTCACTCTTCTTATTGTATTGTAGATGGAAATCAAATCAAATTGTATTTGTGACATACACATGGTTAGCAGATATTAATGCGAGTATAGCGAAATGCGTGTGCTTCTAGTTCCGACAATGCAGTAATAACCAACAAGTAATCTAACCTAACAATTCCACAACTACTACCTTATACACACAAGTGTAAAGGGATAAATAATATGTACATAAAGATATGAATGAGAGATGGTACAGACGACATAGGCAAGATGCAGTAGATGGTATCGAGTACAGTATATACATATGAGATGAGTAATGTAGGGTATGTAAACAAAAAAGTGGCATAGTATAAAGTGGCTAGTGATACATGTATTACATAAAGATGGCAAGATGCAGTAGATGATAGAGAGTACAGTATATACATATACATATGAGATGAGTAATGTAGGGTATATAAACATTATATTAAGTGGCATTGTTTAAAGTGGCTAGTGATACATTTTTTACATCAATTTCCATCAATTTCCATTATTAAAGTGGCTGGAGTTGAGTCAGTATGTTGGCAGCAGCCACTCAATGTTAGTGATGGCTGTTTAACAGTCTGCTGGCCTTGAGATAGAAGCTGTTTTTCAGTCTCTCGGTCCCTGCTTTGATGCACCTGTACTGACCTCGCCTTCTGGATGATAACGGGGTGAATAGGCAGTGGCTCGGGTGTTGTCCTTCATGATCTTTATGGCCTTCCTGTGACATCGGGTGGTGTAGGTGTCCTGGAGGGCATGTAGTTTGCCCCCGGTGATGTGTTGTGCAGACCTCACTACCCTCTGGAGAGCCTTACGGTTGTGGGCGGAGCAGTTGCCGTACCAGGCGGTGATACAGCTTGACAGGATGCTCTCGATTGTGCATCTGTAGAAGATTGTGAGTCATTTTGGTGACAAGCCAAATTTCTTCAGCCTCCTCTCCACTACTGTTCCGTCGATGTGGATAGGGGGGTGCTCCCTCTGCTGTTTCCTGAAGTCCACAATCATCTCCTTTTGTTTTGTTGACGTTGAGTGTGAGGTTATTTTCCTGACACCACACTTCGAGGGCCCTCACTTCCTCCCTGTAGGCCATCTCGTCGTTGTTGGTAATCAAGCCTACCACTGTAGTGTCGTCCGCAAACTTGATGATTGAGTTGGAGACGTGCATGGCCACGCAGTCGTGGGTGAACAGGGAGTACAGGAGAGGGCTCAGAACGCACCCTTGTGGGGCCCCAGTGTTGAGGATCAGCGGGGTGGAGATGTTGTTACCTACCCTCACCACCTGGGGGCGACCCGTCAGGGAGTCCAGTACCCAGTTGCACAGGGCGGGGTCGAGACCCGGAGTTTGGAGGGTACTATGGTGTTAATTGCTGAGCTGTAGTCGATGAACAGCATTTTCACATAGGTATTCCTCTTGTCCAGATTGGTTAGGGCAGTGCGCAGTGTGCAGTGTGGTTGCCATTGCGTCATCTGTGGACCTATTGGGGCGGTAAGCAAATTAGAGTGTGTCTAGGGTGTCAGGTAGGGTGGAGGTGATATGGTACTTGACTAGTCTCTCAAAGCACTTCATGATGACGGAAGTGAGTGCTAAGGGGCGGTAGTCGTTTAGCTCAGTTACCTTAGCTTTCTTGGGAACAGGAACAATGGTGGCCCTCTTGAAGCATGTGGGAACAGCAGACTGGGATAAGGATTGATTGAATATGTCCGTAAACACACCAGCCAGCTGGTCTGCGCATGCTCTGAGGACGCGGCTGGGGATGCCGTCTGGGCCTGCAGCCTAGCGAGGGTTAACACGTTTAAATGTTTTACTCACGTCGGCTGCAGTGAAGGAGAGTCCGCAGGTTTTGGTAGCGGGCCGTGTCAGTGGCCCTGTATTGTCCTCAAAGCGAGCAAAGAAGTGATTTAGTCTGTCTGGGAGCAAGACATCCTGATCCGCGACGGGGCTGGTTTTCTTTTTGTAATCCGTGATTGACTGTAGACCCTGCCACATACCTCGTGTCGGAGCCGTTGAATTGAGATTCTACTTTGTCTCTATACTGACGCTTAGCTTGTTTGATTGCCTTGCGGAGGGAATAGCTACACTGTTTGTATTCGGTCATGTTTCCGGTCACCTTGCCCTGGTTAAAAGCAGTGGTTCGCACTTTCAGTTTCATGCGAATGCTGCCATCAATCCACGGTTTCTGGTTTGGGAATGTTTTAATCATTGCTGTGGGTATAACGTCGCCGATGCACTTTCTAAAGATTACCCGCTGAACTGTACATACTGTCCATAGACCAAGTAATTAGTCATTTAACATGACTGTATACATTTAGGCAATCTATAATGCTCAGGACGTGAGATATATTCTATTGATGTAATAATTAGGAATGTATGACAAATGGGCTCTGTGCTACATATAACACTTTTAAGACGATGGGCCCGATCTCCCACGAGCTTGTGAGTAAAAACATGGCTGTAATTTAGGAATGTGGTGATAATGTTAGAGCATGCATTCTGCAAAAATCTAACAATCCTACCAGACTTTATGCTGTACACTCTTAGAAAAAGGGTTCCAAAAGGTTATTCGGCTGTCCCCATAGGAGAACCCTTTTTGGTTCCAGTTAGAGCTCTTTTTGGTTCCAGCTAAAGCCAAAAGGTTTCTACCTAGAACCAAAAAGGGTTCTTCAAAGGGTTATCCTATGGGGACAGTTGAAGAACACTTTTAGGTTCCAGATAGCACCTTTTTTTGTAAGCGTGTACTACACAGTAAGTATGCTAACGAAGCTCTAGACTTTATTTGTGAAGGAGTGAAAGATATTTGATTTACAGTACAGACTGCAGTACATGGCTATTTAGGGTGAGAAAACATGCTGACAGCGCTGTACAAAGCTGGCCTTCCCCCTTGAGATGCACATTTTTTCCCCCAGTAGTGTGGTGCAGCTTGCATCTATTTAAACTGTCCGCCAGAGAGACAAACATAACTTCAATTCACTGTGCAAGTTTGTTTTGTCAAATGGTTTAGTATGCCGGGAAAATGGAGTAGCTTGGGTTAATTGACCGTAATGCCAAGTTATAACTGGCTGTAACATTGTAGATGTGGACTGGATTTGGGCCGTAAATAGTCTTGCTGTCTGGGTACTGTCATCAAGACAAGTCATCTGAATGCTTAACACCCTATATTCCTCACTCAGTGTTACTCTGACAGTGTAATGGGAGATATGCTACAGCTGGATATGTTTGGTTACATTTTTGCCATAGTCCTTTGTTCCTCTCTTGAAAAAGGTACATATATCGCAGAAAAAAGATGCATGTTTAGCCAACCACTCTCCAATTTTTCACTGGGTTAGTGCTAATTTCCTTGAACTTGCGATAAAGTGTCCTATTTCACAATATTCTCAAAATGTATCATGTACCTCTCATTACCTACCAATACAGCTGCATGACTGATGCCCTTTCTCTCTTATCTGCTGCTGAGTCATCACTCATTTACCCTCCCTGCCTTTGTAATATCACTTATAACGACAGTACAGCATCCAACTAAATTCCTCTCCTCTATCCCCTACTCATGATATACCCCCTACATTCCTCTTTATTAGGCTATCTGGTAAAAGTAGAGTTAAATCAAATGAAACAATTCTCTCATCCCTCCTTCATACCAGTCAAATCTCACTCATAACTGCAGTGTAATGACAGTAATACATCCGATTAAAGAGCTTTTCTCAGACCCAAAGATGCAGTCCCCACTAAATCCATCTCCTATACCCCCTACTCAATCTACCCCTCCCTTCGTTCCTACAGACCTCCCTCATCCATCCCTCTGTCATCCCCCTCTCACCCTGAAGGCCTTCTTAGCGGCATGGTCGTCTCCGTCTCCTCTGTACCAGGGCCTAGCGGGCCGCTTCCTCAGGCTGTGGCCGAACAGGTCGATGAAGAAGAAAGCATAGTCCTCCGGGGGCAAGCCCTCCCTCCAAAACTGTACCATCAGCATCCGGAAAGTGTCCCATGAGCAGCACATGTACACCACTGAAGAAGAAGAGACATAGAAGAGAGAATGTATCAAAGACATATATATCAGTGGAATTTACCCATGTGCTACGGTTTGTGATTCACAGTGGAATTTACCAATGTTCTGTGTGTGTTAAATTTAGGCAATCACTGAACTGATCAATTAGCAATTAGCTCAGATGTGGTGCCTATGTTGGAATAAAATCCTGCAGTACTCTAGGAAAATAGTTTCGACCCCTGTGATACTGTTTGTGAGCAACTACAAAGGGTGGACAGAAAACAATAAGGGGAATTGGCTACTACTGTTAATGGGAAATACAGGTGCATCACTGAAGAAAAGGGACAAAGATGAAAGAATGTAGCAACGACTGCCCTATGTGCATTACTAAAGGAGAGAGAGAGAGAGAGAGAGAGAGAGAGAGAGAGAGAGAGAGAGAATACTGTAGCATCTACTGATTATGAATAGTAGACTTTAGGTACACTACTAAAGCGGAATGACAGACACAATTAATGTACACTTGTGCAGCATTTGGAGAACAACATAGCCTCTGCTGCTGTACACACACCAGAGCCGGATGCCTGGTCAGGACCCGAAAAAGGCGAGTGTGAAAGCTGCCGTTCCGCCAATACTACTCGCCAACGTGCAAACATTGGACAATAAACTAGACGAGGTACGATTACGAATATCCTACCAACGGGACATCAAAAACTGCAATATCCTATGTTTCACGGAATCGTGACTGAATGGCGATATGGATATTCAGCTAGCGGGATACACGCTGCACCAGCAAGATAGAACAGCACACTCTGGTAAGACGAGGGAGGGCGGTCTCTGCATACTTGTAAACAACAGCTGGTGCACAAAATCTAAGGAAGTCTCTAGATTTTGCTCACCTGAAGTACGGTATGTTGTGATAAATTGCAGGCCACACTACTTGCCTAGAGAGTTTTCAGCTATACTTTTCGTGGCTGTTTATTTACCACCCCAGACAGATGCTGGCACTAAGACCACATTCAGTCAGCTGTATAAGGAAATAAGCAAACAGGAATCCACTCACCCAGAGGCGGCGCTCCTAGTGGCCGGAGACTTTATTGCAGGGAAACTTAAATCAGTTCTACCAAATCTCTATCAACATGTTAAATGTGCAACCAGAGGGAAAAAAATTCTAGATCACCTGTACTCCACACACAGAAAAGCGTACAAAGCTCTCCCTCCCCCTCCATTTGGTATATCCAAACACAACTCTATGCTCCTGATTCCTGCTTACAAGCAAAAATTAAAGCAGGAAGCACCAGTGACTCGGTCTATAAAAACGTGGTCAGATGAAGCCGATGCTAAACTACAGGACTGTTTTGCTAGCACAGACTGGCACATGTTCCGGGATTCTTCCGATAGCATTGAGGAGTACACCACATCAGTCACTGGCTTTATCAATAAGTGCACCGAGGGCGTCGTCTCCACAGCGACTGTACGTACATACCCCAACCAGAAGCCATGGATTACAGGCAACATTCGCAGTGAGCTAAAGGGTAGAGCTGCCGCTTTCAAGGTGCGTGACTCTAACCCGGAAGCTTACAAGAAATCCCGCTATGCCCTGCGACAAACTATCAAACAGGCAAAGCGTCAATACAGGGCTAAGATTGAATCATACTGCACCGGCTCCGACGCTCGTCCTATGAGGAAGGGCTTGCAAACTATTACAGACTACAAAGGGATGCATAGCCGCGAGTTGCCCAGTGACACGAGCCTACAGACGAGCTAAATCACATCTATGCTCGCTTCGAGGCAAGCAACACTGAGGCATGCGTGAGAGCATCAGCTGTTCCAGGCGACTGTGTGATCACGCTCTCCGTAGCTGATGTGACTAAGACCTTTAAACAGGTCAACATACACAAGGCTGCGTGGCCAGACGGATTACCAGGACGTGTGCTCCAGACATGTGCTGACCAACTGGCAGGTGTCTTCACTGACATTTTCAACATGTCCCTGATTAAGTCTGTAATACCTACATGTTTCAAGCAGACCACCATAGTCCCTGTGCCCAAGAACACAAAGGCAACCTGCCTGAAAAGACTATCGACCCGTAGCACTCACGTCTGTAGCCAGGAAGTGCTTTGATAGGTTGGTAATGGCTCACAACACCATTATCCCAGAAACCCTAGACCCACTCCAATTTACATACCGCCCAAACAGATCCACAGATGATGCAATCTCTATTGCACTCCACACTGCCCTTTCCCACCTGGACAAAAGGAAGACCTACGTGAGAATGCTATTCATTGACTACTGCTCAGCATTCAACACCATAGTACCCTCAAAGCCACACTGATCCTCAACACTGGAGCTCCCCAGGGGTGCATGCTCAGTCCCCTCCTGTACTCCCTGTTCACCCACGACTGCATGGCCAGGCATGACTCTAACACCATCATTAAGTTTGCAGACGACACAATAGTGGTAGGCCTGATCACCGACAACGACGAGACAGCTTATAGGGAGGAAGTCAGAGACCTGGCCTGGTGCCAGAATAACAACCTATCCATCAACATAACCAAGACTAAGGAGATTATTGTGGACTACAGGAAAAGGAGGACCGAGCACACCCCCATTCTCATCGACGGGGCTGTAGTGGAGCAGGTTGAGAGCTTCAAGTTCTTTGGTGTCCACATGAACAACAGACTAGAATGGTCCAAACACAAGAAGACAGTTGTGAAGAGGGCACGACAAAGCCTATTCCCACTCAGGAAACTAAAAAGATTTGTCATGGGTCCTGAGATCCTCAAAAGGTTCCACAGTTGCAACATCGAGAGCATCCTGGTTGCATCACTGCCTGGTACGGCAACTGCTCGGCCTCTGCCCGCAAGGCACTACAGAGGATAGTGCGTACGGCCCAGTACATCACTGGGGCTAAGCTGCCTGCCATCCAGGACCTCTACACCAGGCTGTGTCAGAGGAAGGCCCTAAAAATAGTCAAAGACCCCAGCCAGTCATAGACTGTTCTCTCTACTAACACATGGCAAGCAGTACCGGAGTGCCAAGTCTAAGACAAAAAGGCTTCTCAACAGCATTTACCCCCAAGCCATAAGACAGGTAATCAAATGGCTACCTGGACTATTTGCATTGTGTTCCACCCCCCAAACCCTCTTTTTACACTGCTGCTACTCTCTGTTTATCATATATGCATAGTCACTAACTATACATTCATGTACATACTACCTCAATTGGGCCGACCAACCAGTGCTCCCGCACATTGGCTAACCGGGCTATCTGCATTGTGTCCCACCACCCACCACCTGCCAACCCCTCTTTTACACTACCGCTACTCTCTGTTCATCATATATGGATAGTCACTTTAACCATATCTACATGTACATACTACCTCACTCAGCCTGACTAACAGGTGTCTGTATGTAGCCTCGCTACTTTTATAGCCTCGCTACTGTATATAGCCTGTCTATTTATTGTTGTTTTATTTCTTTACTTACCTATTGTTCACCTAATATCTTTTTTTACACTATTGGTTAGAGCCTGTAAGTAAGCATTTCAGCGTAAGGTCTACCTACACCTGTTGTATTTAGTGCACGTGACAAATAAACTTTGATTTGATTTGACTTCAAGGAGGACAGATTAAAGATCAATAGCCAACATATTCATGCTTCGCCTATTCCTCTTTGATTTAGAAGATACAGTTGCACAAACAACATGCTGATTTAATATCACATAATGACAAAGCGAAAAACAGGTTTTTGGACATTTATGATAAATTATATAAAAATAAAAATGATTTACATAAGTATTCAGACCCTTTGCTATGGGACTGCTTCTGAGCCAGAATTGTGTCGAGGCACAGATCTGAGGAAGGATACCAAAACATTTCTGCAGCATTGAAGGTTCTCAAGAACACAGTGGCCTCAATCATTCTTAAATGGAAGAATTTTGGAACAACCAAAACTAATCCTAGAGCTGGCTGCCCGGCCAAACTGGGCAATCGGGGGAGAAGGGCCTTGGTCAGAGAGGTGACAAAGAACCTGATGGTCACTTTGACAGAGCTCCATAGTTCCTCTCTGGAGATGGGAGAACCTTCCAGAAGGACAACCATCTCTGCAGCACTCCACCAATTAGGTCTTTATGGTAGAGTGGCCAGACAGAAGCCACTCCTCGGTAAAAGGCACATGACAGCCCGCTTGGAGTTTGCCAAAAGGCACCTAAAGGACTGTCAGACCATGAGAAACAAGATTCTCTGGTCTGATGAAAAGAAGATTGAACTCTTCGGCCTGAATTCCAAGGGTCACGTCTGGAAGAAACCTGGCACCATCTCTACGATGAAGCATGGTGTTGGCAGCATCATGCTGTGGGGATGTTATTCAGTGGCAGGGACTGGGACACTAGTCAGGATCGAGAGAAAGATAAACAGAGCAAAGTACAGAAAGATCATTGATGAAAACCTGCTCCAGAGCGCTCAGGACCTCTGACTAGGGCAAAGGTTCACATTCTAACAGGACAACGACCCTAAGCACACAGCCAAGACAATGCAGGAGTGGCTGCGGGACAAGTCTCTAAATGTCCTTGAATGGCCCCGCCAGAGCCCGGACTTGAACCCGATCGAACTTCTCTGGAGAGACCTGAAAATAGCTGTGCAGCAACGCTCCCCATCCAACCTGACAGGACTTGAGAGGATCTGCAGAGAAGAATGACTGAAACTCCCCAAATACAGGTGTGCCAAGCTTGCAGCGTCATTCCCAAGAAGACTTGAGGCTATAATCGCTGCCAAAAGTGCTTCAACAAAGTACCGAGTAAAAGGGTCTGAATACTTATGTAAATGTAATATTTCAAACAAAAAAATATATATATATTTGCAAAACAATCTAAAATTATGGGGTATTGTGTAGATTCATGAGCAAAAAAACGATTTAATACATTTTAGAAAAAGGCTGCAATGTAACAAAATGTGGAAAAAGTCAAAGGGTCTTATTACTTTCCGAATGCACTGTATACTTAGTTTAATACAGTGACAACTAAACGATACCAAAAACAATTTAGTCCAATCAAAGTTTTTATTTTTATTTATTTTTTTATTTATTTTATTTTACTAGGCAAGTCAGTTAAGAACAAATTCTTATTTTCAATGACGGCCTAGGAACAGTGGGTTAACTGCCTGTTCAGGGGCAGAACGACAGATTTGTACCTTGTCAGCTCGGGGATTTGAACTTGCAACCTTCCGGTTACTAGTCCAACGCTCTAACCACTAGTAAGTGGTAAAGTAAGCTAAATATGCTAAATATGATTTGGCTGTCCATAGAACTGATTTGTGTGTGTGTGTGTTTGTGTTTCGCTTTTAGTTTTAGTTTTAATTGTCCTAGGCTACCTGGCTAAAATGCTTGCTCGCTAGCCTAACTTCCTTTCATGGGCAATGATGCGCCAGGCCAGCTAGTTAAAATTAGCCTAATACACCTAGCTACATATTGAACTTTCATCCTCTCAGGGGCACAATGTATGGTTGGATCAGAATCCCCGTTATAATCATTGGCCAGTGCGGGGAATTAATTAAAACCGCAAGTCCAAATCCCTACCTCCATCCATGGCTAATTTAGGAAAGGGATGATTTTAGTTAGCTAGCCCTTGGAGGACAACGACACAACGAGATGCAACAATTTTTTTCTGTAAATTACGTTCTGTTTTTGATGTGATGTGATTGGTCTGAAGGCAAATCAAAACTGGCTTCCCTTGACAATTGTTTTAGGTGTGCCAGGACTAGGGTTGCAGTGACCGTATTACCGCCACACCGGCGGTCACGAGTCATGAAGGCAGTCAAATTTCCACATGACTGTTTGGTCACGGTAATTAGGCTTCTCCAAGCTCTGATGCCGCTGATGGTCATTAGTAGCCTACCAAACTTGCTAACTGCCTGGTACTCATCACTCTATTGTCCCTCTAATCACTCTGACATCAATGCAAATGTGTTAAAAAAGATATTGAATCAAACACTTCATGATAGCCCATGAGCTCATGTTGTGCAACATTTCTATAGGCTATGCAATGTGTGAGAAAACAGAGTTATGGCCTCTATTAAAAAGAGGAGGATCCCATCAGCTTTCTATAAGCTAGGCCTACTATATGTTCCTAAACTTTCCTAATATTAAGCAAATATTAAGCACATTGCTTATCTTTACAACAGGAGTATAGTCTACCTGGCTGGCATGAAAACGAACCACGGGAAAAACGTCCTCCATTCGCTACTTAAGCGCAGAGATGACATGCATGTTGAGACAGGTGCATGGTAATGTTCCATTCAAAATAAAAAATATTTCATATTATTTAGAATAATCTGATGGGGGACAACATTAGCCTATCACTTGTGAATGATATATTATCACTTGTGAATGATGCCCAGCGTAAGACAAGCAACAATGCCTTTTTTTGTGACTTTTTCTAATCATAGTCGCACACATCATGTAGCATAGCCTATAGGTCTATATGTTTTGATAAGGTTTGTATCACAACTAAAGTGGAAAAATAACTTCTTCAAATTAAGCACATTAATAGCTAGCTTTACAAGGGATGTAGAGCCTAACTGGAATACAGTTGAAGTCGAAGTTTACATACACTTAGGTTGGAGTCATTAAAACTCGTTTTTCAACCACTCCACAAATTTCTTCTTAACCAACTATAGTTTTGGCAAGTCGGGTAGGACATCTACTTTGTGCATGACACAAGTAATTTTTCCAACAATTGTTTACAGACAGATTATTTCACTTATAATTCACTGTATCACAATTCCAGTAGGTCAGAAGTGTACATACACTAAGTTGACTGTGCCTTTAAACAACTTGGAAAAATCCAGAAAATTGTGTCATGGCTTTAGAAGCTTCTGATAGGCTAATTGACATAATTTGAGTCAATTGAAGGTGTACCTGTGTATGTATTTCAAGGCCTACCTTCAAACCCAGTGCCTCTGTGCTTGACATCATGGGAAAATCAAAATAAATCAGCCAAGACCTCAGAAAAAAACTGTAGATCTCCACAAGTCTGGTCCATCCTTGGGAGCAATTTCCAAACACCTGAAGGTATCACATTCATCTGTACAAACAATAGTACGCAAGTATAAACACCATGGGACCACGCAGCCGTCATACAGCTCTGGAAGGAGACGCGTTCTGTCTCCTAGAGATGAACGTACTTTGGTGCGAAAAGTGCAAATCAATCCCAGAACAACAGCAAAGGACCTTGTGAAGATGCTGGAGGAAACAGGTAAAAAGTATCTATATCCACAGTAAAACCAGTATTATATCGACATAACCTGAAAGGCCGCTCAGCAAGGAAGAAGCCACTGTTCCAAAAACCGCCAAAAAAAGGCAGACTACGGATTGCAACTGCACATGGGGACAAAGATCATACTTTTTGGAGAAATGTTCTCTGGTCTGATGAAACAAAAACAGAACTGTTTGACCATAATGACCATCGTTCTGTTTCGAGGAAAAAGGGGGAGGCTTGCAAGCCGAGGAACACTGACCCAACTGTGAAGCATGGGGGTGGCAGCATCATGTTGTGGGCGTGCTTTGCTGCACGAGGGACTGGTGCACTTCACAAAATATATGGCATCACGAGGGAGGAAAATTTTGTGGATATATTGAAGCAACATCTCAAGACATCAGAAGTTAAAGCTTGGTCGCAAATGGGTCTTCCAAATGGACAATGACCCCAAGCATACTTCCAAAGTTGTGGCAAAATGGCTTAAGGACAACAAGGTCAAGGTATTGGAGTGGCCATCGCAAAGCCCTGACCTCAATCCTATGGAAAATTTGTGGGCAGAACTGAAAAAGTGTGTGCGAGTAAGGAGGCCTACAAACCTGACTCAGTTACACCAGCTCTGTCAGGAGGAATGGGCCAAAATTCACCCAACATATTGTGGGACGCTACCGGAAATGTTTGACCCAAGTTAAAGTATTTAAAGGCACTGTTACCAAATACTAATTGAGTGTATGTAAACTTCTGAACCACTGGGAATGTGATGAAATAAATAAAAGCTGAAATAAATCATTCTCTCAACTATTACTCTGACATTTCACATTCTGAAAATAAAGTGGTGATCCTAACTGACCTAAGACAGGGCATTTTTACTCGGATTAAATGTCAGGAATTGTGAAAAACTGAGTTTAAATGTATTTGGCTAAGGTGTATGTAAACTTCCGAATTCAACAGTACATAAGCAGCACGTGAGTTCCAATTTTGGGGAAGATCATTTTCACCATAAAAATGCACCTTAATAATATTAAAATAATTACATGCATAATCGCATTTGTGGTCACTTTTGATAATGTGCGAGAAAAAAAAAATATCCCGCAAATGGAACATTCGCAGTTATAAGCCTACTGGAGTGTGCGAATTGCTGTGCTTATAATGTGAAGAAATAGCCTAACAGTTTATCAACATTAAGCTAATCGTTCCAATCTGTTGCGCCAACCTCATTGCGTAAAAAATATTTTTGATACTAGTGGTTGTATTCACTTGGGATCTATCGCATCCCACAACTGTCCCAGACTAAGTTTGGAATAATTATTTTTCGCACAGAATATGACAACTTTTGTACTTATTGGGGATAGTAGATTGACATAGGCTAGTGCTTTCATTGTTCATTAGGCCTACTCATCTTGTTGGCTGACGAAAAGTAAATGTGGACAGTTCTTCCAATATGGATATGGATGAGCGCAGTTGAGTCTCCTATGTGTCGGTCTTCACTTATAGCACTTATAGCCTGTGAGAAAGACCCAAACACCTGATGGAGAGTTGTGTGTGAGAGAGGTGCTTCGGAGCAGGCAGCACTCAGGGAGAAGAAGGGCTGTAAAAGGTATGGATTTTTTGGGGTGCTGTTACGGTTTTCTAGTGGTGATAAAGGAGAGTCGGACCAAACTGCAGCGTGTCGATTGAGATTCATGTTTAATCAAATAAAGAAACACGAACACTACACAAAACAATAAACGTAATCGAAACCGAAACAGCCTATCTAGTGCAAACTAACCGAGAGTACACATTGGACACTAAGGACAATCACCCACGACAAACTCAAAGAATATGGCTGCCTAAATATGGTTCCCAATCAGAGACAACGATAAGCACCTGCCTCTGATTGAGAACCATTCCAGACAGCCATAGACTTTGCTAGATAACCCACTAAGCTACAATCCCAATACCACCACCAAAACCCCAAGACAAACACACCACAATTACAAAAACCCCATGCCACACCCTGGCCTGACCAAATACATAAAGATAAACACAAAATACTTTGACCAGGGCGTGACAGGTGCATTATGGCCACACAGTGAGATACATTATTAAAATACATTTTTGGGTACATTTTTGGGGAGAAGCCTCTGGGAAATTTGAGGCATTATCAAGTGCTCCTCAAATTGTGAATGGGAGACTGATGAAGTGTGTACACCCTGTGCAAAAAAACAAAGCAGACCTCATGCCTTTCAAGTAACTTTTTTCAAATCATCATTAGAGTTGCATCATGCAGCATTACAATATATTAAAAATCAAAACATATAGCCCAACGTTTGTAGAACAACTACAGTTACATCAATAAATGTAAAGCATATAGGAGTACCTATTTATTTGTAAACCGCTCAACACAGAATCGTCGCATGTGCGCACTCCCTGAAGTCGTTTGGAGAAAATATCCTTTCTATTTTATTCAGCTTTGTTCAGTTGTATTCTCCATACTAAAAAATAATATAAAATAATTCCACGGAATTCTAAGCAAATCTTGTCTGCTAAATAAACTACTGTAGCCCACAGCCATATGGCATAGCCAGATCAGGACAACTCAGAGTATGCTATTCTGTTCTTCTGAAATAGACTACATTTTCTTCATATCATGTTTCTTTAGACATGTCTAAAATAAATAATGGATTTATTGTGAAGGTGTAGACTATATTACATGGATTTATTAGACCTTTTAAAATGTAGACGTTCCAAAGGTCTGCATCAGTGGCTTGTAGGCTATGTGTGGAAGCCAGGAGATGCTAAATGTGTTTATGTTAATTAATGGTCAATTACCATGAGACAGATAGTTAATTGCTTGACAATCACCGGCTGACGAAAGTTCATGACCGCTTAGGACAATTCACAGTTGCGCTCACTCAGTGTAGCTCAATGCTGATGGGCTATTATTATAACTTTTTTATCAAGGGAAGCCAAATACTCACTGGCTTCCCTTGCATTCAATGCTACGGGCGAAAACAATGTCATACTCTTAATTACCAGACAGCCTCAGATACATGGGCAACACTTCCTGAGAAAGAAGGGCGCTGTTTCGCTCGCTTGGATGCTTTCTCCAGTGAGATACATTAAGCCTCTTGCGAATTGAAGTAAAATTGTGAAACACAGAGACGAGAGATACATTATTAAAAGACATTTTTTGGGGGAAGCCTGGCTTCCCTTGGCATCCATGAGTACACGCCACTGGTCCTGTAGTGTACATTGTGTCAGAGAGAAGATATAATACTTGACTACATTACATCCCGCGTTGTGGTGATTTTCCATAGAAATAGTGTTCTTTAATGCTTATACTGTAGGGTACAAGTGAAAGGAATACTTTACACAAGGTCAACTAGTAAAGACACATAACATGAAGTGCATTCTGCAACATACCAAGAACCACTCTAAGGGGAAGACATACAGTAGGCTACATAGACAGAACAAATATGTTGACAGGTTCTGTGTGAAAGTCTCAAACTGATTCACAGCAGATGTTCTGATGACAGTATGATGTGAACGGCCCATGTTGCTGTTAGCAATACAATATACTGCCAACTCACCTCACCCGCCCACACACACAAAAAGGGGAGAACCGGGATGAAAGTGACACTTTTCGTTTTTTTCCTAACTACTCAGAGATCAATAGATCTAGAGACACCATATTTTATGGCAAACAACTTATATATGTCCTCTACCATTAACAAATGTAATTTCATTTCTAGGGTAAATTATTTTAAATTAAATAGACCAAGAACAGAACTACCGCAACCAATGATCGTTTACATTTTTTCTGCTTTAAGTTACAGTTTTAACAGTGGTCAAGTAGGCTACTGTGGTCAAGTAGGCTACTGTGGTCAAGTTGGCCTAACAAGCATTTCGCTACACTCGCATTAACATCTGCTAACCATGTGTATGTGACAAATAAAATTTGATTTGATTTGAGTGGCCTATCATCAAAAACAATGGAGAAAATATCCCATAACATTTTAATATGGAAATAGCTGTTCTATCATTCAGCCTACAGTAGCAGCCAATATGTGGTGTTCAATTTAGGCCTACATTCAATGAGACTTCTGAAAACAAACATGCAAGCCTTGACATTAACCTGTTTATCCATTTGTCCTTCAGACAAGGAGGTGACTGAAAATGTTTGTGTTGTTTGATGCAAGAAACCCCTTTTCAAAATAAAATGCATTATTATTCCAATACCATTATTACAGAGAATCAGACAAATTATGCAACCTTCGGCCTATTGGCTACTTAGATTATTTAAACCTGTCTAAAATACAACACTGCCCCTTAAAAAAAGAATCTCTTTACCTGACTCGCTTTTAAAAGATGGCTAGTGCCCTGACGTTGCCCTCTTTGGGTACAGCAAGTCCCATCCCCCTCTCCCTGTCTCCTACACCCAGGCTGCTGTGGTCAGAGAGAGGTCGTAAATTCCTGAAGGAGATTATCTCCTCATGGCCACAGTATAGAGAGAGAGTAGAGGTCCCAACAACATTTATGTTCCGGAAAAGGTACAAAAGATCGGTGAATAATCCAGCTACGGACTGGTCCGTTTGGTACAATTTTGTGAAACTCATGGGAGACAATACGGCCACATTACCATAACGCTGTTTATATAATAGCCTCAGATATGAGGTTTACATCTAATTGTTGTATAAGATGAATGAGTGAGGATGATACTGTTTGTAAAATTGTGTAATGTGATTTTGGACTGTTTAATGAAGGAAACTCCAATTCCCTTTTGAGTTTAACTAAATCAGAGGACCGCCCATGAGCACAGTTATGGTCGGGCATCCTGGAACAGGCCCTTTTCTGCAATTCCGAATATAACCCCCACCTTGAGAATTTCTCAACAGACTATGTTGCTCTCAATTACGGGAGGACAAAGGTTGCAGACCAGCTTACCTCGATAACGAGAGGGCCAGGGTTTGAAACCAGACTGCTGAATCTTTTAACCATCCCACATGGTTAAACTCTTAGACTATCGATACCGACAGAATAAGAACAAGTCTTTGATATTAATTACTAGTCTGCAGCTAGGAATTCAGTATCATTGAGCACGAAGACCGACAACCGCCGAAACATCTATCCATAACGACATGAATGAATGTCACTCTGAACTATACAATCTAACCACGACAGAGGGCAGACAAACTCTCCAACAGAAACTAACTTTTCAACAGCGACCCCGACGACACACTGAGCGTAAATATATATTGATTGCAGTTGTTCCCGAATGAGTGAGCGTTCATGTGCAAAGGATTAGCATTTCAATTGTTATAATTATCAACTGTGTGTTGTCTTATCTCAGTCGACCCCCACTTCCCTTTTGTACACCAAGCCGTGATGCCGGTTTATCCCACTAGGGAAACTCCGTTATCATTTCCTTGTAACTATCTACTGTTTGTTAATGCATTTCTGTGAATTACTTAGTTAGTAAATAAATTATTTTAAGACAATTGATGTATGGATGACTCATAGTGAAGACTGGGTTCATGCAGATAACCAACAATTTACGACGTTTGGAATGAGACTAACGTGAGGTAAAGAAGAATTCATTAACCAGAAGACTATTGATCAGATATGAAAATATCTGAAAAAGTTACATTCCAAAAATATAACTTTGTAATCTGAATATTTTCCTTGGTGCCCCGACTTCCTAGTTAATTACAGTTACATGATTAATCAGTTTAATCATGTAATAATAATTACAGAGAGCCATTTGCTAAAGATGAATCTTCAGTTTAATGATTGTAAAGACACAACACTAGAAATGCACACGTTTTGTACCCTTGTAGGAAGCAATCACTCCCCCATTGCTGACTACAAATTATCTATAACTGGGCTAATAACTCAATAACGAGCAAAGGATATGAACAAATGTGCACCTGTGGCCGCTAATATTGCGTTGATTCGATCACAATTCCCACAGTAAAGGGAAACGATATGTGTTAACTAACGGGGAAAACTCTAGAAAGTTGAGTGAAATTCAATCTCGTGCTTCTCTGTGTAGGCTGATATTACTTCTGAGTGGGCACGTGTGCAGCTTAGAGGGAACATTGACCACAACGTTACTTTTGTACCTGCCGGCGTGGCAGCAGTAACACAGCCCTGGGACAGAAGTAAGACGTGGCGAGAAGGTTTGTAATGGTTGTTACTTTCAACAAATGTACTATCAGTTCTAATTTCATGTTTTTGTTGATTTGAATAATGAATGCTATAGGTTCTACATTTATGAAAATGAACCATACGTCAACATCGTAATGTTGCGCAAGCACTATATTTTGCCTTACAATATTAATCGGACAAAATTGGATCACATAATTGCTATATTAACTATCCTTTTATCATCTCACTTTAATGTAAATGCAGTGGGAGATTTTCTATTACTATTCATGCTTAGGCCTATCAATCAGGTGTGTTGCAGTTGTCCTCATCATGTCTGTTTTTTTAAACTTACATTGCTCAAAACCACTTTTTGTTGATAACTCGGCGAAACATGGTCGGACTGGGCTCTTTTTTTTAAAGGGAGGTTGTCCTCCGCATGAGGGACATGCTGACTTCAGTGCACCATTCTAGCTTCTGTGTTATCTGAGAAAATGGGCGTGTTACTTTCGCCCGTGTTACTTTCATCCAGGCTCTCCCTTACACATCAGGCCTACACACAGTTTAACCAATTCACCCAACCCCCATTATATTTCTAGATCTATTATACAGTGAGGGAAACTCAATATCCCCCTCTCCATGGGGTCAACTGCACTTCACTGATGACTTCACATACTAGGTCAATCTCTATGGTAATTACCCGAGATCGGTTCTCCTAACGAGCTGCTTAACAATCAACTAAAGAAGAGCTAATTACTGTTGAGCCTATAGGAACAAAATATGAAAAAGGGTTTGAAGGGGACTCTAATGGCTTTGTTCTGTGTAACACACTTCTATCATTTCTGAGGCTAAGACAGAGGATAAATAAAGTGAAGTCTCATTATCACTAAGAAGGAGAGATGAGGAAAATGAGTTGGCCAAATGTACTGTAGCTACCTAGCTACTGCTGGTGATTTACAGGTAATTGGTGTATGTGTAGATCGCTAACATCATCAAAACCAAAAATAATCGCAGGGGTTTACATTAACGTTAGCTACTCTGGGTAATGTTACCTGCAGTCAGATGGTAAGTTACCTAGCTAGTAAATAAGGTGGGAAAGAATAGCTGGGTCATTCCTACAATGTGGTGTCATTTGGAAGTCAACGTTTTTAAAATTATTTTTAGATATATTTAAAATATATATACAGTTGAAGTCGGAAGTTTACATGCACTTAGGTTGGAGTCATTAAAACTTGTTTTTCAACAACTCCACTAGTTTCTTGTTAACAAACTGTACTTTTGGCAAGTCGGTTAGGACATCTACTTTGTGCATGACACAAGTAACTTTTCCAACAATTGTTTACAGACAGATTATTTCACTTATAATTCACTGTATCACAATTCCAGTGGGTCAGAAGTTTACATACACTAAGTTGACTGCACCTTTAAACAGCTTGGAAAATTTGAGAAAATGATGGCATGACTTTAGACGCTTCTGACAGGCTAATTGACATCATTTGAGTCAATTGGAAGGTACCTGTGGATGTATTTCATGGCCTACCCCCAAACTCAGTGCCTCTTTGCTTGACATCATGGGGAAATCAATAGAAATCAGCCAAGACCTCAGATAAAAATGTGTAGACCTCCACAAGTCTGGTTCATCTTTGGGAGCAATTTCCAAATGCCTGAAAGGTACCACGTCCATCTGTACAAACAATAGTGCGCAAGTATAAACACCACTGGACCACGCAAGCCGTCATACTGCTCTGGAAGGAGATGTGTTCTGTCTCCTAGAGATGAACGTACTTTGTTGCGAAAAGTGCAAATCAATCCCAGAACAACAGCAAAGGACCTTGTGAAGATGCTGGAGGAAACAGGTACAAAAGTATCTATATCCACAGTAAAACCAGTATTATATCGACATAACCTGAAAGGCCGCTCAGCAAGGAAGAAGCCACTGTTCCCGAAAACCGCCATAAAAAAGCCAGACTACGGTTTGCAACTGCACATGGGGACAAAGATCATAATTTTTAGAGAAATGTCCTCTGGTCTGATGAAACAAAAATAGAACTGTTTGGCCATAATGACCATCGCTATGTTTGGAGGAAAAAGGGGGAGGCTTGCAAGCCGAGGAACACCATCCCAACCGTAAAGCATGGGGGTGGCAGCATCATGTTGTGGGAGTGCTTTGCTGCAAGAGGGGCTGGTGCACTTCACAAAATAGATGGCATCATGAGGTGGGAAAATTATGTGGATATATTGAAGCAACATCTCAAGACATCAGTCAGGAAGTAAAAGCTTGGTCGCAAATGGGTCTTCCAAATGGACAATGACCCCAAGCATACTTCCAAAGTTGTGGCAAAATGGCTTAAGCACAACAACGTCAAGGTATTGGAATGGCCATTGCAAAGCCCTGACCTCAATCCTATGGAAAATTTGTGGGCAGAACTGAAAAAGCATGCGTGAGCAAGGAGGCCTACAAACCTGACTCAGTTACACCAGCTCTGTCGTCAGGAGGAATGGGCCAAAATCCAACTTATTGTGGGAAGCTTGTGGAATGCTAACCGAAATGTTTGACCCAAGTTAAACAATTTAAAGACAATGCCACCAAATACTAAATGAGTGTATCTAAACTTCTGACCCACTGTGACATACCAGAAACTTTGAGAAAAAACCATTTATATCGGATTTGTGCCTTGTCTCCACTAGTTACCACAGCCACAAAGTCATAAACCCTGCCTATTTCTAGAATTTATTTTCTTAAATTTTGATTCTAACACTAACCACATTGCTAACCTTAAAATATAACCAAAAAACACATTTTTGTTTTCATGAATATTTATGAAATAGCCAACTCATTTTCCTCATCTCTCCTTCTTAGTGATAATGAGACTTCACTTTATTTATCCTCTGTCTTAGCCTCAGAAATTATAGAAGTGTGTTACACAGAACAAAGCCATTAGAGTCCCCTTCAAACCCTTTTTCATATTTTGTGGCTGTGATAACTAGTGGAAATTGTTGTGCCTGTTGTTCACACGCATATCTGGACTCTCATTGGCTAGAATGGTCCCATCTGATCTCCTTCAGACAGCCTTCCATTTTTGAAGACATTTCTTTAATTTAAAAGTGGCCACTATAGTATCTGGTCAATATAATTAATAAATTGTGGCATAAATCAACCTTTCCTGAAAAAATCCATCCTATACCTGACAAAACAACCAGGTGTATATGGACAAAAACAATACCAACTGCCACAAGTTATTCCCCAACCTGAAACAACCTATGCCGTAATGCCAAATGTAAAGCTTCAAAGAAACGTTCATTATTCTAAACAAATTCTGCCAAATTAAATGGTTCTGCTGGATGTGGCTGTGAAGTGGCTAATGTAAATTAGCCGTGGTGAGAGACTTAAGACTGAGAAGCTGGGAGACTTAATTACTGGAGGACTTGCTAATCCATTTCTCACACACACATTCTGTCTCCATCTCTCTCCTTTTTCTTTATAATCACTCATTATTTATACTCGGTCGTCGCTCTCCTCTTTCTTCTGCATTGCTCTCTTCCATCGCTCTCTCATTTCCCTCTCTCTCTCACTCTCTTTTTTCCACTCTCCCACTCTTGCCCTTTCTCTCCCTTGCTCACATGGTCTCTATCTTGTCGATGATGTACAGTTCCTTCAGAACGTATTCACACCTTCTCCACATTTTGTTGTGTCACAGCCAGAATTTAAAATGTATTATATTGAGAATTTGTGTCACTGGACTACACACAACACCCCATAATGTGAAAGGGGAATTATGTTTTTGGAAATGTTTACAAATTATTTACAAATGAAAAGCTGAAATATCTTGAGTCAATTAGTATTCAACCTCTTTATCATGGCAAGCTTATATAAGTTCAGGAGTAAAAATGTGCTTAACAAGTCACATAAGTTGCATGGACTCACTCTGTGTGCAATAATAGTGTTTAACATCATTTTTGAATGACTACCTCAGCTCTGTAACCCACACACAATTATCTGCAAGGTCCCTCAGTCGAGCAGTGAATTTCAAACACAGATTCAACCACAAAGCCAGGGAGGTTTTCCAATGCCTCATAAAGAAAGGCATTTATTGGTAGATGGGGTAAAATACATTTTAAAAATGACATTGACTATCCCTTTAAGCATGGTGAAGTTATTAATTACACTTTGAATGTTGTATCAATGCACCTAGTCACTGCAAAGATACAGGCGTCCTTCCTAAGAGAAAGGAAACCACTCAGGTATTTCATCATGAGGCCAATGGTGACTTTAAAACAGATAGTTTTCTCCTATCGCAGCCATTAAACTCTGAGGATGGATCAACAACATTGTAATTACTCCACAATACTAACCTAAATGACCGAGTGAAAAGAAGGAAGACCATACAGAATAATAAATATTCCAAAACATGCATCCTGTTTGCAATAAGGCATTAAATTAAAACTGCAAAGAATTTGGCAATGAAATTAACTTTATGTCCTGAATACAAAGCGTTATGTTTGGGGCAAATCCAACACAACCGAGTAACACTCTTCATATTTTCAAGCATAGTGGTGGCTGCATCAGGTTATGGGTATGCTTGTCATCACCAAGAACTGGGAGTTTTTTTAAAGATAAAATATCTGCCAGGGAATATTAACAGGTTGACTAAGCTCTCTGACATTATGTTCAAATGTTTAGCTTGGAGTAACATATTTCCATTCCGTCTAACCCATTTTTCTTGTGTCGAGGAAGTACATATGGCAGAGTTGGCTTCTACATGGTGAAAGAAAAGCAGCAGCAGGCCCATCTTGTTTACACACTACGTCCAACACGTCCATGACAAGTGACGGCGGGCCTTGCATACGGCAAACAGCAGCAATTACAGCCTCTCCTGTCTTGGCACACGGCACGTAGGCCTCGCATCTCCAGCGGCAACAGATGGCCCCCTTTATTATAGCCCACTGAATCCAGGGGAGCGTTTGCCATGCTAACCGGACCAGCAATCTTTCGACCAGCGTCATGATCAACCGTATCAGCCGTAATAAATCAGATAGGGTCAGACCCTTCGCTCCTCTGTGTGTTTTCCCATGTGTGTGTTGTACCATTTAGCGAGGCGTCGACCCCGGAGCCGCGCCTCAGTGGATTTCAGCCAAAGAACATGCCACGTCTGTTGGGTAGCCGCGCCGGTGTCCAGGTGCATCGTCCTGTCTGAGTGTTAGGCCTAAACACTGACCCCCCTCAGGTGGATTCCTCTTCAGTTGTCTTTCACATCTGGCTCAATTGGAGGGGTGTTAGATTCAGGGTGCGTTCAGCAATGTCCGGTCAACTGTACTTCATACCCGTACTGACCGCCATGGACCATCTAAGGTGGATATCTGTCAAACCTGGATCGTTTGAAAGTGGTTGCTTGTTTTTGTTTTTTTAACAGGTGTGAAAAAAAAAGGCGACCTAGTTTGCCAATAGGAAAAGATGTTAGATTCCCAGCTGGTGTGAAAGTAATTCTCTCCAATTCAGAGAAGTGGAACGATATCGTATCATTTTGCCCCAGCGCACAAGGCATCAGTTTACCTTCTCAGTTGATGTGACAACTCAACCAATGATCAACCTCTGTTCAAGCATATCATTTGAAATGATGACAGGGAGCGTGTTCACTCAAAAACTATAATCCATTCTACAAACAGTCAGTGCTGACTTAAACTGTTGTCGATAGTGGCAAATAAAACATTCCACAGTAGCAAAGATTTTTTTTGTTACCTTTATTTTACTAGGCAAGTCAGTTAAGAACAAATTCTTATTTTCAATGACAGCCTAGGAACAGTGGGTTAAACTGCCTGTTCAGGGGCAGAACGACAGATTTGTACCTTGTCAGCTCAGGGATTTGAACTTGCACCCTTTCGGTTACCAGTCCAATGCTCTAACCACTAGGCTACCCTGCCACCCCAGATAAAACTGAACATAGCTTAATGAATGTGAATAGTTGCTTTATTTTACATGATTTAATGTGCGTGACAAAACTTCTAGGGACGCCCTTGCTTGCACAACCAATTTCTAGTTTGAAGTGAATCAAATCCAGGCAAGTTGAAAAAAGTGAATAAATGCTTGCAAATAATCTCTACAGTTCAGCAATCTAACAATGTAACAGCAATTAAAGCAAACACGAGGCTGTCTGTTCAATTTGTAACCATGTCCCCAGAGTTCAAATGTAAAAGAATTCCCCCTGGGGTACAATTCACTGTAGATACTCTTAAGAATGCAGAGTCCTGTCAACATATCCCACCTAGAGTGTGATGAGGTAAGGCTCTGCCATATTGCTCCTGTAGAAACTGGTCAGTTTTTTTTCCCTACATCCTCGTATTTAGAAAAAGACAAGCAATTTAAAGGAATTGAGGTGAGGGTCAAAATAGATAGGATTTTGATTAATTGGAGTCCAAAGTTAACCTCGTACAACATTCTGGAAGTCTTGCGAGCTTACATTCAGTTTACCTACACAGATTCAGCAGTAATCAGTCTGGTAAAGGCTAGTCCAAAGTTACTCTGCTGAAACATGCATATGTCAGTTCTCGAAGTCCTGGCTTGTAAATTATTTATGGCAATTCCAGTTAAATGTTTAGGTAAAAAGCAAATCTTTGATTTGATTTACATGTATCTGGGAGTATTGAACATCCACACATTCAATTTAGCCTGTCAGATGCACATGCATAGACAAAGTGACATGTTTTCGAACATATGGTTATTGTGTGTGTATTTGAGAGAGAGGGAGAGAGAGAGAGACTGTGTGCTTCTGTATGTTTGAGAGCATGTGAAAGAGAGGGAGTAAAGAGTTGTGGTCACACTGACAGTTCCACTGTGCGCCCGATGAAAATATACGACACGGGAGTGCAGGTGACAGCTCCTGTCATGCCCACACGTTCCTGCGCAGATGCTGCCTGTCGCCATGGAAACGATATCCTCGGCTCAGACATGATTGCGGATCCTCCTCTCCGTCAAACTTTCATCATGGCACATCGGGAGTAGGAAAGAAAATGGAGCATCTATCCAAATACCATTGACAATGCCAGTGCCTCATAATCCCTCCTCAGTGAAGGCTAAACTCACAAATCCAGCTAAAATGCGGTTTAGACGTAGTGAGCTTTACAAAGCAGCTCTGTGCTTTCATTCACACTAAATGTGTATTTCTCTCGTTCCTTCTGTTTTGGCTCTCTTGGTATTTTTCTTTCTTTCTCAGAGACACCCCTCACTGGCCAAGACTCCGCCATATCTTTCTGTCTTGACTTCTCTCACTCGTTTCTATGTTTCAAACTAATTTATTTGTAACTTTCTTTGCATCTACACAGGGCAAGTGATATTTATGCAAGTAAGGTACTACAATTGGTTGAAATTTGAACAGGAGGATAAACAGCCAGAACTAAATCCTTTGGAATGCGATCAAAAAAAATGACTTTGCATATTTCTCTGGGAGTAAGTTAAACCAAACTATTTTCTCATTGCCCCTCGGGTTGTTCGACAAGCTGCCACATTTTGGCACACTCAGTCTTCCCTTCTGGTGAGATCTATGACTCTCTGGCAAATTAATGTTCTGATCCAAATATTCTTTATCAGCATGACTGTGAAAGACGCAATGCTACTGGGGAAATTAGAAGTAATAATGGAACAGTATTACAAAAGCTCTCCCAGCTAGCACATTTAGTTTCTTGGAAGCTGTGGGAACATATGCTTTTGGTTTCACATTGGTTGTGGGAACGAAGCTATGCATTTCCTGACCGGTAAACTGAACATTTTTTAAAGGTTCTGAGAATAGAAGTGAAAATGTTGCCTGTTCTGGGAACTTTCATTTTTAGGTTGCAGGGAGGTTCTGAGAATGTTTTACTCTGGTTCGTTGGAGATTTTCCTGGGAGGTTTTATTAACACTAACAATGGAAATTATAGGTTATTTGGAGGTTTTTGAATAACTTTCTAAAAACTTTAATTGAACATTTCATAAAGACTTTTAATAACACTGCTAGCTCATTTTGAGTTAACTTTGTTGTACCAATCACAGATAGGACATGGAAAATAATTACCTTAGTCATTAGGCCTAAACATGCAAACACATTTTTTTTTTTATTATTGTGACATGGCATCAGTGAGATTTGAACCTATAATCTTCTGTTCTCTATCCATGGAATGAGTCCACTGTGCCACCAGAATGGAGCTAGCATTCCATTAGTTTTTTTTACGCATTCAAAGCTGTTCATTTTAGTATATTCAAACAGACCCCATTCAAAGGAACAAAGCACTGATTAAGATCAGGTGTGGCCAATCAGTGGGTGCCACCAACACACCTGAACACATAAAACAAGAGAGGTTAAGAGTTTTGTTGATGCTGAGAATGGCGTGTATATTTTTAAATAACATTCTTAGAACGTTCTCTGAACGTTAAAGTTGTGGTTTTTATGGAAAGTTTTCTTAATGTTCTCAGAACAATGAGAACATGACCGACCCAATTATCATAGAAATGCAAGTTATAGATCTTTCATTCCCAATGAAAGTAAGTCTAAGTGGTAGATCTGTTTTATGTGCACTATTTCAATACTTCCCGTTCTTAAGTGTCTTTTCAGCTTCTTAACAGCTTCTACCCCCAAGCCATTAGACTCCTGAACAGCTAATCAAATGGCTACCTGGACTATTTGCATTGACCCCCCTCACCCCCCATTTTTACACTGCTGCTACTCTGTTTATTATCTATACATAGTCACTTTACCTCTACCTACATGTACATTTTCTTATTTTTGTAAAAAAAAAATTACTTCAGTTTATTTGAGTAAATAACACTTGTTTTTCTTAAAACTGCATTGTTGGTTAAGGGCTTTTAGTAAGCATTTCACAGTAAGGTCTACTGTTGTATTCAGCACATGTGACAAATACAATTTGATTTGATGATTTTTACTTTCGGTATTACACACCAGCTTCAAAACAGCTCAAAACACAATATTTGTGATTATGGAAAATATACTGCATTTCACAGCAGCTTAGATAGTACAATGATTCTCTACACAATAACTCCTTGTTTTGTCAGATAAACTGAAATTATTCAAATTTTAGCAACCAGGAAACGGCGGAGAGATTTCTGCATAGTGCATTTTTAAATAGAATCCTGAAGAAACGTTATGCTGAAGTACTGAAATTCCCCCAGAAGAACGTTGTTTCTTAATGTTCTCTGAAATATTTGAAAACATTCCCTATGTCAAATCAGTTAGAAAACATTCTGAAAAATGTTTTCCTTCTCTCATTCTCTCTCTCTATCCCCTTCTCTTGCCTTCCAGTCTAACAAACCGACACTATCCCCAGCTTTGATTTAATAAATGCTGCTGGGGGGGTAAACAAGAAGGATGAGACAGCCACAGCACCACTAAGTAATCCCACACTGGAAGTCTCCATGCTGTTTGAATTAGGGGCGCTCTCTGCCTCCACTCCAACCCAAAGAGCCAGAGACACCAGTCTTATATTTTGCCTTTTAAATGGGACTGCTGGCTCCGATATAGATCTCTGCTTGCAAATCACTTCATCAAATGACGTTGTTACAGAGCTCCCCCCCAACGCCTCTCCCCCAAAACCCAAACCCCTTTTACCACCAGCCTTAAATCATTCCAGAGGCCCTGGGGCTTGGACAGGCTATAACTGAAAAAATACAAGAGGAAAACACTCGGATATTGTACGGAGCCCTGGGTAATTGAAAGAATAATTCATTTGAAACGGTGTGTTCTGACCAGTTAAGAGTGGTTCCCATTGGTTTCCTAATCTTGTGAAGCGGTGGTTGTTGAAGGGAGGCAGAGGGGGCACTGATGGTCCTGTATTATTTTTGACCAACCACGAAAACTTCAGGCTCCTGGTGAGGGAGAGGGAGTGCAGTGAAGACCATGTGAGAATGGAGCATCCCTCACAATGGACTGGGGTAGAGCCAGCCATCCCGCTTCTCTCTCTCCTTCTCTCTCCCACCCATCACCACTCCACCCCTGCTGGGTCAGCTTAGCCTGCAAATTGATTCTCCGGTTGCTCGGTGAGACAAACGACTGTGTGACAGTCAATAAACTCAGATGGCGATCATACGGGGCCGGTACCAGAAATAGCCCTACAAAACATTAGAGAACAAAAAAAATCTGGACGAATTATGTTTCACAGGAAATATCTTGGTGTCAGAAATGTCCTGAGCCGTTTGCCTTATAAAGTCAAAGAGGGGCCACTGGATTGACCTCTTGCTTAAGTTTGGGACTTTTAATTAGAAATGTTGTCGTACCCATGTGGGAACTGGGGGAGTGGGCTGAGGCCGGGCACAGCGCGAGGTGGTTCCTGACAGGGCAGTTATACCACCAACATTCTACCATTCAAGTTCATGTAATGTCCTCTTTCAGAAACCATGAGCCACACTATCAAAATTCCACATTTACAGCAAGCCAAATACATTGAAAGAAGCCATGTTAAAATTAATACCATCTGCTAATAATAATCAAATAGCTTATGATCAATTTGAAGAAGTCAAAAGTAAAATCTATAGAAAACGATGAGTTCTGATCATTCAATGTGCTTTCATGTACCTTCTTCAGTGTGTCCTGAGGCTAAGAACACAAAGTACTGGCAACAGAAATGCATATGTCTACTTGAAGGAAACAAAGACTTTCTCCATTACAATCCAACTAGAACCAATCAAGTGTTCCCATTCACACATTGTTGGATTTTACAGCCAACTAGATACAGTTTCTTGTGGATTCATTCCAAAATAAAGAATTCAGTAGTGTGAAAAAATGCTAATGAAATGCTGTAGGTCTTAGAAGGTAAAACAAGCTCCCTCTTCCGTTCACATTTGCCCTTTGTACATCTCCATCTCCCTCTTCCGTTCACATTTGCCCTTTGTACAAGAGTTATTTTGCCTGGACATGACAGCTTTGTCTCAGGTCAACTTCATGCTCAAACAGCACACCAACTGAAGGGCTCCAGAACATGTTTATTTTAATCCTCTCTCTCTAGGTGGCCTCCTCCAGTATTTCTTGGACTCTCTCTTGGGGGAAGACCCAGTCTGACAACACATTTCAACATCTGAACTAGCCAATTATCGAATAAAAGTCAAATTAAAGCCACATCGAATTAAAGTTCACAGTACTCGCAAACTTCATATTGGATATATTGATTGCTTGGTGGTGGTTCAGTTAAGGGTGCTAGCCAGGGAGCACTTATAACTGCAATATGTAACTTTTTGGGTGATCTAAACAAAATCACATAGAAATGGGACTTATAGATCTTACACTCTCATTGAAAGCAAGTCTAAGAAGTGGTAGATTTTGTCTATGTACGCTATTTCTATCCATCCCATTCTAAAGTTGAGTTTTTGTGTCTTTTACTTTTGGTTTTGTACACCAGCTTCAAACAGCTGAAATAACAATATTTTGGGTTATGGAAAATATATTTCACAGCGGTTTAGATGTTAGTGATTCTCTACACTATACTTGCTCACATAAAATTAAAATTAGGCAAACTATTTGAAATTTAGAAACCAGGAAATGTCGGAGCAATTTTGGCATAGTGCACCTTTAATTAGTTACATATTTGAAATAACAATGAAGCACTCAAGTACATAATAAGGTTATCTGTATGCCAAGTGGAGTTGCCTCTGCTGACGTTGGCCTTAACTTTCCATTGCTATTTGGTGGGGAGGTGCCCAACTTAGTGTGTGTGTGTGTGTGAGTGTGTGTGAGAGAGAGATTTCAGGAACATGTTCTGTCAGCATTTCCTGGACGCATTTCCTCTACTTCTCTCCTAAACTTTAGTGCCTGTGTGGCCTGGCTGCAGCAAGGTGATGCCAGCGAGGTGATGCCAGCGAGGCTCCTCACACCTGCAGACACAGTGCCAGACGCAGCATCTCTTAAATGGGAAGACGTGGTGAGATGTCGTTTCAGAATGTGCACACAGGGTGTTCTCCTGCTGCCATATGGATAGGACCACTGCCACACATGGAGCTAAAGTAGAGGAGTGGACTAGTTATGATTCATATTTGACCTAGATAGTTTGTGTGTATGCATTGATTGGTAGGCTTGTGCCGTAAAAAAAAAAATTTGGTAGTTTTGTCCATGAGCTGTTCTTGTCTATTAATGTTCTGTATTATGTCATGTTTCGTGTGGACCCCAGGATGAGTAGCTGCTGCTTTTGCAACAGCTAATGGGGATCCTAATAAAATACCAAAAATACCATCCATAGCCCAGCAAAGCAGGGAGTACTATTCTACTTCCTTTCAACACTATTGTACTTCAACACTTGCCGTCTCTCTGACAGCAGGACTACGTCGTCTAACTATTTGCACTCTATCTGTAGATCTTTATTTATCTTTCACCATCCTGTTTTGTCCATTATATATTTGACAGACCCATCACTTTGCTTGTGCATACGCTCCCTCTCCACTCTCCATTTTTTTTTTACCTGCCAGGATTCATTGTCCCCCACAATGAAATCGGGGAGGGGACTGTGGATTTGTCTCCGTCCGTTAGTCACACGCGACATCTCTCACAGCACTGGCCCAATTTTGACGATACTTGGGTGAATGATACGGCTTGCCACAGAGATCGTTCGTGGAGGACGAGATGTTTACTGTTGCCTTGTTTTAATTCTAATTTCTCTAAAATAGTTGTTCCCTTGGTGGAATTTAAAAGTGGAGAGTGAAAAATGAGTTGTGTTTGTTGTCTTTGTTGTATACATTGTCATGCTGTCTGTTAAATGTGTGTTAACAGATGTCTGTTTTCTCTCCCTCACTGTGTTGTGTGTTAATTGTCGTTGTGGCAAGTTGACAGCATTTTGAATACTCGATCTGCCAGGGCAATGCATTAATTAGGCTTTTGGTTACATTTTCCATCTAGGTCCATCTGTTTGACTCACTAGGTCAACAAAACATAAGCTCAAATAATATCATTCAATCTATTGGACTTAAACTGTGCATGTGCAAGTAGGCCTAATTCTGGTAATTGGGACGTCATGTGTCGACATAATTAGTAAGTTTACAGGTCAATTCAAAATAATTAAAAGAGTGGTTGGAAATGAAAACAGCATACACATGGGGGTCTTAAAATAAGGACCAACTGGGAATGACTGCTCGCTACAGCTTCATGAAATAACGGAATTAAAATACCATTACTGCCAAAAGCAATTATTCAGGCCACTTATTCTCACACATGAAACATATGGCTTTAATGCACGGTCATAAAAATTTGACCAAATCTACTGCTAGCTGAGTTTGTGACTGATTGAGAGCTATTTTCTCATGTCTTTGGCATGAGAAAACCATGTCAACATGTACGTACGTGTCTGTAAGCAATTGTACAAACAAACCAAAAACATTTCATATCAAGATGAGAACAAGGAACAGTCACCCAGATAATGTCAGAGGGTGTCCAGAAGACTTTAGGTAGAAAAGGGATAAAGGTCAGATGGACAGAGATTAGACTTGGAGCTCACCTCGGGCACTCTGGCTGATGACACTGATGAGGTTATCATACTGGACCGGTCCATTCTGCTCATTGAAGACCTTGTCTGCTGTGGTGATGTTGTCCAGCTGCAGCTGCGTGTACAACCCCTCGGCCGTAAAGTAGTACGGCCGGTCGTCGTTCTTGTTGTCGCTGAACATGAGCATGGCGTGTCTGTGCCAGCCAAAATGCCGATGCAGGCGCACCCCAAATTCGCCCAGCTTCTTGTGCGTGGGGCCCGTGTTGGTGATGGACGTGTACAAGTGGAAGCCGATGGCCGCTGCCCCGGCCGTCACCATGGGAACGTCCCAGTGGGTAGTGAAGCGGCCCACGGGAGATGAAGCATAGTCGCAGCCAGGGCCGATGAAGGCCCATGGGTCGTAGGAGAACTTAAAGTCCACGGCCACCAATGGCGCCACTGAGTCGGAGCAGACGCCGTCCTTGTTTTCGCTGCTGTCGTAGACTATTCGAAGGCGGTGGCCCGGTAGCAGGGTGGGGTCGTCATTGACTCGCTCCAGAGCCCTCATCAGAGCGGGCCCCACGCGAGGCCAGGCCCACGGGTATTCAGTGTTGCTCAAAGGCAGAATAGCAGCCAGTGTCACATTCTGGGGTTCCGAAAGTCCATTGAAAGACAGCTCGAGCTGGAGCGGTTCGGTCCTGAGGAGCGGGAAAACCAGAAACAGCAGAGGAATCCCCAGTTGTCCCTGCCACCACCAGGTTCTCGTCCTCTGCATTGCTGGGTTGGACTCGGGCATCACCATCAACCACAGAGGGGCTGGCAGGAACAAACACACAGTGCATGAGGTGGCCTGTGAATAATGATTTAGAACATGACACCAACCCAACTCCCAGAGGCATGTGGCCTTTATTTTGAATGATTCAGTTCAATTCTGTAGCAGGATTTTGAATAACCACTAGACTACCAAAGTAGTGTTGAATTTATTCGATTGACAGAATAAGCATTTAAAAAAGGTGGTGGTGGGGGATAAGGGAAGCATCATGTTATTAACAGGTTCTAATCTACTTATTTGGTGTGTGTGGATAAGACACATGATATGAGAAAGTCTAGCATTTGACTGCTTTGTTAGTGAGGGTGGCTAGACCTGCCACTGTATACTTAACTTTAAATAGCTTATATAGCAATTGCCTAACAGTCAGTTTCTTACTTGAGACACCAAAACATGTAGTATAACCCCGTAGCCAACCTGTGACTAGTTAAAAAGATTCACTACTATGCCATTGCGTGTGTGAAGCCAAAACTAACTCAGCTGTCAGTGCGTGCTCATCTTTGCAGCCAAATAGGCTAGCTACTCGAACTATTAATATCAGATAGCCTATTGTAGGGATCATCAACTAGATTCAGACGATGTTTTCTTGAGAAGATGGTCACGGGGTTCGAACTTAATTACAAATAATTTGTAGACTGCAAATTGACCGCAAGAAGCCCAAACAGATATAAAAGTTGACTAAAACAAGCATTTCAAACCGTGCTTACATTTGCATAAGATCACATCTCTATTGTGCGTGCGTACTTCGGGAGAGATTTCCAAAATTAAAATCACTAAGAACAGATTTGCTGGTGTTTTTACAGTCTTTTATGTCCCCCCTCTTCCCCACAAACAAATCTCGGGGAGCCAAATAAAATCACCAGTGGGATGGCAGTTGGGGAACCCTGGACTATTGCGTGAAACTTTCCACGATTGGCCTAAATTGAATTAAAATTACATTTTACCTTAATGTCGATGGTTATTTCTCTCCATTTTTTGTATCTCCTCCACAAGTGGCACAGATGTTCTCAGTTGATTGTCTCTTGGTTGTCCTGTCAATGGAAGATGCGAGGCTGTAAAGACATTGCGCCTCGCGCGAGAAATATTTTGTTGCGCACCACTCCTAGAGTGCAAATCCCTGATCTCCTGACTCTTTCCTTCAGTTTAATTTGAACAGGATATTTGAACTGTTGTTTTCTTTAATTGCCTACTTTAACGCAGAAAACCGTTTATTAAAAAAAGAGCTCTCTAGGTATGCCAGGAGTGTCTATGAACTAGGCTATAGGCTAAGCTAAATTGGCAACACTAGGCCTATAGGAAAATTCTTTAAGCTCTGGCTGGTATTTGGGATCATAAATAACACAAAAGTTAGGTGAATATCTGCAGTAGGCGACTGAATTATTGCATAATGTATATCACTTTTGTTGTTTTGAAGAATGAAAAAAAACCGGCTAATTATTTCAATCTGTAGCCGCTGCTTCTTAGCCTAAATTCCAACACATGTTTTGCTGGTGCTGTGAAGGAAGCGATTTTACTCGTCTCTTGTTGATTCCATTAATGCTCAAAGTTAAAATAGCAACTAAACATCCAAAGTTCTCGAAGCCGACCGATAAACCGAAGTGTCATTCTTAGCGTTGCGTGCGGTGGTTTCCTCTCTGCGCACATCGCCAACATTCAGCTCATACACCAACACACAATGATCTATCGCTCTGATGAATAAGCGCTGGGGAGCTCCGGGCACAAGGGTAACCAGTCTGTGTGCGCTGCAGTGTGATAGGCTATATTTGCTTTTGTGCACAGGGCTGGGAAGGGTGAGGCATATACCATTACATTACCATGTGTCATCAATAACAAGAGATGTGCGCCTAAGGGATGGATGGGGAGCTGTGTCATTGCAGGGACATTTATGCCAAAACATGTTGTTTGATTGTGTGCATAAGGAACGTATGCATTGTCAGTGTTCCCAAATGCATGTACTGTAATAGTTAGAATATCAGGGCTGGTGGTCTGATTTCCAGATAAATGCTTAATTGGGTGAGCTTGTTCGATGTGCACATCTGAAACCATTGTTCCTCAAACTGAGTAAGCAAGCTGAGATAGTGTATTTTTTTTGCCAAATGTCTAAGGTTAACTGTGATTGCATACGGTAAACCAGTCACTCCTATTATGACTGGATAGCGATGTAGGTTAATGTTCGTGACTTCTGCTAAAGGAGAGCAACAATGTATTTAACAATTGCCTACTACTGACTGTCGCTAAACTAGATATTGAAGAATTTCTGCCCGTCGCACGTTCCGCTTCCTTTTAATTCTAAAACATACTATTTTTGTAAAAGTCCATTAAGCTTTTATTGCCACTTAGTCCTTCTCCCCTCAATAGTCTTCACTGCACTTTAATTTCACCTTGCCCTACCTCGTGTCTTGCATCACTTGCAAGCGTGTTCTGCTCGCTTAACTTCCAGCTCAATAGAGGGAAAACAAGCGCTCGCTTGCTTCCCGGACGCCGGGAGGCGGAAGAACGTGTGTATGCAAAGTGCCAAGCAGAGGTGAAGCTTCCCGAGTCATGGCCACTCGTAAATCATCCGCGGGACGCATGCTGCCTTTACTTCCAACAGAGGAGGAGTTCATTCACCATGCTCCTCTTACCCCGGCATGTGTTTTTTCTTGGCTAATGTACAACCTTCCTCCACTACTGTCCACCCACCTAACCCATTCTCTCCCCTCTCGTTCCCTCATCCTTCTGCCCAAGCCGCACTCCAAAAGGCTGCAGGATACCGTTTACAAAACAGGATGTGGCACAGTTGTGCACTCCCTTTCTCCCCTGTGCCTTTTCCTGGATATTATCACCGACCTCCGGACAGGACCCCCCCCCTCACTCACTCACACACACACACACACACACACTCTTCCACCCCCTCCCTCTCCTCTTCCACTTGGCCCGTGCACTCAGGTTATTGGTCATCACACTGCTCTGACAATTAAACACATGCGTCCCTCTTCCCTACCCACACTATTAACTGGTGGAAGACAGAATACCTCCGGATAAAATAGCATGAGATCAGTAGTCTCTTATGTAGCTATCTTACACATGAACGTACAGATATAAGACTAGAAAACCTCCACAATTCATTCATGTGGTGTTTTGCTTTCCTCCAGCTCTTGATGACTCTTTCCCTGCACTCCCACTAGCATTTTCTGCCCAGCGAGTTGCATGTGATGATGCCTAACCTCTCTGTGTCCTTTTCCCCTTCTCTCTGGTCTCTGTCCCTTTGAACCTGCTGAATCACACTGTTCCAAACTGCTAATGGTCTCACTGAGTAAAATAGAGAGCCGAACATCGCTGTGGTGACAGATATTGATGTGTGTGTGTGTGGACGCGCACACACATTTGCGGGTCTGTGTGGGAGTGGGAGAGTGCCTTGATCTTACTACAGAAAACTAGTTACCACTTGCCTCCATGGTTCTGACATGATGCAGCTCCACTAATGATGGTTTGCATCACCGTGTGTGTTTGCCTGTGAGTGTGTGAGTAAGCTACAGTCTAGTAAAAAGCATCAACCCCCCCCCACACAAAAAAAAAAGTTTTGTACAGAGTAATCTGTATTAAAACATTTTTAAAGTTGGACACTATGCCCCCAACAATTGGATAATCCTAACCAACATGTACATGACCAAAAGTATGTGGACAGCTGCCCGTTGAACATCTCAATCCAAAATCATGGTCATTAATATGGAGTTGGTCCCCCCTTTGCTGCTATAACAGCCTCCACTCTTTTGGGAAGGCTGTGGGGACTTCTTTCCATTCAGCCACAAGAACAATAGTGAGGCCAGGCACTGATGTTGAGTGATTACGCCTGGCTCACAGTCGGTGTCCCAATTCATCCCAAAGGTGTTCCATGGGGTTAAGGTCAGGGCCCTGCAGGCCAGTCAAGTTCCTCCACACCAATCTCGACAAACCATTTCTGTGTGGACCTCGCTTTTTGCACGCGGGCATTGTCCGAAAATGGGCCTTCCCCAAACTGTTGCCACAAAGTTGGAAGCACAGAATCGTCTAGAATGTCATTGTATGCTGTTAAGATTTCCCTTCACTGGAACTAAGGGGTCTAGCCCGTACCATGAAAAACATCCCCAGTCGAATATTCCTCCTCCACCAAACTTTACAGTTAGAACTGTGCATTGGGGCAGGTAGCGTTCTTCTGGCATCCGCCAAATCCAGATTTGTCCATCAATCCAGAGAACGCGTTTCCACTGCTCCAGAGTCCAAGCTTTACGCCACTCCAGCCAATGCTTGGCATTGTGCATGGTGATTTTAGGCTTGTGTGCAGCTGCTTAACCATGGAAACCCATTTCATGAAGCTCCCGACGAACAGTTCTTGTGCTGACTTTGCTTCGAGAGGCAATTTGGCACTCAGTAATTATTTAACTAGGCAAGTCAGTTAAGAACAAATTCTTATTTACAATGACGGGGCTGGGGCTGGGATTTAAAATAAAAATATAGCACAAAACACACATGACATGAGACACCGCAACACTACATAAAGAGAGACCTAAGACAACAACATAGCATGGCAGCAACACACGACAACACAGCATGGTAGCAACACAACATGGCAGCAGCACAACGTGGTAGCAGCACAAAACATGGTACAAACATTATTGGGCACAGACAACAGCACAAAGGCAAGAATGTAGAGACAACAATACATCATGCAAAGCAGCCACAACAGTCCGTAAGAGTGTCCATGATTGAGTCTTGAATGAAGCGATTGAGATAAAACTGTCCAGTTTGAGTGTTTTTGCAGCTTGTTCCAGTCACTACTGCAACGGGGTGGCAGGGTAGCCTAGTGGTTAGAGCATTGGACTTGTAACCGGAAGGTTGCAAGTTCAAATCCCAGAGCTGACAAGGTACAAATCTGTCGTTCTACCCCTGAACAAGGCAGTTAACCCACTAGGCTGTCATTGAAAATAAGAATTTGTTCTTAACTGATTTGCCTAGTTAAATAAAGGTAAAATAAAAACTAGCTCCAGCAAACTAAAGAGGAGCAACCCAGGCATGTGTGTGCTCTGGGGACCTTTAACAGAATGTGACTGGCAGAATGGGTGTTGTATGTGGAGGATGAGGGCTGCAGTAGATATCTCAGATAGGGGGGAGTGAGGCCTAACATGGTTTTATAAATAAGCATCAACCAGTGGGTCTTGCGGCAGTGATGTGTCTTATTTAGGAGCATTGGTGGCAAATCTGATGGCAGAATGGTAAAGAACATCTAGCCGCTCGAGAGCACCCTTACCTGCCAATCTATAAATTGCATCTCCATAATAGCATGGGTAGGATGGTCATCTGAATCAGGGTTAGTTTGGCAGCTGGGGTGAAAGAGGAGCAATTACGATAGAGGAAACCAGGTCTAGATTTAACCTTAGCCTGCAGCTTTGATATGTGCTGAGAGAAGGACAGTATACCGTCGAGCCATAATCCCAAGTACTTGTATGAGCTGACTACCTCAAGCTCTAAACCCTCAGAGGTAGTAATAACACCTGCGGGGAGAGGGGCATTCTTCTTACCAAACCACATGACCTTTGTTTTGAAGGTGTTCAGAACAAGGTTAAGGGCAGAGAAACCTTGTTGGACACTAAGAAAGCTTTGTTGTAGAGCGTTTAACACAAAATCCAGGGAGGGGCTAACTGAGTATAAGACTGTATCTGCATATAAATGGCTGAGAGAGCTTTATACTGCCTGAGTTATGTTGTTGATGTAAATTGAGAATAGCGTGGGGCCTAGGATCGAGCCTTGGCATACTCCCTTGGTGACAGGCAGTGGCTGAAACAGCAGATGTTCTGACTTCATATACTGCACTCAGAGGTAGTTAGCAAACCAGGCCAAAGATCCCTCAGAGACACTAATACTCCTTAGCCGGCCCACAAGAATGGAATGGTCTACCGTATCAAAAGCTTTGGCCAAGGCAATAAAAATAGCATCACAACATTGCTTAGAATCAAGAGCAATTGTGACATCATTTATGACCTTTGAGATTGCAGTGACACATCCATAACCTGAGCAGAAACCAGATTGCATACTAGGGATAATACTATAGACATTAAGAAAGCAAGTCACTTGATGTGAGTGTTGCAACCAAGGACAGGCAATTTATACTCGCTACGCGCTTTAGCACTCGGTGGTCCCGTTCTATGAGCTTGTGTGGCCTACCACTTCGTGGCTGAGCCGCTGTTGCTCCTGGCCGTTTCCACTTCACAATAACAGCTCTTACATTTGACCGTGGCAGCTCTAGCAGGGCAGAAATTTGACGTACTGGCTTGTTTGAAAGGTGGCATCCTATGATGGTGCCACGATGAAAGTCAGTAAGGCCATTTCACAGCCAATGTTTGTCTATGGGAATTGCGTGGCTGTCTATGGAGATTGCATGGCTCAATTTTATACACCTGTCAGTAACGGGTGTGGTTGAAATAGCCCGAATCCACTAATTTGAAGGGTTGTCCACATACTTTGGTTTGTGTGTATACAGTCCATTTGGTAAGTATTCAGACCTCTTGACTTTTCCCACATTGTTTTCACGTTACAGCCTCGTCAAGCTACACACAATACCCCATAATGACAAAGCAAAAAGAGGGTTATAGAAATGTTCATATATATATATATATATATATTTTTTTTAAATTATTTTTTATTATTATTATTATTATTTTTTCTTACAATTATCACATATACATAAGTATTCAGACCCTTACTCAATACTTTTCTGAAGCACCTTTGGCAGCGATTACAGCCTCAAGTATTCTTTCGGTATGAAGTTACAAACTTGGCACACCTGTATTTGGGGAGTTTCAGCTCATTATATTTTTGTTCAGTGAGATGTGTGTGTGTATTGAATTTATTTATTTGTTTGGAGTAAGCTTATTGTGTTCGCTGTTTCCGGTAATCAATAAATACTACTGCACAAAATTCTATAAATCACCCGATCAGTGTCATACCATGTACAATATATGAACTGTCTAATCGATATGATGTTTCACCATATTGCAGACATGAAGAGACGCAGAGAATGGAGTTGGGTTACTTCTCAGTAACTTTGGGTTACTCTTAAAGCTTGTTGCATGCGTCGCAGTCGAAACCGTTTCCGCATATATTGTGACGAAATGTTTAGACTTTTTTGTTCGTTTGGGGTTCGGCAGGTCATTTTGTGGGGTGGTTGTTAAAGCACACATGACTTTTTCTTGAGGCAAGTTGATGTTCAGTAGCCAAAGTCTACGCCCCCTTGTCTGTGATTGGTCAACAGTACTATTCCTAGTAGGATTGTGAACTATGGAGGGGATTCTATTAAATATTTGTCGTCATTCAATGAGAGATGACTAGTTTTAATGAAACATTTCTCACTTGAGAAATACTGCACGACTAAGACCTCCTCTGCAAAAATGTTCAAATCAATTACATGTTTCTTGATTTACATTGGATTAAAGCAAACTATTGTCAATACTGGATATGTTGTTGCTACGGCGTCTCCAACTATATTGCCGTTTTTCAAGCGAAGGTCTTTTTAGGGAGTATGCAAGGCACAGTCACTCGCGTCGCCTAGCCCTGCTAGGAGATAAACGTACCTAGTATGCGCGGGCGCCTTCAGTCATCATCTTCGACATTGTGACCTACCATTATAGAGCTTTGCTTTGATGGGAGTTCATTTTTTATTTAAAAAAAAAGAAAGTATTTAACTGATGTGAATTTAGGCCTATACATTCATATCAGTTGTGTTCATACATTGTATTCACCTTATTTCTATTGTGGATAGTGTTTGTGAGCCAATGGAAAGTCTACAAAACACTGATAAAACCAGCTTTTGTAATTGAATCCCATTGGATTGTGTGCTTCCAATTTTGATCATCATGATTTAGTGATGGCAAAGAAAAATGTTTTGATCTACTGAGATTTTTGAAAAGACAGACTAACTTGGTTCTGGACTTAAGAGCTAACTATGGTTGTGTTTTTTTTTTTTTTTGCAGGCAGTAGTTTTATTTCAAATCAAATCAAATCAAATTTTATTTGTCACATACACATGGTTAGCAGATGTTAATGCGAGTGTAGCGAAATGCTTGTGCTTCTAGTTCCGACAATGCAGTAATAACGAGCAAGTAATCTAACTAACAATTCCAAAAAAAACTACTGTCATACACAGTGTAAGGGGATAAAGAATATGTACATAAGGATATATGAATGAGTGATGGTACAGAGCAGCATAGGCAAGATACAGTAGATGATATCGAGTACAGTATATACATATGAGATAAGTATGTAAACCAAGTGGCATAGTTAAAGTGGCTAGTGATACATGTATTACATAAGGATGCAGTCGATGATATAGAGTACAGTATCAACGTATGCATATGAGATGAACAATGTAAGGTAAGTAACATTATATAAGGTAGCATTGTTTAAAGTGGCTAGTGATATATTTACATCATTTCCCATCGATTCCCATGATTAAAGTGGCTGGAGTGGAGTCAGTGTCATTGACAGTGTGTTGGCAGTAGCCACTCAATGTTAGTGGTGGCTGTTTAACAGTCTGATGGCCTTGAGATAGAAGCTGTTTTTCAGTCTCTCGGTCCCAGCTTTGATGCACCTGTACTGACCTCGCCTTCTGGATGGCAGCGGGGTGAACAGGCAGTGGCTCGGGTGGTTGATGTCCTTGATGATCTTTATGGCCTTCCTGTAGCATCGGGTGGTGGTGTAGGTGTCCTGGAGGGCAGGTAGTTTGCCCCCGGTGATGCGTTGTGCAGACCTCACTACCCTCTGGAGAGCCTTACGGTTGAGGGCGGTGCAGTTGCCATACCAGGCGGTGATACAGCCCGCCAGGATGCTCTCGATTGTGCATCTGTAGAAGTTTGTGAGTGCTTTTGGTGACAAGCCGAATTTCTTCAGCCTCCTGAGGTTGAAGAGGCGCTGCTGCGCCTTCCTCACGATGCTGTCTGTGTGAGTGGACCAATTCAGTTTGTCTGTGATGTGTATGCCGAGGAACTTAAAACTTGCTACCCTCTCCACTACTGTTCCATCGATGTGGATGGGGGTGTTCCCTCTGCTGTTTCCTGAAGTCCACAATCATCTCCTTAGTTTTGTTGACGTTGAGTGTGAGGTTATTTTCCTGACACCACACCCGAGGGCCCTCACCTCCTCCCTGTAGGCCGTCTCGTCGTTGTTGGTAATCAAGCCTACCACTGTTGTGTCGTCCGCAAACTTGATGATTGAGTTGGAGGCGTGCATGGCCACGCAGTCGTGGGTGAACAGGGAGTACAGGAGAGGGCTCAGAACGCACCCTTGTGGGGCCCCAGTGTTGAGGATCAGCGGGGAGGAGATGTTGTTGCCTACCCTCACCACCTGGGGGCTGCCCGTCAGGAAGTCCAGTACCCAGTTGCACAGGGCGGGGTCGAGACCCAGGGTCTCGAGCTTGATGACGAGCTTGGAGGGTACTATGGTGTTGAATGCCGAGCTGTAGTCGATGAACAGCATTCTCACATAGGTATTCCTCTTGTCCAGATGGGTTAGGGCAGTGTGCAGTGTGGTTGAGATTGCATCGTCTGTGGACCTATTTGGGCGGTAAGCAAATTGGAGTGGTATACGTTTTGATGTATACGTTTGCCATTTTGATGGTATAGTTTAGATTAATGTATTTACATTTTGAAAAAAAAAACACATTTACTGTTTTGGAAAGGGCCACAGAGTTCTGTCTTGTGAACTCGGTTTTGAAAATCGACAACATTGTTCCAAAAAAATGTTTGTATGTGATTGAGAGAAGCTGTAATAGATACATCACATAAATGGGAAAAAAGAGGAGTCCCCACAAAACCTATACAGAGAAGTGTGGGGACTAGCCTACGGCCTTAAGTAATGCTAGGGAATGTACCACACACACACACAGGTTTCCCTTGGAAACCATCTTGGCGTTAGCTGAAAATGGAAGTTGACATAAACCACACCTCTTTTTTGGTAAATACCATATGTAGCAGGACCTTTCACATTCCCATACATTAAACACCCCTACCTAATTGAGCAAGTGCAAGAAAATAACAACAAATGAGGTACAAATCACTGTTATCGTCGCAAATAGTCACTGGGCAGAGGCTGATGTAAACCAAAAAAAAAAAACTACAAATAAACAGATGCAAGTCCCGTATAGATAAACATATTGCATAGACCTGCAGTGTATATGTCGTACACTGGCTCAGGATGCAAAAAGTCAGTTACAGCAGCTACAGACTTTTTTACAGACCCTTTGCCCTCAGAGAAGGCCGTAGCCCGCAGGAGGCTCGTTAGAAGGCATCACAGCTGACAAGCTCAACTGAATGACTCATTTCTGATTACAGTTAGCCCATGAGAGGGAGCGCAGGAAACCGCCATGCCCCGTATGGGGGGGGGGTGTTTGTTGTTGTGCAGCTGCCAACCATGGGTAATCACAGCGGTGCAAGTTCCTGGTAGCAGCTGGAATTGAATTGAGTTTAAGAGAGGGCAGCCAATTGCACAAGGCTCTGATCACTTTCCAGAGGGCACGGAGACAAGTGTGGACAAGAAACAGTGAGGCAAGACGACAAGTCGAGGAGTGATAGATAGATAGCGAGGCCGCCACAGTCGAGCTGCTACTGCATGAGTGAGACAACTGAGTCACAGCTGAAACAACCCCCCCACTAGGCACAAACTGGTTGAATCAATGTTGTTTCCCAGGTTTTCCAACATTCCTTTCAGAACATTACAGCACAATCTTATTCCATTGTCAATTCAGTTCAGCATACTTTGTTACCATACGTATAATTTCAATTTTCTTTACTTTTAAAAGCCATGGTAGTTCAAATTATTATATATATTTTTTAATCACTCATACATACCAAACCAACAGAAAACAAAAGGAGCACAGGAAGTGATGCAGCCCAGGAAGCACACGTCCATTTTCTCAATATCTCTATTTCAGCTTAACCAAACTCCATTAGCCATTGCTCTCACCAAACAAAGCCATGACACACTCTGGCCATACCTGGGCTCCAACATGCCTCCGGACTGCATTCACTTCCTATGGGCATCCACCTGGCACACACAAACTGGGGGGTTTAAATACAGATGCATTAATCAACCAATAAAAATACTTATTTCATAAACATGCAAATGAATCACACCTGTGACAATATAATCAAAGCATTATTCGTTAGACCATTACTTAAACACTTATTAGTATGCGTGCCCAGTTAAAGGATGCAACCAATCAAAGACACAGTTAATTGGTTACCCTTTAATCAGTTTAGGAAAACATCAAACACACCAGACATGGTTTTGATTTAACCTACTTAAAATAAAAAAAATCTTCAGCATTAAATTCCTAATTGGTCAAAATGAAAACTTTCGTACTGTGCACAGTAGGTGCTCAGTGCTGTAGGTTGGTGATCTTTGAATGTAGCAGGTATTCATTCTTAATGTCATTACTTAATGTATCGAGTTTGTATACCAATTCTGGGGTCAATTTGGTGAAATATTTTCACAATATTTTACATTGTTCGTCTGCATAATTAAAATCTAACATTCATTTGCGTGAGACAAAGTCTAGTTGATCATTAGTTAGTGCTCTAGTATCCTATGGTGCCAATGACATCTATAGTGCCACCAACTCGTCTGGTGCAGCCATCTAAGGTTGCGGTGACTTAATATTCACACAGCTTCTAAGGAAATGTACATGAAGTTTACATACCAAATTTTATGGCCCCATGTCCATCTGTTCAGTTCTTATAGCCCTGGTGTGACATGGTGCCATCTAGTGGTGTTGCATTGCCGACGTTGAATGCAAAAATGAATCATTCTTAAATTGATTAGAGGCTAATTCATTGAGTCTGTATTCCAAATCTGGAGTCAATCTGATGTGTGGTTCACGAGGAGAAGATTTTGAAAGTATTTTTAGCAGTAGCATATGTGCTAAAGTGCATCTATAGGAATGCAGCAACAATTTTTTCTTAAAACCAGTAAAGACTGAGTGAATCTGATGTTTGGTTCATAAGAAGATGATTGCAGACGGTTTTGAGCATTGGTGTCACACAGTCAAATATATTGTTAATAGTTAGCTTTTTTTTCATATCAATGCCAAATATAACATGGTTCATCATGGTATTGGTTTTGAAGACCCAAGAAAGTTTCATGTTGATAGGCCACTGTGGAGTGGATTTACGAAGGCTTTAAATGGACACTGTGCTTCCACATCTGCATTGCATGCTTGTTTGGGATTTTAGGCTGGGTTTCTGTATAGCACTTTGACATCGGCTGATTTCCTGATGTATAAAAAACTCAGCCATCTCTTAAGCAATCCCTTAACTTTTCTGAAACTAAGTTTACAGATCTACCGTGGGTGTTAAAAACCCTCTCTCATTAACCCTCTCTCTGACCCTGGAAGAGACACAAAATGTGTAGCCTTTTACTGCTGAGGTAGGCTACCATCCCCTGCCTCAGCCTGACTCTATTATTCAGGCATAGGGCATTTCACACCTGTGTGCTAAGGACCAGTTTACCAGGGAACTCAGTCAGCTGACCAGGGCCAACCATTCACAGGCTCTACCTTCTGGAGGTAACAGACTTCCCCAACCCTGTGTTAGTGCATCACTGAATATGTAAGTGGACTTTGTTAGGGTTCGTGTGCATTTGATCTGTATACACGTTATAAGCTGCTACTGCTCTGTTAGTATATGCTTATAAACTCAGCAAAAAAAGAAACGTCCTCTCACTGTCAACTGTGTTTATTTTCAGCAAACTTAACATATGTAAATATTTGTATGAACATAACAAGATTCAACAATTGAGACATAAACTGAACAAGCTCCACAGACATGTGACTAACAGAAATTGAATAATGTGTCCCTGAACAAAGGAAGGGGGATCAAAATCAAAAGTAACATTAAATACTACAGTGCATCTCCTCCTCATAGACTGCACCAGATTTGCCAGTACTTGCTGTGAGATGTTACCCCACTCTTTCACCAAGGCACCTGCAAGTTCCCGGACATTTCTAGGGGTAATGGCCCTAGCCTTCACCCTCAGATCCAATAGGTCCCAAATGTGCTCAATGGGATTGAGATCCGGGCTCTTCGCTGGCCATGGCAGAACACGGACATTCCTGTCTTGCAGAAAATCACACACAGAACAAGCAGTATGGCTGGTGGCATTGTCATGCTGGAGGGTCATGTCAGGATGAGCCAGCAGGAAGGGTACCTCATGAGGGAGGAGGATGTCTTTCCTGTAACGCACAGGGTTGAGATTGCCTGCAATGACAACAAGCTCAATCCGATGATGCCGTGACACACCGCCGCAGACCATGACGGACCCTCCACCTCCAAATCAATCCCTCTCCAGAGTACAGGCCCAGGGGGAATGCTCATTCCTTCAACAATAAACGCAAATCCGATCATCACCCCTGGTGAAACAAAACTATGACTCGTCAGTGAAGAGCACTTTTTGCCAGTCCTGTCTGGACCAGCGATGGTGGGTTTGTGCCCATAGGCAACGTTGTTGCCGGTGATGTCTGGTGAGGACCTGCCTACAACAGGCCTACAAGCGCTCAGTCCAGCCTCTCTCAGCCTATTGCGGAGAGTCTGAGCACTGATTGTGCGTTCCTGGTGTAACTCGGGCAGTTGTTGTTGCCATCCTGTACCTGTCCCGCAGGTGTGATGTTCGGATGTACCGATCCTGTGCAGGTGTTGTTTCACGTAGTCTGCCACTGCGAGGACGATCAGCTGTCCATCCTGCCTCTCTGTCTTAGGCGTCTCACAGTACGGACAATGCAATTTATTGCCCTGGCCACATCTGCAGTCCTCATGCCTCCTTGCAGCATGCCTAATGCACATTCACGCAGATGAGCAGGGACCCTGGGCATCTTTCTTTGTTTTTCAGAGTCAGTAGAAAGGTCTCTTTAGTGTCCTAAAATTTCATAACTGTGACCTTAATTGCCTACCGTCTGTAAGCTTTTTGTGTCTTAACGACCGTTCCACAGGTGCATGTTCATTAATTGTTTATGGTTCATTGAACAAGCATGCGAAACTGTGTTTAAACCCTTTACAATGAAGATCTGATTTTTTACGAATTATCTTTGAAAGACAGGGTCCTGAAAAAGGGGCATAAACTGAGTTTATATGCTTCCTTAAGATGTTTATGTCAAGATTGCCTTCTGTAATCCCATGTTACATACTTCACAGTCATGTGATATGGTCATAGCCACATCCAACATGGCTGCATGTTAGCATCCTAGCCTTTGTAGCTGCCAACACTGATGCTAATGTCATGGAAATTCTACACCAAGGACACCGGAAGTCAAAATTAAATGAATCACTCTTTATTATCACAAACAGAGAGGTTCACAAACTCAATCCAAGCTTGATGAAAACTCTGAAAAGGGCGAAACCTTTTAGGCTTTATATACTGCTACACAAACAAGTCATATAAGCTTGATTTACATGGCGGCAGGGTAGCCTAGTGGTTAGAGCATTGGACTAGTAACTGAAAGGTTGCAAGTTCAAATCCCTGAGCTGACTTGGTACAAAATCTGTCATTCTGCCCCTGAACAGGCAGTTAACCCACTGTTCCTAGGCTGTCATTGAAAATAAGAATTTGTTCTTAACTGACTTGCCTAGTAAAAAAATATATATATTCATTATTAACTTTGGTTCCTGCATGTGACTGATTGATACCTCACTGGGCTTCTTCTCTCAGATCTGTTCTGAACGTACCACCAATTCGTCTGAGGAGGAGGTCACAGTCACCTGCACAAACCAAGATAGAGTGAAAGGAGAAACTAGAGAAGCTATTCAAGGCTATCTTTTCAGACAACATTTTCCCACACACTCCCTCCTTTATCACTCTGTGATAATTATTTACATTTGAAGGTAAGCATTAGATAATGGCTTAACTATTAAAGGAGGTTCTATCAAAATACTTACAGTTGAAGTCAGAAGTTTACATACACCTTAGCCAAATACATTTGAAAATATATTTTTTCACAATTCCTGACATTTAATCCAAATAAAAATTCCCTGTGTTAGGTCAGTTAGGATCACGACTTTATTTTAAGAATGTTAAATGTCAGAATAACAGTAGAGAGAATGATTTATTTCAGATTTTATTTCTTTCATCACATTCCCAGTGGGTCAGAAGTTTACATACACTCAATTAGTATTTGGTAGCATTGACTTTAAATTGTTTAACTTGGGTCAAACGTTTCAGGTAGTCTTCCACAAGCTTCCCACAATAAGTTGGGTTGATTTTGGCCTATTCCTCCTGACAGCGCTGGTGTAACTGAGTCATTTTAGTAGGCCTCCTTGCTCGCACACACTTTTTCAGTTCTGCCCACAAATGTTATATAGGATTGAAGTCAGGGCTTTGTGATGGCCACTCCAATACCTTGACTTTGTTGTCCTTAAGCCATTTTGCCACAACTTTGCCAGAAGTTTGCTTGTGGTCATTGTCCATTTGGAAGACCCATGTGACCAAGCTTTAACTTCTTGACTAATGTCTTGAGATGTTGCTTCCATATATCCACATACATTTCCTACCTCATGATGCCATCTATTTTGTGAAGTGCCCCAGTCCCTCCTGCAGAAAAGCACCCCCACAACATGATGCTGCCACCCCCATGCTTCACGGTTGGAATGGTGTTCTTCGGCTTGCAAGCCTCCCCCCTTTTCCTCCAAACATAACGATGGCCATTATGACCAAACAGTTATATTCTCCACCTTGGTACGTCCCAGTACACAAACACCAACTCATGCTATGGAATGCGGTCTTTAGGTTTTATCACCAAAGCACCGTAAATCCACTGTCAGCATTAAGCCCCAAAGGGTCAAAAACCCTCTATTCTTCCACAATGTTCCAAAATAATCCACTACACAAAACGCAGATCTACGATCAGTGTAAATGTTAACAGAGCTGTCCTTTCCCAAAATACAAGCTCTATTCAAGCCAAATAGTTAAGTGAGGGGAGTCTAGCACTCAGGGGTTGGACCCATCTACAAAAAACGAAAAGTCTGGATTGTCTAACGAGGTGTCTCTCAAGTCCAACCTACGGCTACAATCAACTTCAAAAACTAAATCACAGTCATGGTCTTCACTGGCATCTGCTGTAGGAAGACGAGTTGAAGGGTTAAGAATTGTACATAGTTTCAGAGTAACATGGGACATGTCAACAGAAAGTTCTGATTGTCTAGCAGTCTCGCAGGCATCAAATGAGCTGTTCTTGACGGTGTAATAATTGTGTGAACAGTATGGGGCACATGTACGGTTAGAGGAGACATTGCCACAATATCAAGACATGCCAAAACAGCCTCAGTAGCAGCCGCTACAGATCACAAGCAGGAAACCATTCCCCTGATCACAGTATCCAGTCTTTTAGAATAATAACCAACAGGTCTATATCCTACCCCATGATACTGTGTCAAAATTGCTGACATAAACCCACCTGTCTCTGAAACATGAAGATGGAACGGTTTAGTATGGTCTGGCAAACCCAAGCAAAGGGTAGACATACATGTTTGTTTCAATTTTACAAATGCCACCTCAGCCTCATCAGTCCAGACCACAACTTCACTTGTCTCCATCTTTTCCCATAAATACAATCCTGCAGCAGTTGAACTATCTCTGCATAGTCTTTCAACCACAGATGGCAGTAACCTGCCACACCCAACAACACTTTAATTGCCTCTAATCTATCTATGGAGAGGGCGCGACCCTCAGAAGTAACATCATGACCCAAATATTTAACGGAGCTGTGGCATAATTTCATCTTACAGGGGGAAACTTTGACAATTTTCTGTAAAAAAAAAAAAAAATCAACAATGCCCGAGTGTCCTCGTGACAAATCTCCTCTGATTGTGAGCAAACCAACAAATCGTCAACATACTGAACCAAAATACTCCTTCCAGAAACAACAAAACCCTCTAGGTTTTGAGACATTTCTTGGGCAAAGAGGCAGGTGATTCAACGTGGCCTAGAGGCATTACTGTCCATGACCATTTTCTACCAAGAAATGTAAACGAGAACCAGTCATGTGATTCTTCAGCCACAGGAATGCTAAAGAAAGCCTTCGTTAAATCAATTACTGAAAAACAACAACTACATGGAGGCACCTGGGATAAAATGGTAACAGTGTTAGGCACCAGGGGTGTTCTAGTATGTACAGCATCGTTTACTATTCTAAGGTCTTGCACAAAACGATAATCACCAGATGCCTAACTGGTGAAATTGGTGTGTTACAGGGCGAATTCGGGCAGAGATCCAGAGCGCCTCGTTCAACTAACGCACTATGAATGGGAATGCTACCCCTTTCGGCTTCTTTGTTAAGAGGGTACTGAATTTTGTGGGTGCTTTTTGGAACGACCATAACTGGCAAAGGTGGTCAAGGTGGTCAATTTTAGCATTTGACAGGTCTCTTCTGGTTTTTCATCATTGTTTTCTTCATTACTTTCTTCTTCTGTTTCCTCCTCATGTTTTGTAGCCCACTCGTCCACCTCCTCTTCTAAATGGGTTGTCCACCTGCACAGATGAGGACGGCCACTCTCCTTGACATTCTCCTGCTCCAGGACTGTGTCTGAGAAATGCCCTAACTTCCCACAGTTGCAGCAGCTCCAGTCTCTCCCTCCGTCAGCTCCAGCAGGGGCCTCTCGGCCTCTACCTCTTCCTCTTTTTCTCTCTGGTTGTTTGCTCTGGTTCTTGCCTTGGCTAGTTGCTTTCTGTCTTCAGCTCCAGCACCTTCTGCAGCTCCTACAACAGATCCTATATGAGAGAGGGGGAGGCCACCATCTCTGTCTGCTGGTGGAGGATTTGGCAGTGGCAGATACAAGGGGGCCCCATGAAAAGGTTGCCCTTGGAGAAAGGCCAGCTAGGCTTCTTCTTTTTCTTTTGTCCTCTTTTGTCTCCGGTTCCACTTGCTTTACAATCAATCCTCTTACCGATTTATCTTTAGCATTTAATGCTTCTCTCTCCCACTTTCTGAAATCGTCCCACTTCACTTGAACTTTTTTGTATTTTCTTTCAAATTGGCCTCTCACAGACTCCAGTTTTTCTGTGCTCAGAGTCCCATCAGCAGGGAAATCTCAATCTGTCCAGTCTTCTGTTAGGTCCAGTAGCCCACTACCAATTTTTTTTGCCAATACATGACACAGCCCTTTTGGTTCCCAGCACGGATCCTCAATTGTACTTTTATTATTTCCCTTTCCCATACTTAAACCCTTTGTTGAACTCGTCCAGGTTAACACGCCATCCCACACTCACACAACTCTCACACTGGGGCTGAACCGGCGCCGACAGAGATGGCCGCCTCGCTTCGCGTTCCTAGGAAACTATGCAGTTTTTTGTTTTTTTACGTGTTATTTCTTACATTAGTACCCCAGGTCATCTTAGGTTTCATTACATACAGTCGAGAAGAACTACTGAATATAAGATCAGCGTCAACTCACCATCAGTACGACCAAGAATATGTTTTTCGCGACGCGGATCCTGTGTTCTGCCTTACAAACAGGACAACGGAGTGGATTCCATGCAGCGACCCAAAAACGACTCCGAAAAAGAGGGAAACGAGGCAGTCTTCTGGTCAGACTCCGGAGACGGGCACACCGTGCACCACTCCCTAGCATTCTTCTTGCCAATGTCCAGTCTCTTGACAACAAGGTTGATGAAATCCGAGCAAGGGTAGCATTCCAGAGGGACATCAGAGACTGTAACGTTCTATGCTTCACGGAAACATGGCTCACTGGAGAGACGCTATCCGAGGCGGTGCAGCCAGCGGGTTTCTCCACGCATCGCGCCGACAGAAACAAACATCTTTCTGGTAAGAAGAGGGGCGGGGGCGTATGCCTTATGACTAACGTGACATGGTGTGATGAAAGAAACATACAGGAACTCAAATCCTTCTGTTCACCTGATTTAGAATTCCTCACAATCAAATGTAGACCGCATTATCTACCAAGAGAATTCTCTTCGATTATAATCACAGCCGTATATATCCCCCCCAAGCAGACACATCGATGGCTCTGAACTAACTTTATTTAACTCTCTGCAAACTGGAAACGATTTATCCGGAGGCTGCATTCATTGTAGCTGGGGATTTTAACAAGGCTAATCTGAAAACAAGACTCCCTAAATTTTATCAGCATATCGATTGCGCAACCAGGGGTGGAAAGACCTTGGATCATTGATACTCTAACTTCCGCGACGCATATAAGGCCCTGCCCCGCCCCCCTTTCGGAAAAGCTGACCATGACTCCATTTTGTTGATCCCTGCCTACAGACAGAAACTAAAACAAGAAGCTCCCACACTGAGGTCTGTTCAACGCTGGTCTGACCAAGCTGACTCCACACTCCAAGACTGCTTCCATCACGTGGACTGGGAGATGTTTCGTATTGCGTCAGACAACAACATTGACGAATACGCTGATTCGGTGTGCGAGTTCATTAGAACGTGCGTTGAAGATGTCGTTCCCATAGCAACGATTAAAACATTCCCTAACCAGAAACCGTGGATTGATGGCAGCATTCGTGTGAAACTGAAAGCGCGAACCACTGCTTTTAATCAGGGCAAGGTGTCTGGTGACATGACTGAATACAAACAGTGCAGCTATTCCCTCCGCAAGGCTATTAAACAAGCTAAGCGTCAGTACAGAGACAAAGTAGAATCTCAATTCAACGGCTCAGACACAAGAGGCATGTGGTAGGGTCTACAGTCAATCACGGACTACAGGAAGAAATCCAGCCCAGTCACGGACCAGGATGTCTTGCTCCCAGGCAGACTAAATAACTTTTTTGCCCGCTTTGAGGACAATACAGTGCCACTGACACGGCCTGCAATGAAAACATGCGGTCTCTCCTTCACTGCAGCCGAGGTGAGTAAGACATTTAAACGTGTTAACCCTCGCAAGGCTGCAGGCCCAGACGGCATCCCCAGCCGCGCCCTCAGAGCATGCGCAGACCAGCTGGCCGGTGTGTTTACGGACATATTCAATCAATCCCTATACCAGTCTGCTGTTCCCACATGCTTCAAGAGGGCCACCATTGTTCCTGTTCCCAAGAAAGCTAAGGTAACTGAGCTAAATGACTACCGCCCGTAGCACTCACATCCGTCATCATGAAGTGCTTTGAGAGACTAGTCAAGGACCATATCACCTCCACCCTACCTGACACCCTAGACCCACTCCAATTTGCTTACCGCCCAAATAGGTCCACAGACGATGTAATCTCAACCACACTGCACACTGCCCTAACCCATCTGGACAAGAGGAATACCTATGTGAGAATGCTGTTCATCGACTACAGCTCGGCATTCAACACCATAGTACCCTCCAAGCTCGTCATCAAGCTCGAGACCCTGGGTCTCGACCCCGCCCTGTGCAACTGGGTACTGGACTTCCTGACGGGCCGCCCCCAGCTGGTGGGGTAGGCATCTCCTCCCCGCTGATCATCAACACTGGGGCCCCACAAGGGTGCGTTCTGAGCCCTCTCCTGTACTCCCTGTTCACCCACGACTGCGTGGCCACGCACGCCTCCAACTCAATCATCAAGTTTGCGGACGACACAACAGTGGTAGGCTTGATTACCAACAACGACGAGACGGCCTACAGGGAGGAGGTGAGGGCCCTCGGAGTGTGGTGTCAGGAAAATAACCTCACACTCAACGTCAACAAAACTAAGGAGATGATTGTGGACTTCAGGAAACAGCAGAGGGAACACCCCCCTATCCACATCTATGGAACAGTAGTGGAGAGGGTAGCAAGTTTTAAGTTCCTCGGCATACACATCACAGACAAACTGAATTGGTCCACTCACACAGACAGCATCGTGAAGAAGGCGCAGCAGCGCCTCTTCAACCTCAGGAGGCTGAAGAAATTCGGCTTGTCACCAAAAGCACTCACAAACTTCTACAGATGCACAATCGAGAGCATCCTGGCGGGCTGTATCACCGCCTGGTACGGCAACTGCTCCGCCCTCAACCGTAAGACTCTCCAGAGGGTAGTGAGGTCTGCACAACACATCACCGGGGGCAAACTACCTGCCCTCCAGGACACCTACACCACCTGATGTTATAGGAAGGCCATAAAGATCATCAAGGACATCAACCACCCGAGCCACTGCCTGTTCACCCCGCTATCATCCAGAAGGTGAGTTCAGTACAGGTGCATCAAAGCTGGGACCGAGAGACTGAAAAACAGCTTCTATCTCAAGGCCATCAGACTGTTAAACAGCCACCACTAACATTGAGTGGCTGCTGCCAACACACTGACACTGACACTGACTCAACTCCAGCCACTTTAATAATGGGAATTGATGGGAAATGATGTAAATATATCACTAGCCACTTTAAACAATGCTACCTTATATAATGTTTACATACCCTACATTATTCATCTCATATGCATACGTATATACTGTACTCTATATCATCGACTGTATCCTTATGTAATACATGTATCACTAGCCACTTTAACTATGCCACTTTGTTTACATACTCATCTCATATGTATATACTGTACTCGATATCAGCTACTGTATCTTGCCTATGCTGCTCTGTACCATCACTCATTCATATATCCTTATGTACATATTCTTTATCCCCTTACACTGTGTATAAGACAGTAGTTTTGGAATTGTTAGTTAGATTACTTGTTGGTTATTACTGCATTGTCGGAACTAGAAGCACAAGCATTTCGCTACACTCGCATTAACATCTGCTAACCATGTGTATGTGACAAATAAAATTTGATTTGATTTGATTTGTTCAATCAATTAGTCAATCACACAATGCTCACATCTACATTCACTTAGTACTATTCCCAAACACAGTCAGTAATCTCCCTTATTACTCCTCATGCATCTTCAACGATTCTCTTGTCGGTACCTCCTCTGCATACATATGTATCTTCAACGGTTCTCTTTATAGTCTCTATATCTATAGTCTCTTTATATATTGTCTCTATAGACTCTATAGTCTTGCCACTACTTCCTATACATATAAAATAACACCTCATGCTATTATCAGTGGTTCTCAGACCACGTAGACACTTCTCATAAATGCCTACAGACAATTGTCAGTGGGGCTTTTCCTGCCCTCACTCTAGCCTTCTCCTAAGACTAGCTATAATCTTCTTAAGACTATGGTACCTTTATTCATTTGTATGTTTAGTTTTAAATATATATTTTTATACAAATTAATTTAAATTGTCTTACTTAAATCAGTTGAGTTGTCCATCTAGGTTTCGTAGATGTTGTGTTTCCTCCTAGACGCATCTCACAGTGAAGATCTGTCAGGGGTGGGTCCTCGTCCTCTTTTAGTGAGACAGGATTTTCCCTTGACGCCTTCCCAAGAATGTGCCACCGGTGTTCCCTCTCAGACTCTCACTGATGGATCACGTCGAGAAGATTAAACATCCTGGTCCGTGACGCCAAGATTGTGGTGGAAATTCTACACCAGGGACACCTGAAGTCAATATTAAATGAATCACTCTTTATTATCATGGCCGGAGAGGTTCACAAACTCAATCCAAAGCTTCAAGAAAACTCTGAAAAGGGCGTTCCTTAGTCATATAAGCATGATTTACATCATTTATTATTAATGTTGGTTGCTGCATGTGATACCTCACAAGACTTCTTCTCTCAAAGCTGGGACCTTGAAACTGAGATACTCCTTTTGGAACTGAGAACAATGTTCTGAGTTTACTGCCAATTGGTCTGAGGAGGAGGTCACAGTCACCTGCACCAACCAAGATAGAGTGATAGGAGATACTGTGTACAAATCAAGGCTCTCTATTCAGACAAAAACACTTTCCCTCACACTAACTTGCCCTGTCCATACTGCTGTGTGCTATTACCTATAGCCGTAGGTCTACTAGCTCTTGGCCTGCTAACCTAGCATGCTAGCTCCCCCTGTACCTATTGTATACTATGCTAGTCACTAATTGCATCCTGGCTTATACAGCCTATGCTATTCTAGCCCTTATGCTATCATTTGTGCTATTTAGCCTGTTCCACAGCATTACTGCTCTGTAGCAGTTTAGCCTACTAGGTCCTGTGTATTACTGTATATTTATTACCAGCCAATAGTATTACCATGCTAGCACTGCTAACGCTGCAATGTATTAGCCCATTGTTATGCCATTGCTGCTTTGTATATATTGCATCACTGTTATTACTACTGTATAGCCAATACTGCCATCACACTGTTGTAATATACACTGCTCAAAAAAATAAAGGGAACTCTTAAACAACACAATGTAACTCCAAGTCAATCACACTTCTGTGAAATCAAACTGTCCACTTAGGAAGCAACACTGATTGACAATACATTTCACATGCTGTTGTGCAAATGGAATAGACAACAGGTGGAAATTATAGGCAATTAGCAAGACACCCCCAATAAAGGAGTGGTTCTGCAGGTGGTGACCACAGACCACTTCTCAGTTCCTATGCTCCTGGCTGATGTTTTGGTCACTTTTGGCGGTACTTTCACTCTAGTGGTAGCATGAGACGGAGTCTACAACCCACACAAGTGGCTCAGGTAGTGCAGCTCATCCAGGATGGCACATCAATGCGAGCTGTGGCAAGAAGGTTTGCTGTGTCTGTCAGCGTAGTGTCCAGAGCATGGAGGCGCTACCAGGAGACAGGCCAGTACATCAGGAGATGTGGAAGAGGCCGTAGGAGGGCAACAACCCAGCAGCAGGACCGCTACCTCCGCCTTTGTGCGAGGAGGAGCAGGAGGAGCACTGCCAGAGCCCTGCAAAATGACCTCCAGCAGGCCACAAATGTGCATGTGTCTGCTCAAACGGTCAGAAATAGACTCCATGAGGCTGGTATGAGGGCCCGACGTCCACAGGTGGGGGTTGTGCTTACAGCCCAACACTGTGCAGGAGGTTTGGCATTTGCCAGAGAACACCAAGATTGGCAAATTCGCCACTGGCGCCCTGTGCTCTTCACAGATGAAAGCAGGTTCACACCGAGCACATGTGACAGACGTGACAGAGTCTGGAGACGCTGTGGAGAACGTTCTGCTGCCTGCAACATCCTCCAGGATGACCGGTTTGGCAGTGGGTCAGTCATGGTGTGGGGTGGCATTTCTTTGGGGGGGCCTCACAGCCCTCCATGTGCTCGCCAGAGGTAGCCTGACTGCCATTAGGTACCGAGATGAGATCTTCAGACCCCTTGTGAGACCATATGCTGGTGCGGTTGGCCCTGGGTTCCTCCTAATGCAAGACAATGCTAGACCTCATGTGGCTGGAGTGTGTCAGCAGTTCCTGCAAGAGGAAGGCATTGATGCTATGGACTGGCCCGCCCGTTCCCCAGACCTGAATCCAATTGAGCACATCTGGGACATCATGTCTCGCTCCATCCACCAACGCCACGTTGCACCACAGACTGTCCAGGAGTTGGCGGATGCTTTAGTCCAGGTCTGGGAGGAGATCCCTCAGGAGACCATCCGCCACCTCATCAGGAGCATGCCCAGGCATTGTAGGGAGGTCATACAGGCACGTGGAGGCCACACACACTACTGAGCCTCATTTTGACTTGTTTTAAGGACATTACATCAAAGTTGGATCAGCCTGTAGTGTGATTTTCCACTTTAATTTTGAGTGTGACTCCAAATCCAGACCTCCATGGGTTGATAAATTTGATTTCCATTGATAATTTTTGTGTGATTTTGTTGTCAGCACATTCATCTATGTAGAGAAAAAAGTATTTAATAAGAATATTTCATTCATTCAGATCTAGAACAAAAAAAAACCACAGAGAACAAGAGTAGGTTTCACAGCTTTGCACTTTTTCTTTTATGCATGTCACCAAACAATTCCATGCACATTAAAACAAATAGGATTCTTGATTAAAAGTGCATGATTCATTCATCGTTATCAGCACAATCCAATTCCATGTATACAACACATAGCCTGGTTACTAATAGTTTTGCAACTTTCCATTGGCCCACAGACACACAATAGAAACAAGGCAACAGTAAACATGTGGTCTCCCACGAATGATGCACCCCCCAGCACTGCTGGAAACAGTGAACACAATTGCACACATTTCTCTTCTGATTAAACAATTTGTTCATATTCTGTGAACAAAGCACTTAAACAAAATTCACTGAAAATAATTGTATTTAATGTTTTGCAAAAAGGGGTCTAAGATATCTAACTCGGGAACAAAGGCAAGAGAATGATCTGAAGATCTGTAAATGTATTTGAGAATTTGATCATTGCATCATTCTGCTGTAGATATATTTCAACACAGATCCCCAAAATACTTGTACGCGATTGAGAAAAACTGTAATACTGGAGAGGAGTCACACATACACGATATATACAAAAGTATGTGGACACGCCTTCAAATAAGTACATTTGGCAATAGCTCACATCCATGCAATCTCCATAAAAAGATTGGCAGTAAAATGGCCTTACTGAAGAGTTCAGTGACTTTCAACGTAGCATCGTCATAGGATGCCCCCTTTCCAACAAGTCAGTTTGTTACATTTCTGTGAAGCATTGGCTGGAGTGGTGTAATGCTCGCCTCCATCGAACTCTGGCGCAGTGGAAACGTGTTCTCTGGAGTGATGAATCACGCTTTCCCATCTGGCATTCCGACGGACAAATATGGCTTTGTCGGATGCCAGGAGAACGCTACCTGCCCCAATGCATAGTGCATACTGTAAAGTTTGGTGGAGGAGGAATAATGATCTGGGGCTGTATTTCATGTTTTGGTCGAGGCCCATTAGTTCCAGTGAAGGGAAATCAACGCTACAGCATACAATGACATTCTTGACAATTATGTGCTTCCAACTTTGCGGCAACAGTTTGGGGAAGGCCCTTTCCTGTTTCAGCATGGCAATGCCCCTGTGCACCCGATGCAAAAAGCGTGGTCCATACCAAAATGGTTTGTTGAGATCGGTGTGGAAGAACTTGACCGGCCTGCACAGAGCCCAGACGTAATTAGGGTTTGCGGCAACTTCTACCTCAAGTTCCTGACCCTGAAGGTAATTTCTGCTCATATGGATGAAAATGATTGTTTCTCTTTTAGCGCTAAGCTAATGACCAGTCTACACAGTATTTTGTTCTGGACAAAATACAAGTTAGCATCAACATGGTATGGAGCATGGCAAATATGGATGTGAGATGCGTAGATCAACTGTGTGGCCAAAATCAAATGGAGGGCATACGTCAACAGAGTCATTATTTTCTGTCACGTGATGGTAGTTCAAAACAATGTTGGTGCACATTTAACCATTACTACCTTGGCACAAGTATATAGAAGGATTTGGTAAAAGTACTGTAATTAACCAAGCAGATTGTAAAGATCAACTAGCCCCTGTTTAAATGGCACTCTTACTAGTCACCAATTTATGGTAATTTATATGATATGATATGACTGCAAGCTAATGATGTAGATTTGACATTATGTGATTCTGCCAGCAGCTGCATGTCCTTTCAGAGTTTCATTTAATTAGGACTATTATTGACACAGCGCCATTGAGAAACTGTTCCCGCTAGAGTGAGATACAAGATGAGTCACCAGCACGGCCGGCCCGCTCATTAGGCAGGATTAGGCGAACACCTATTACGGCATATTGACGAGGGCGGCATCTTCTGAGCTAAACTGACCAAGACACACCTCCAACAACACATAAAGCCTCACATAATTCTGCCCAAAAACAATTTCTCTCAACCAGTGGCATATGGGCTTTTTAGGTGAGCGCTGATGACGTCCTGTGATAAGCAGTGGCCAATTTGTCAATGGCGCAAAATATTTAGCTTGTCCATTCCCAGCATGCCTCGCCGGGCATCGCTGCGGGACTCCCCCAAACATTCTGTCAAAAAGATAATTAACATAAATCAAGTAGCAGATATAGGATATGGTAGAAATAGTATGTGGCCTTTTCTATAGCCTACAGGCCAGAGATAAAATATATGACAATGTAATGAGACGGAAACTTTTTACATCATGCAGGTTTCTCCGATCAAATAGCCTAACCTAAATGGCACTCAATCAAATAAAAAATGTGTTGTCATGTTAACAAACAACATATCCTAAAAACAGGACAGGTCAAAGTAAAATGGACAATATGGAATGGACCAATCACAACTGTTGTCCAGGTGTTTCACACCATTGTCATGATCAGTGGTTTCAAGTTTGTATCCCTCAATTGCTGATCGTAGCGAAAAAGAAAATACTTCTGCATTTCCGTCTGTTTAAAAACATTGCAAATAGGCTCACGATAACTCCTGATAAAGTTGGGTAGCTGATATTCAGAGCTTAAACAGACAAATTGTTTAGTCACATGAATCAGGACTGATAAAGTGAACGCAACGGCCTGTTTTACAAATGGTGGGCCTACCACATGGATGGGCATTCATAAAATTCCATTTGCGCTAACATGGTAGGCTACACCCCAGTAAGCATGGTGTCTTTTGGACCTCTTTTTTTTGTGTGTTTTACAAACGGTAGGCTTACCACATAGATGGGCATTCATAACATTATATTTCAACCAAAACTGTAGCCTACACTTTTGGCGTCTTTTGGCGTCGTTTTTGGTGCAGTTCCGGACCGGCTTTGATTTCTACATCCATTGGTTTTTGGTCCACAACAAATCTGAACCAATCATAGACACTATGTTTGGTTCAGATTTTGTCCAGCTTAGATTTGGCCTAAACATAGATGTCTATAAATGACTTATTTTCAACTTTCATTCAGACCCAAAAATGTGCCTGATTTCAACATCCGGAAAATACATACTTTCAAATCTCTGAAAAATACATATTTTCAAGATGCTCTTTCAATGTCCTGTAAAATATGTATTTTAAACATACAGAAATGACCTTTTCGCCTTTCATTCAGAACCTAAGCTGAACCTAACGGCAACGTCTGGAAAATACAACATAATTTGCTTACTGATGTTAAAAAACATTTGTTAGTCTGATGTGATTGATGAGGAGCATCCAGACGCTGCACTTGATGAATTTATGAAATTGCTTCTTCCAATTATTGATAAACATGCACCTGTTAAGAAACTGACTGTTAGAACTGTTAAGGCTACACGGATTGATGAGGAATTGAACAACTGTATGATTGAAAGCGATGGGGCAAAAAGAGTGGCTAATAAGTCTGGCTGCACATCTGACTGGCTGACTTACTGCAAATTGAGAAATGATGTGACTAATCTCAACAAAAAGAAGAAACTGTGTTATGAAGCCAAGATCAATGATATGAAGAATGGTGGGGAAAACTTTGTAGTACTTTAAATGAAATTATGAGCAGAAAGACAAATTCAACACCATCTTTCATTAAATCAGATGGCTTATTCATCACAATACACAAAAATGTGATGTTGCCAATGATTTTAATGATTATTTCATTGGCAAAGTGGGCAAACTTAGGCAGGAACAACAAACAGTGAGCAATTCTATTCATGCATTAAAAAAAACAAATAATGAAAGAAAAGCAGTGCAAGTTTGAATTTTGTAAAGTTTGTGTGGGAGAGGTGGGGAAATTATTGGAATCGATCTGGGGCTGTATTTAGACGGAAAGCTACTGAGGATGGTAGCTGAGCCTAGAGGAAAGCCTTTGTCCTCAGGCCTGGAGGGAAGCCAAAGTAATTCCGCTACCCAAGAGTGGTAAAGCGTCCTTTACTGGTTCTAACAGCAGACCCATAAACTTGCTGCCAGCTCTTAGAAAACTGTTGGAAAAAATAGTTTGACCAAATATAATGCTATTTCTCAGTAAAAAAATTAACAATAGACTTTCATCATGCTTATAGAGAAGGGCACTCAACATGTACTGCGCTGACCCAAATGACTGATGATTGGTTGAAAGACATTGATAAGAAGATTGTGGGAGCTGTACTGTTAGATTTCAGTGCAGCCTTTAATATTGTTGACCATAACCTGTTTTTGAAAAAAACGTATGTGCTACGGCTTTTCAACCTCAGCTCTGAATCCACGATATGGCAATCTATCTAATAGAACTCAGAGGGTTTTCTTTAATGGAAGCTTCTCTAATGTCAAATGTTACGTTCCCCAGTTTCTGCGTTGTTCTGGGTGTGTGTGTGTGTATGTGTGTATTTCAGGAAATGGAATCCTGGATTCCTCAATCAGCTGATTGGTCAGCCCCATCACTGATTGGAGCTCTGACCTCGCACTCTCGTCAGGGGAAACAGCTGGCTTATCAATTACCGACTCCTTCTGCAGCTTGAGAAGCCAGTGTTCCTGCCCCAGGTTAGAGAGCTTCTTTGTATGTTCTGTGTTGGTTGTTGGTCTGTATAAGATGTTGAAAGTATTTTGTAGCTGCTCCTGCAGAGGTATGTGTATGCCATAGGACTTAGTGTTTTTGGTTTATTGAAATTGTTCACTAGGTATTGGTGAATTATTCAGTTTCATTTGATTCCAGGGGGGGAGGGGAGCGCACCTTGGGAATGTTTAGGCAAGAGGGCTGCGGGCATACATTACCCGTAGTATTTAATCTGTTTATGCACACTAGGTAAGACCTGGGCGGACCACCCCCTGTATTTTGGTTAGCGCACCAGGTGGTGCTAAGATTAGGTAGGCAGGTAAGGTAGGAGAGGGGACTCTAACTTTTACTTTCTTTGCTTTGGTTCCATCCAGCTCCTTTTCCACACATTACAGTGTTAAGGAAATAAATTCCCTGTAAAACATTCATTTTTCTGCCTCTGTCGTCCTTCCCCGCACCTACGATCACATACTTTTTCACTCCACGGGGAGTCGAGTTGTAGCAGGGTGTTCCCTCCGCCAAGAGGCGTACGTAACATCAAACATGTAAAGTGGGGTGTACCACAGGGCAGCTCTCTAGGCCCTCTACTCTTTTCTATTTTTACCAATGACCTGCCACTGGCATTAAACAATGTATTTTTGTCCATGTATACTGATGATTCAACCATATACGCATCAGCAACCACAGCTAATGAAGTCACTGAAACCCTTAGAGTTGCAGACTGTTTTGGATTGGGTGGCCAGTAATAAACTGGTCCTGAACATCTTTAAAACTAAGAGCATTATATGTGGTACAAATCATTCCTTAAGTTCTAGACTTCAGCTGAATCTAGTAATGAATGGTATGGCTGTTGAACAAGTTGAGGAGATTAAATTACTTGGCATTACCTTAGATTGTAAACTGTCATGGTCAAAACATATAGATGCAATGGTTGTAAAGACGGGGAGAGGTCTAGCCATAATAAAGAGATGCTCTGCTTTTTTTACACCACACTCCAAAAAGCAAGTTCTGCAGGCTCTAGCTTTGTCATCTTGATTATTGTCCAGTCGTGTGGTCCAGTGCTGCAAGGAAAGACCTAGTTAAGCTGCAGCAGGCCCGGAACAGAGCGGCACGTTTTGCTCTTAATTGTAATCAGAGGGCTGATATAAGTACTATGCATGCCAGTCTCTCTTGGCTAAGAGTTGAGGAGAGGCTGACTGCGTAACTTCTTTTTATAAGAAACAATGTGTTGAAAATCACAAATAGTTTGCATAGTCAATTTACACACACACTTATCCCACCAGGGGTCTTTTCACAGTCCCCAAATCCAGAACAAATTCAAGAAAGCGCACAGTATTATATAGAGCCCTTATTGCATAGAACATCCTTCAATCTCATACTGCTCAAATAAACAGCAAACCTGGTTTCAAAAAACAGATAAAGAAACACCTTGCCTCTCCTCTATTTGACCTAGATAGTTTGTGTGTATGCATTGATATGTAGTCTGTGTGTACCTTTTTAAATAATGTATGTAGTTCTGTCCTTGAGCTGTTCTTATCTATTGATATTATGTAATTCTGTATTATGTTTCAAGTCTTGTGTGAACCCCAGGAAGTGTAGGTGCTGCTTTTGCAAGAGCTAATGGGGATCCTAATAAAATACCAAATACTGGGACTGCAATAGTTTTGCAGGGAGGCATCTTTTGGTCGCGCCTAGGGCGGCAGAATGGAAAGGACCGGCCCTAGACACCAGGACAGTGATTATAGAGCGAAGGTGTCAAATTTCACTCCTGTAGATTTTCATCCTCTGAATTAGTGTCTGATCTGGACCGGAGATATTAAAAGGTTGCACTGCGTATGTAACCAAGATTCTCTGAAGGAACAGATGAGCGCTCACTCTATGGGAAATACTTATTGGAAAATGTATATAAGGCTTCATGGACTAAATGTCCAGGATTTCAGCCAATGACAAGTAAGACTGTTCATGCTGCCTCCAAATGCTCTACAAGAGTAGTTTGTGAACAATTCTTCCCATTTTCTGCACTATTTTAATAAGAGTCTGAGTGAGGGTGTTGTATCTAGGCTACTCTCAGCTCACAATTGTGTCTCTTTACATCAATTTAACTTCCATCCTCTCAGACCAGGGGCACATGTATGAATTGATGGTTGGATCAGAATCGCCAATATAATCATTACCCAGAATGGAGAATTAAGTAAAACCACAAGTCCAAATCCCTTTCTCCATCCATAGCTAATTTAGGAAAGGGACAATTTTAGCTAGCTGGCTAACTAGCCTTTGGAGGACAACACAACACGATGCAACACTTAGAATGTTACTGTCCATGTGGTATGCTCTCAATGGGATTTAATAGGAGTGATGCCAAATCCAAACTGGCTTCCCCCACCTTTTTGTTGTTGTGCCAGAACCATTCACAGTTGAGCTCACTCAGTTTAGCTCAATACTGATTGAATAATTTTTTATATTTCCTTGCCTTCAATGCAACGGGCGGCAACAATGTCATACTCGTTTGGACCAGACAGCATCAGAAAGAAGGCCTGCACGTAGAGAGGAACAGCTGTGTGACTCAATGGGATCCGAGATTCCAAGCGCCAGCTTTATTCGACTGAGTAAACTGCTTCTCACATCCCAGTTTACCTCCTGCAGGGGGGAAATAGGCCATTCCAGGCAATTACTTCAGAAAGGAGGGATATGGGAAGTGAACACAAGATGTGGCATTTACAGGTGTGACTTAGTTGTTGGAAAATTGGAAGGCTGTCACGTTTGTTTGAAAAGGAGCTGATCTTTGTAATCCAACAAACTACAATATAGCTAAAGGACCTGGGCTTGGATATTTAATAAGGCCTATCCAGTTTATCAGATATGATTAAACTGTAGTGCTTTACCACCACACACTGTCGCTGTTGTATTCTAAAATAATGTTTCTCTTATAATCAGCATTGGAAATGTATTTTTCCTTTGTACATTTCACATAGACAAGTCAGGGTTTAGTCCCAACCAGGGCCTGAACCCATGCTACTGTCAACCCAACACTAGCTGTAAAGCCAAGAGGTCCGAATATCTGGACGAGGTCACTGTTGGGTTAATAAGGTCTACTGGATCAAAAACAAGATCACTTGGCCATCTGGAACACAGACACTAATTCACTGCAGCTAATTGGCTAAATTCACTCAGTAAACACACCATTGGAGGGACTTGAACAGTCTGGTAAAAGCAACAGAAAACAGAGCAGGCACAAAGTGCATGATGGCTTTCCAGATACTCTGTTATTCAATTAGTCTGTCTGCGTAAACCTTCAGAAGTGAAACAGATTGGTCAGGGAACAAACGCTCACTTCTCTGCTATAATCGCAGATGTGAGCATAGTTTTCGGGCACAAAATGGGTTCCGTGCGTCATCCAGGTGGAAGCTACATATTGGAGCTGGATGAGGTAACGCATAGAGACCAGTAATAAAGCATTATACATAAGAATGCAATCTAATATCATGAATATCCTGTTTCTGAATAAAGTCTTGAAGAATAGCATTAGGATATATGGTAAATGATAAGATCATGGTACAGTGTGATTAGCTTGAATTGGAGAGTTGATCGATAGACCATAAGGGGGATTTCAGCAAAAGTTGGTTGAGCTTGGCTGCCATATGCAATACCCTTTACTCTGATGCCACCTACAGGCATGCGGTGCTACTTGTGGCTGGTCCTCAGTTGTTCTAATGTTATGCAGTCTTCTTCAGACCCTACTATATTACTTTAAGTCCTAATTCAATTGTGGTAACTTCAACTTCAAAATGAGAAAGTAGAATTAGAATAGTTGGTCAACCATGGCTTTCCAGTGTGGTGAATAGATAGTGTAAAACAATGAATTTGAAGAATTTATCTGCATTTAGTTTTAGAGGAAGTATTCCATACATTTGTCAAATTAACTGCCAATATGCCAACATTTAATTCAAACAATGCAGTCAATCCACAGCCATTCATTGGCTGAAATCAGTTGACGATAGGGACTATTTATATAGAAAATGTGTATAAAACCTGTATAAACTGTATTTATAACTATATGACAACATTTTATGTTGACTATAATACCATTACAATTTATGATACATTATTCATGCCTTACTTTTATGTTCCTGCATAGGTAGAAGCAGGTAACACCACACCATTGCCCCTACTGCCATTCATTCCAATTTGACTGGTTTTGGACTTCTTCCTGACCAAGATGGATGTCATTTTCACCCTATTATGGACTTTGAGGGTTTAGTGACATATCCCCTCTAGTCATTTCACAGAATCTCTATGAGACCATTTGAAAGATCCAGGCATTTTCCAGAAGTATCTTAGTATCTTAAATCTGAACTGCAAAACAGCATTTACAGTGCCTTGCGAAAGTATTCGGCCCCCTTGAACTTTGCGACCTTTTGCCACATTTCAGGCTTCAAACATAAAGATATAAAACTGTATTTTTTTGTGAAGAATCAACAACAAGTGGGACACAATCATGAAGTGGAACGACATTTATTGGATATTTCAAACTTTTTTAACAAATCAAAAACTGAAAAATTGGGCGTGCAAAATTATTCAGCCCCTTTACTTTCAGTGCAGCAAACTCTCTCCAGAAGTCCAGTGAGGATCTCTGAATGATCCAATGTTGACCTAAATGACTATTGATGATAAATACAATCCACCTGTGTGTAATCAAGTCTCCGTATAAATGCACCTGCACTGTGATAGTCTCAGAGGTCCGTTAAAAGCGCAGAGAGCATCATGAAGAACAAGGAACACACCAGGCAGGTCCGAGATACTGCTGTGAAGAAGTTTAAAGCCGGATTTGGATACAAAAAGATTTCCCAAGCTTTAAACATCCCAAGGAGCACTGTGCAAGCGATAATATTGAAATGGAAGGAGTATCAGACCACTGCAAATCTACCAAGACCTGGCCGTCCCTCTAAACTTTCAGCTCATACAAGGAGAAGACTGATCAGAGATGCAGCCAAGAGGCCCATGATCACTCTGGATGAACTGCAGAGATCTACAGCTGAGGTGGGAGACTCTGTCCATAGGACAACAATCAGTCGTATATTGCACAAATCTGGCCTTTATGGAAGAGTGGCAAGAACAAAGCCATTTCTTAAAGATATCCATAAAAAGTGTTGTTTAAAGTTTGCCACAAGCCACCTGGGAGACACACCAAACATGTGGAAGAAGGTGCTCTGGTCAGATGAAACCAAAATTGAACTTTTTGGCAACAATGCAAAACGTTATGTTAGGCGTAAAAGCAACACAGCTCATCACCCTGAACACACCATCCCCACTGTCAAACATGGTGGTGGCAGCATCATGGTTTGGGCCTGCTTTTCTTCAGCAGGGACAGGGAAGATGGTTAACATTGATGGGAAGATGGATGGAGCCAAATACAGGACCATTCTGGAAGAAAACCTGATGGAGTCTGCAAAAGACCTGAGACTGGGACGGAGATTTGTCTTCCAACAAGACAATGATCCAAAACGTAAAGCAAAATCTACAATGGAATGGTTCAAAAATAAACATATCCAGGTGTTAGAATGGCCAAGTCAAAGTCCAGACCTGAATCCAATCGAGAATCTGTGGAAAGAACTGAAAACCGCTGTTCACAAATGCTCTCCATCCAACCTCACTGAGCTCGAGCTGTTTTGCAAGGAGGAATGGAAAAAATTTCAGTCTCTCGATGTGCAAAACCGATAGAGACATACCCCAAGCAACTTACAGCTGTAATCGCAGCAAAAGGTGGCGCTACAAAGTATTAACTTAAGGGGGCTGAATAATTTTGCACGCCCAATTTTTCAGTTTTTGATTTGTTAAAAAAGTTTGAAATATCCAATAAATGTCGTTCCACTTCATGATTGTGTCCCACTTGTTGTTGATTCTTCACAAAAAAATACAGTTTTATATCTTTATGTTTGAAGCCTGAAATGTGGCAAAAGGTCGCAAAGTTCAAGGGGGCCGAATACTTTCGCAAGGCACTGTAATTTGAACTGTGCTTCAATAAAGTATCAAATAAAACATTAACAATTTGTCAAATTTGGGGTACAGACTGGTTCTGTGGAGGTAATTACACATTCTATGACCAGATCTAAAAATTAAGTATGCGTATTCACACAAGCATGGGGCATATGTATTACACCCATCCATCCATCCAGCCACACATTTGAAAATAGGGATATCCATTTCTAAATGTATACATTTACATAAAGAGGCATATTAAAATAAAGAAGTTGTTTAATTTAGTCATCATTGCTGCTACAAAGTAAAAACCACACAAACACACGGAATACAATTTGATAGTGACACCCGCCCCTTTTGAGAAGATCATGAATTGAATTTTTGTTGAGGGCGTTGAGGGACCAGTAACAGTCTATATGCAAGTCTGTCCGTCCAGTTGGCGCACTTTGGTCCAGGTCAATGCAGTCAATTCATGATTAGTGGACATGAACTTCAATGAAGGACAAATGGGCGAGTGAAGGGTTTCCAAAAGGGTCAGGGGTAAACGATTGTTTAAAAGACGTGGCACAGGATCCTCTGGATGGCAACAAGAGGAGAAAAATAAAATGTTGTTAAGCCTAAGAGCACATTGTATGGGTAAAAGCCTAAGAGCATATTGTATGGGTAAAAGCCTAAGAGCATAATGTATGGGTAAAAGCCTAAGAGCACATTGTATGGGTAAAAGCCTAAGAGCACATTGTATGGGTAAAAGGGTGAATTGGATCCCACCACTAACACTATTTGGCCTTCTGTCACTCGCAACGCTAATGGCGCTGCCTGTCTCCCATTAACCCTTGACCTTATTGTCTTACTAGAGAGGATATCTGGCACAACCGTCACTCTGCCCACAGGGTTAGAATTGAAGTTGAACTTGGGGTGGTTCTCAAAGATAATAATAATAATAATATTATAATCTTTGTAAAGCAGAGTTGATTTTGCTGAATTCTTGCCAATAACACTGATATAGTAGATGGCGCTATGCACTATGGCACCATGCAGTACTATCGCTGGCTAGTCTCTCTTGCTGGTGAGTTGATGTGTGGCAGCACTGCTAGTTGGCTACATAGTTTACTTTGTTATGACTTGGAATTACAATTACTTCTTTCCATAAACAAAAAAAGTTATGTTGATTTTGTTAACTCAATGAGATTTTCAACTAGCATCTATGCAAAGTAGGCTAATTTATAGAACGTTACAATTCTAGCTAACTATGGCTTAAGTTAGCTAATGCGCTAACAAAGCTACTGTAGGAGCTGCAACAAGGTAGGCAGCTAGCTAGCCTGGTAATGAGCCTGTTTTTTTTGACTGGCTACTGGTACCTGGCAGCTCACCACCTTCCGGGTCCTTCTCATTCCTGTGTCTCCATGCTTTCATCCTCAACATCTCCTCCTTCCTCCAGCGCCTCATCCTCCTCTTCCTTCCTCTCTGGTGGCTTCTCGTAGGCCTTCTCGGAGGGTGTGACGATCACGCCGTCCCAGGTGGACATTTCCGAAGCCAGGTCTGGGGGAGTGAGGTAGATTTGTTTAATGTTTACTTTGAAAAAATGGTGTGTGTGTGTGTGTGTGTGTGTGTGAGAGAGAGAGAGCACACGCGAGAGAATGAGACTCACAGCTGGCATCACCCTCCAGGCCCAGGATTTTCCTGTACCCTCCATGAGAGAGCACCCTCACCAATGTCTGAGCAGTGAAACACACCATGTCCTACAAAACAAACACTTTCAATTCACATACCTCAATGTGATTCATCTGACAATAATCCTAACCAAACACATATGATCATGGAAATGAATTTAGTGTTTTAGTGCTGGCGCAAACCCTGTCACCAGGACCAAGGTTCCCCACCCCTGCACCATGAAGGCACCTAAAGCGAAATTATTACCTGTTGCTCGAGGGTCATGACGGTGTGCACCCGGAAGTTTCCACTCTCACAGGGGTCAGTGATGCCTACTGAGCCTGGCAGGAAAAGTCCAGCGGCCAACATCTGTAGGCAGCGCCTGAAAAGAGCAACAAACAAAAATTAAGAATCAAGAATGGCCTTTTTCCCTTTATTCAGATAACATCTCACTTTCGGAAGGAAAAACAAACAAAATAACTATATAGTATGTATAAACTTGGAAGTAGAAGCCTAACTGTTGTTGTCCATTAGTTTACTCCAACGGGAGGGCGTGGTACGTTTAAGGGAAAATATACACAGTGCATTCAGAAAGTATTCAGACCCCTGGACACATTTTGTTACGTTACAGGTTAATTCTAAAAAATATTAAATAGTTTTCCCCCCTCATCAATCTACACACCATAGCCCATAATGACAAAGCAAAAACAGGTTATATATTTTCTTGTAAATGTATAAAAAAGAAAAAAGGAAACATTACATTTACATAAGTATCCAGACCCATTACTCAGTACTTTGTTGAAGTAACTTTGGCAGCGATTACAGCTTTGAGTCTTCTTGGGTATGACGCTACAAGCTTGGCACACTTGTATTTCTCCCATTATTCTCTGCAGATCTTCTCAAGCTCTAAGGTTGGATGGGGAGCGTTCCTGCACAGCTATTTTCAGGTCTCTCCAGAGATGGTCGATCGGGTTCAAGTGCGGGCTTTGGCTGGGCCACTCCTGCATTGTTTTGGCTGTGTGCTTAGGGTCGTTGTCCTGTTGGAAGGTAAACCTTAGCCCCAGTCTGAGGTCCTGAGCGCTCTGGAGCAGGTTTTCATGAAGGATCACTCTGTACTATGCTTCGTTCATCTTTCCCTCGATCCTGACTTGTCTCCCAGTCCCTGCCGCTGAAAAACATCAATACAGCATGATGCTGCCACCACCGTAAGGATGGTGCTAGGTTTCCTCCAGACATAACACTTAGCATTCAGGCCAAAGAGTTGAATCTTGGTTTCATCAGACAAGAGAATCTTGTTTCTCATGGTCTGAGTCCTTTAGGCGCCATTTGACAAACTCCAAGCGGGAGGTCATGTGCCTTTTATTGAGGAGTGGCTTCCGTCTGGCCACTCAACCATAAAAGCCTGATTGGTGGAGTGCTGCAGAGATGGTTGTCATTCTGGAAGGTTTACCCATCTCCACAGAGGAATGCTGGAACTCTGTCAGAGTGACCATCGGATTCTTAGTCACCTCCCTGACCAAGGCCCTTCTCCCCCGATTGCTCAGTTTGGCCAGGAAGCCAGCTCTAAGAAGAGTCTTGATGGTTCCCAACTTCTTCCATTTAAGAATGATGGAGGCTACTGTGTTCTTGGGGACTTCATTGCTGCAGACATTTTTTGGTACCCGTCCCCAGATCTATGCCTTAACACAATGGACAACTCCTTTGACCTCGTGGTTTGGTTTTAGCTCTGACATGCACGGTCAACTGTGGGACCTTATATAGACAGGTGTGTGCCTTTCCAAATCATGTCCAATCAATTGAATTTACCACAGGTGGACTCCAATCAAGTTGTAGAAACATCTAAAGGATGATCAATGGAAACAGGATACACCTGAGCTCAATTTCGAGTGCCATAGCAAAGGGTCTGCATGCTTATGTAAATAAGGGGTTTCTGTTTATATATATATATTTTTTTTTTTTACAAATTAGCAAAAATAATTCAACAACCTGTTTTTGCTTCATCATTATATGGTATTGTGTGTAGATTGGAGACATTTATTAATTGAATCCATTTTAGAATAAGTCGGTAACGTAACAAAATGTGGAAAAGGGTCTGAATACTTTCCGATTGCAAAAATAGGCACCGCCAGCAACGTTTCATAAATTGAGACACTGTCAACAAAGACACCTCCAGTTGAAAAACAACTTGGTGCATACACTTAAGGAAATATGGGTGTCTAATACAAAATGATAGTGGAATGTGGTACGAAATACATGTATAACAGAAAAACGTACTATATCTAATAGTAAGTCATGAGAAAACAACCTCAGATACATCGAGCACTGACTGAGGGAATGGGGAGGCTCACCTGTAAGCCACATTGAGTGACAAGGGCTGTCTGGAGGGGTTATTCATGACTGCAGAATGACCCTGAGAAGACACACATGAAACGCTTTTCATTTCTTATTCATCCTTTAGATATGAAGTGATGCGATACAAGCTTTCAGTTAGGGTCAATACAATAACAAAGACAGAAAATCAGACAAAACATATTAGCCAGGGGACTTGCTCTGTGTGTGGTAATCCACAACAAATGAATAGCTAAATCATCCATTACCATGCCTCTCCAAGTGCCAACGTTCACCAGTATCACATGCTATTGGTTCACCAGTAGTTGTGTTAATGGTAGGCGTAGCGTCACCAGTATATCCAGTATAACTGAACATTAGCATAACTACGGTGAATGAAGTGGGCTTACTAGTATCACATGTTAAGTGCCGAGTCGTGATAATTGTGGGTGTAGTGACCAAACCAGCACATCCAGTGCAACTATGGTCAGTGCAATGGACTCACCAGTAGATCCAGGATCCAGGGGGTGAGAGGCTCGAACCCAGGGAAACGCACCCTCAGATCCTTCAGCAGGCGAATCAGCACTTTCACCCTAAATAACAGCAGCAAACAGGACATGAGTAAGACTTTTAAGTTAAAGGATCAAGTTAGTCGGCACCAACTTGATCCTTGAAGGGAGACAGTATTTTTCAAGACAAAGGCCATGATGACTGAAACATTTAGATTAAAAAGCCTCCCTCTATTCCTCCTTGACGTGAAAAAAAAAAAAAGAAGCCTGAGGTGTAAGGACCTACTACAAAAACTTGGAACACATTCTGAGGAGATATCAGTTTGGGAGGGTAAACCAGGTGAGTGGTAAAAGACTAAAAGGTTAAGGGTAAAACAGTGACTTACGTAGACTGGGAGGCGTTCTCCTCAAACCAGCGGGCATGGCGGATGGCGGCCAGAGCACTCTGCAGCACCTTGATGTCCACTTGGGAGAAAGAGACCATATCAAGATCAACACCAATGTGACCACTTACAGCAGTGTTTCCCAAACTCAGTCCTGGGACCATCTACTTTGACACACACAACACACACACTCTTCCTCCAGTCTACAATGACTGCTTATGTATGGCATGCATGGTATAGGGAGCTGTTTGCCAATCCCAGTGAATCTAAGTGAGTGTTTTGACTTATTTCTGTAGCTCTATGAGTGTACTTATGTTGTACTTATGAGTGTACTCATGTTTACATTCTATCACATTGTACTGCGTGTTTGTGTGTGGGTTTCTGTCTCCACGTACAGTGCAGTTCGGGGTCCAGCTTGCGCAGGTTGGGGGGAACGGTGGTGATGAGGATTTTCACTGTGGCATCGGCAGAGCTGATCTCAAAGCCTGTCTCATTGGTCAGCATGGAGAGAACTAGGACACAGAGCGGGAGTCACTTGGCAACATTAGATCATAACCACTGAAAATCGAGAATATTCCATTACCCAGTGTGCCTACATTATCCTTCTACTTTGTATGAATTCATCACTAAACAACATGGCATGACAAATTAATAAAGCTAAATATGAGTAAAATGTATGCTATTGAAAGCTAAATCTAACTTCAGTGACTGATGTTTCACTGTGGCTACATGAAAACAAATGTAACTGTGTAATATAGGTCACCTTCAGCAGGGTCTTGTGTGCGAAGGGTCTCCACCACTTTGTTGCCGAGAGCTGCGACGGCCTCCACTGCAAGAGAGAGAACTTCCATTATGGGGGTTCAGCACAAGCAATAGACGCAATTTCAAAAATGGCTGCTCTGGGAAATACAGTCCAGAATGAGGACTAATTCGTATTATAACCCAGCAAAGATGCAAAATGCTGTGCAGCAATCAACATCTGAGACACTATGCTGACATCTGAAGACCAGTTAATGAATGTACAACTGGGCTTTGCTTTGTTGGGTCACACACACACAACTCACATGTGGGCAAGATCTTGAGGATGACCACCAAGTCAGCGACGTTGTGTCCCGTTGTCATGGTGCCTTTCTTGTATGAGCCTACCTGACGTACCTCTTCAATTTGCTGGAATGAGAGGAGAAAGCAATTCCCATTGTTATTGTACATGGCTAAATATGTTATCCAATACAGATGCATTTCCATTTTGGCACGCTAATCTCTACCAAGCTCTGGAACTCACCACTTCAAAGTTGCCGGGGGCGACGATGAGGTTGTCAATGACGTTGTTGATCTTGGTGACCAGGGACAAGATAGAGGACTGAAAGTCAGAGCAGAGAGTTTGCATGGAGTCAACTGAAAGACTTCTATGGTGGCATAGTGTAGGAGTGTTTTTTAACACATAGCTGAAAGGAATATGTCGCTGTGTGCATACAACAGTTTGACTGAAATGATCCAGCGAGCGTGGTTTGACCGAGGGAAGTGTGTTGAATGTTTAAGAGAGAGAGAGAGAATGTATGTGTTCTCTACCTGCTCTGCAGGTGTAGGACTGAGGTCCTGGTTCCTCTTCAGTAGACACTCGCTAAAGGCAGTCTCATCCGCTGCTGGCTTTACTCTGGGGAAGGCCATCTCACACTGGGGGAACCAGAGAGACAACTTAGCACTGTCCACTCGACATCCCTATCTGCGCTACTGTATTACTTTGACAAGATCCCTGTTGTTTCGCCTAGAGCATTACTAGACCATTGTGTGTGTCTGTGTATGTGAGCTGATATCCATTGATTATAATCTGTCTTTATGGTCATACTCTTTGTTTACTTCAATTCATGTGAGCTACATGCTGCACCATTTCAACATAACCCTTGGTGCATGAGTATGGGAAGGATGCTTGGCATAGTGGCAAATACTCACCACATAGAAGTCAAAGGGAATGTGGGGGACAAATGGCCGATACCTGAAACAAGGGGCAAGGAAACATCAATGCATCTTATATTGTGCCAGACATTCTATGAATTTCAGTTGGCAAAGTGACCTCATGAATCTTGAATCTCATAGGCCTAAATCATACAATGGACAGGTTAAATTGACAGTTGTGGGCATTATTATGTTAGGAACTGGCTAACTGGCTACTCACCCTTGCACCAGTCCTCCACGTGAGCCGAACCGGCCACCACGGCCCCTGCCCCTATCGCCTCTGAAATTGATTACATTATTAATATAGTTAGTTGAGTGATGGCAATTACCACATTAACTAACTGTGTTAGAAGCAGCAGCAGCTAGCCAGATGACTAGCTAGCTGCTACTATAGCATAGCATGAATAGCTACTGACTGTTTGTTCATTCATTCGTCCATTGATTTTACTTAGACAAAACAAACCACGTTTAGCTAAGTAGCTAATAAAGGGCGCTAGCTAGCAAATCATACACTAGTTAGCAAGATAGTTGATGGATATCTCTGTAGATAGGTAGCTATAATAGCTATCTAATTAGTCATCAGATAAGCTATGATACAGGCCACCTGGCTAACAAAGTGGGCTAGCTGGGCTAACGTTAGCACGCTACACGTAAACTAGCTAATAATGCAACCCCCTCTAAACCACCCCTTTAAATTCCATATGTCTTAACTCTTTTATAATTGGATACTGTATAGATATAGTCAAACATTACGGTCTTATCAAATGCATGAAATTACCTCATTGCGTACGACGTTTTGATGTTTTAATGTAGATATTCACAGAGAAATCACCAGCATCCAACGCCGGTCAGCTAGACTACTAGATGGAGTACAGCTATGGACGGAAGTCAGGGCCCAAAATGCAACCAACTACCTGTTGCTAACTGCAAAAACACAACGCCGGCGTACAGACCGCCATCAGAAAAATGGAATAAATAGCTAGGATCTTGCTATATCAACAGTAGCAGAGTGGCGCAGCGGAAGCGTGCTGGGCCCATAACCCAGAGGTCGATGGATCGAAACCATCCTCTGCTAAATATTTTCCTGAAATCTAACAAATATAGTTACTTGTTACATTTTAACTTTCTTTCGATTAATGTTCAAATACATACAGTACCAGTCAGAAGTTTGGAATCGCCTACTCATTCAAGGGTTTTTCTTTATTTGTACTATTGTAGAATAATAGTGAAGACATCAACACTATGAAATAACACATGGAATCACGTAGTAACCATAAAAATGTTAAACAAATCAAAATATTTTTTTGATTCTTCAAAGTAAAATTCACATCTGAGCTATCTTTTATTCAGGTGAATGGTATCAGTTGAATAAAATGAGAAAAAATAAGAGACCGACACACTGCTCTTGATGGTATCTGCTCTTTAATTAGCTTTACATATAGGCCACACGGCCTTCCTCAGAGCTTTGAAAATCTCTGAAGAAGTCCCTGAGGCCGACATGTAAAGCTTATTAAAGAGCAGTGATACAATCAAGAGCAGTGTGCGGGTTTCTTCTTTTTTCACAAATTCTTCAAAGTAGCCACCCTTTGCCTTGATGACAGCTTTGCACACTCTTGGCATTCTCTCAACCAGCTTCACCTGGAATGCTTTTCCAACATATGCTGAGCACTCATCCCAAACCATCTCAAATAGGTTGACTCTCCTTCTTGGTCAAATAGCCCTTACACAGCCTGGAGGTGTGTTGGGTCATTGTCCTGTTGAAAAACAAATTATAGTCCCACTAAGCGCAAACCAGATGGGATGGTGATGGGATGGCGTATCGCTGCAGAACGCTCTGGTAGCCATGCTGATTAAGTGTGCCTTGAAGTATAAATAAATCACAGACATTGTCACCAGCAAAGCACCCCCGCGCCATCACACCTCCTCCTCCATGCTTCACGGTGGGATCCGCACATGCGGAGTTCATCCATTCACCTACTCTGCAACTCACAAAGACACAGGGGTTGGAACCAAAAATCTCAAATTTGGACTCATCAGAATAAATGACAGATTTCCACCAGGCTAATTTCCTTCTCTTGTGTTTCTTGGCCCAAGCAAGTATCTCCATCTCATCCGTGTTCTTTAGTAGTTGCTTCTTTGCAGAAATTCGACCATGAAGGCCTGATTCACGCAGTCTTCTCTGAACAGTTCATGTTGAGATGTGTCTGTTATTTATGGTAACTCTAATGAACATATCCTTAGCAGCAGAGGTAACTCTGGTTCTTCTTTTCCTGTGGCGGTCCTTATGAGAGCCAATTTCATAATGCGCTTGATGGTTTTTGCGACAGCACTTGAAGAGTGGCTGGCTATTTTGAATAATCTCAAATATAACAAATATTTTGATTTGTTTAACACACTTTTTGGGTTACTACATGATTCCATATGTGTTATTTTATTGTTTTGATGTCTTCACTATTATTCTACAATGTAGAAAATAGTACAAACAAAGAAAACTTTAGAATGAGTAGGTGTGTCCAAACTTTTGACTGGTACTGTAGATACAAAAACCACTTCAACAAAAAGTATGACAGATGGATTTGACATCTTAAAATCTAAATGCCAATAATAATTTAGCATTTGCATTCTTTCTCAATGAAGTGATATTTGTCAACTAGGTTAGTCAAATATGAAGCACTTTGCCTACTAAGTACAACTACCCAATAACCCAACTTAATTGCAAATGTATAAAATTCTTCTCGTTTTGATGACCATCGACCCTTGGATTGGAGACCAGATGCTGCTAGAAGTGTGCTGTTGGAGGGCAAGCAGGAGACACTCTTCCTACCTCAATGCCCCCCTATATCAAGCTCAGACTCCCCTGCGTATTTGGACAGAAAAGCTGGATTTGAGATCGAATGTTTTATATGAGGCTGTCTGCCACCTTTTTTGAGGGTATTTTCATACATATCTGTTTTACTGTTTAGAAATGGAAGCACTTTATGTATCTTGTCCCCCCATTTGAAGGTATCAAAAGTGTTTTGACAAATTCAACTTATATTGTATTACATTTATGTCAAAAGTTTAGTATTTTGTCCTATATTCCTAGCACACAATGACTACCTCAAGCTTGTGACTACAAACTGGTTGGATGCCGTTAGTTTTGGTTATGTTTCGGATTAAGGCGTGCCCAATTGAAATTAATAGTCAATGATGTGTCATTTTGGAGCTATTTTATTAAGAATATAAAATGTTTCTGAACACTTCTACATTAATGCGGATGCTACAATGATTATGGATAATCATTAATTAATTTTGAATATTGATGAGTGAGAAAGTTACAGATGCACAAAGATCATGCCCTCAAAACATGCTAACCTCTCAACATTAACATTAACAGGGGAGGTTAGCATTTGGGGGTTATGATATTTACGCCTCTTTAAATTTCTCACTCTTTCATTTTCACAATTATTATTATTTTTTTTATTTTTTTATTTCACCTTTATTTAACCAGGTAGGCTAGTTGAGAACAAGTTCTCATTTGCAACTGCAACCTGGCCAAGATAAAGCATAGCAGTGTGAACAGACAACACAGAGTTACATATGGAGTAAACAATTAACAAGTCAATAACACAGTAGAAAAAAAGGGGAGTCTATATACATTGTGTGCAAAAGGCATGAGGAGGTAGGCGAATAATTACAATTTTGCAGATTAACAATGGAGTGATAACTGATCAGATGGTCATGTACAGGTAGAGATATTGGTGTGCAAAAGAGCAGAAAAGTAAATAAATAAAAACAGTATGGGGATGAGGTAAGTAAAAATGGGTGGGCTATTTACCAATAGACTATGTACAGCTGCAGCGATCGGTTAGCTGCTCAGATAGCAGATGTTTGAAGTTGGTGAGGGAGATAAAAGTCTCCAACTTCAGCGATTTTTGCAATTTGTTCCAGTCACAGGCAGCAGAGAACTGGAACGAAATGCGGCCAAATGAGGTGTTGTCTTTAGGGATGATCAGTGAGATACACCTGCTGGAGCGCGTGCTACGGATGGGTGTTGCCATCGTGATCAGTGAACTGAGATAAGGCGGAGCTTTACCTAGCATGGACTTGTAGATGACCTGGAGCCAGTGGGTCTGGCGACGAATATGTAGCGAGGGCCCGCCGACTAGAGCATACAAGTCGCAGTGGTGGGTGGTATAAGGTGCTTTAGTGACAAAACGGATGGCACTGTGATAAACTGCATCCAGTTTGCTGAGTAGAGTGTTGGAAGCAATTTTGTAGATGACATTGCCGAAGTCGAGGATCGGTAGGATAGTCAGTTTTACTAGGGTAAGTTTGGCGGCATGAGTGAAGGAGGCTTTGTTGCGGAATAGAAAGCCGACTCTTGATTTGATTTTCGATTGGAGATGTTTGATATGAGTCTGGAAGGAGAGTTTACGGTCTAGCCAGACACCTAGGTACTTATAGATGTCCACATATTCAAGGTCGGAACCATCCAGGGTGGTGATGCTGGTCAGGCGTGCGGGTGCAGGCAGCGAACGGTTGAAAAGCATGCATTTGGTTTTACTAGCGTTTAAGAGCAGTTGGAGGCCACGGAAGGAGTGTTGTATGGCATTGAAGCTCGTTTGGAGGTTAGATAGCACAGTGTTCAAGGACGGGCCGGAAGTATATAGAATGGTGTCGTCTGCGTAGAGGTGGATCAGGGAATCGCCCGCAGCAAGAGCAACATCATTGATATATACAGAGAAAAGAGTCGGCCCGAGAATTGAACCCTGTGGCACCCCCATAGAGACTGCCAGAGGACCGGACAGCATGCCCTCCGATTTGACACACTGAACTCTGTCTGCAAAGTAATTGGTGAACCAGGCAAGGCAGTCCTCCGAAAAACCGAGGCTACTGAGTCTGCCGATAACAATATGGTGATTGACAGAGTTGAAAGCCTTGGCAAGGTCGATGAAGACGGCTGCACAGTACTGTCTTTTATCGATGGCGGTTATGATATTGTTTAGTACCTTGAGCGTGGCTGAGGTGCACCCGTGACCGGCTCGGAAACCAGATTGCACAGCGCAGAAGGTACGGTGGGATTCGAGATGGTCAGTGACCTGTTTGTTGACTTGGCTTTCGAAGACCTTAGATAGGCAGGGCAGGATGGATATAGGTCTGTAACAGTTTGGGTCCAGGGTGTCTCCCCCTTTGAAGAGGGGGATGACTGCGGCAGCTTTCCAATCCTTGGGGATCTCAGACGATATGAAAGAGAGGTTGAACAGGCTGGTAATAGGGGTTGCGACAATGGCGGCGGATAGTTTCAGAAATAGAGGGTCCAGATTGTTCAAGCCCAGCTGATTTGTACGGGTCCAGGTTTTGCAGCTCTTTCAGAACATCTGCTATCTGGATTTGGGTAAAGGAGAACCTGGAGAGGCTTGGGCGAGTAGCTGCGGGGGGGGGCGGAGCTGTTGGCTGAGGTTGGAGTAGCCAGGCGGAAGGCATGGCCAGCTGTTGAGAAATGCTTGTTGAAGTTTTCGATAATCATGGATTTATCGGTGGTGACCGTGTTACCTAGCCTCAGTGCAGTGGGCAGCTGGGAGGAGGTGCTCTTGTTCTCCATGGACTTCACAGTGTCCCATAACTTTTTGGAGTTGGAGCTACAGGATGCAAACTTCTGCCTGAAGAAGCTGGCCTTAGCTTTCCTGACTGACTGCGTGTATTGGTTCCTGACTTCCCTGAACAGTTGCATATCGCGGGGACTATTCGATGCTATTGCAGTCCGCCACAGGATATTTTTGTGCTGGTCGAGGGCAGTCAGGTCTGGAGTGAACCAAGGGCTATATCTGTTCTTAGTTCTGCATTTTTTGAACGGAGCATGCTTATCTAAAATGGTGAGGAAGTTACTTTTGAAGAATGACCAGGCATCCTCAACTGACGGGATGAGGTCAATGTCCTTCCAGGATACCCGGGCCAGGTCGATTAGAAAGGCCTGCTCACAGAAGTGTTTTAGGGAGCGTTTGACAGTGATGAGGGGTGGTCGTTTGACTGTGGCTCCGTAGCGGATACAGGCAATGAGGCAGTGATCACTGAGATCCTGGTTGAAGACAGCGGAGGTGTATTTGGAGGGCCAGTTGGTCAGGATGACGTCTATGAGGGTGCCCTTGTTTACAGATTTAGGGTTGTACCTGGTGGGTTCCTTGATGATTTGTGTGAGATTGAGGGCATCTAGCTTAGATTGTAGGACTGCCGGGGTGTTAAGCATATCCCAGTTTAGGTCACCTAACAGAACAAACTCTGAAGCTAGATGGGGGGCGATCAATTCACAAATGGTGTCCAGGGCACAGCTGGTAGCTGAGGGGGGTCGGTAAGCAGGCGGCAACAGTGAGAGACTTATTTCTGGAGAGAGTAATTTTCAAAATTAGTAGTTCGAACTGTTTGGGTATGGACCTGGAAAGTATGACATTACTTTGCAGGCTCTCTCTGCAGTAAACTGCAACTCCTCCCCCTTTGGCAGTTCTATCTTGACGGAAAATGTTATAGATGGGTATGGAAATCTCAGAATTTTTGGTGGCCTTCCTGAGCCAGGATTCAGACACGGCAAGGACATCAGGGTTAGCAGAGTGTGCTAAAGCAGTGAGTAAAACAAACTTAGGGAGGAGGCTTCTGATGTTGACATGCATGAAACCAAGGCTTTTTCGATTACAGAAGTCAACAAATGAGGGTGCCTGGGGACATGCAGGGCCTGGGTTTACCTCCACATCACCCGCGGAACAGAGGAGGAGTAGAATGAGGGTGCGGCTAAAGGCTATCAAAACTGGTCGCCTAGAGCGTTGGGGACATAGAATAAAAGGAGCAGATTTCTGGGCATGGTAGAATATATTCAGGGCATAATGCGCAGACAGGGGTATGGTGGGGTGTGGGTACAGCGGAGGTAAGCCCAGGCACTGGGTGATGATGAGAGAGGTTGTATCACTGGACATGCTGGTTGTAATGGGTGAGGTCACCGCATGTGTGGGAGGTGGGACAAAGGAGGTATCAGGGGTATTCAAGAGTGGAACTAGGGGCTCCATTGTAAACTAAAACAATGATAACTAACCTGAACAACAGTATACAAGGCATATTGACATTTGAGAGAGACATACAGCAAGGCATACAGTAATCACAGGTGTTGAATTGGGAGAGCTAGCTAGTGATCATGGTAGGATCCACATTAATATAGAAGTGTTCAGCAACATATTCTATTCGTATTTACAATTAAAGTGACCCAAAATGGCACAATATATTATTTACCATTAATTTCTATTGGGCACAACATAATGTGAAACAAAACCAAAACAATCTGTAAATGCATCCAACAAATTTGTAGAGTCACAAGCTTGATGTAGTCGTTGCGTGCTAGGACTATGGGACCAAATACTAAACTTGTAATGAATAGCCTATAAGTGAATTTGTCCAAATACTTGTATGAATGAAAAAAATAAATAACATTTCACATTCTATACTGTCACCTCATATAGAGCCAAATTAAAGGTTTTAGCTTTACTGTCCAAATAAATACATAGGGGAGTGTATATCTTATGCAAATATTGAAATGCATGGATATTCTTGTTATATGAATATTCAAAATCATCAGATCTACCAATAAGTAGGCCATTAGGCTCTTAACAAAGATCATTTATAGTGTAGCTTGGGTAGTAACCCTGTAATTATTACTTGTTACAACAAACAAAAAATAATACATGAAAAGTGTTGGTCCCATGTTCCATGAGCTGAAAACAAAGATCCCAGAAATGTTCCATGCGCACAAAAAGTTTACTTCTCTCAAAAATAGATGTAAAATGTTGGTCTTATGTTTCATGAACTGAAATAAAAGATCGGTGGCGCAAAAAGTTTATTTCAAATGTTGTGCATAAAATGTGTTTACATCCGTTAGTATTTCTCCTTTGCCAAGATAATTCATCCACCTGACAGGTGTGGCATATCAAGAAGCTGATTAAACAGACTGATTATTACACAGGTGCAGTTTATGATGGGAACAATAAAAGGCCACTCTAAAATGTGCAGTTTTGTCACACAACACAATGCCAAAGATATCTCAAGTGTTGAGGGACCGTGCAATTGGCATGCTGACTGCAGGAATGTCGACCAGAGCTGTCGCCAGAGAATTTAATGTTCTTTTCTTTACCATAAGTCGCCTCCAACATCGTTTTAGAGAATTTGACAGTACTTCCAACCGACCTCTCAACCACAGACCACATGTATGGCTTTGTATGGGCGAGCGGTTTGCTGATGACAACATTGTGAACAGAGCGCCCCATGGAGGCGGTGTGGTTATGGTCGGGGCAGGCATAAGCTACGGACAACAAATACAAATGCATTTTATCTATAGCAATTTGAATGCACACAGATACCGTGACGAGATCCTGAGGCCCATTGTCATGCCATTCATCTGCCGCCATCACCCCATGTTTCAGCATGATAATCCACAGCCCCATGTAAGGATCTGTACACAATTCCTGGAAGCTGAAAATACATACACACCAGACATGTCACCCTTTGAACATGTTCGGGATGCTCTGGATTGACAATGTACCTGCCAATATCCAGCACCTTCACACAGCCATTGTCCCACAACCAAATCTATGTGAAGGAGATGTGTCACGCTGCATGAGGCAAATGGTCATACCAGATACGGACTGGTTTTCACACCCCTTCACTTAAGTATCTGTGACTAACAGATGCATATCTGTATTCTCAGTCATGTGATTAGGGCCTAATGAATTTATTCCAATTGACTGATTTCCTTATATGAACTGTAACCCAGTAAAATCTTTGAAATTGTTGCATGTTGCATTTATATTTTTGTTCAGTATTTAGTAATTGCTTTGTGATTAAGCCATGAGTCAAGCCATTTTAATTACACAAGTGAATAGGGAGTGTTCAAGAACAAAAACAATGCTAATCACAACTACAATGCAATGTTGTACCATAGAGTGATTACAATTACCACAGAGAAACTTATGCTAAAGCCTTAACATATCAGAGACATTGATATATGATCAGGTCTCTACAAATCATTGTGTGTGAGTTTAGCTTGCAAGCCTGTCAGCTTGCATGATTCTTGCATTCTCCTTCGACCTCTTTCATCAACAAGGTGTTTTCGGCTACAGGACTGCCGCTGACCGGATGTTTGTTTGTCGCACCATTCTCGGTAAACCCTATACTGTCATGCGTAAAAAGGTCATGATGATACCACGCTCGCTGTAGGAGAAATACATTTTTGTGAAAATGAGTGTAAATGGTGGTGAGTGTAAATGGTGATTTAGCCAAAATGCCAAGTGTATTAGTCGAGAGAATACATGATGGAACCAATATTCAAACAACAACTATGTTAAGAGATGACAATATAAAGTTTATTCTCTTTTCTATGACACTAACCAGGTAGGAGAAGGAATTACATAGAAATTGGAGTTTAGATCGTGTCAACCAGATGGACACAATCAATCTGAAAATATTTTCACTCACTTCATTGGAGTACATTGTGTACAACAACCACAGCTTAAAGACCATTTCAAATGTATACAATTGACACCAGGAGGGAAGACCACTCACACATTTGCAACTTGATGGAAATATTTTGCACCTCCTTGTGTAGTTGCTTATTTGGTATGTCTAGCATCCATACAATGCTGTTAGGGGAATATCAACTAAAGACACCAACATACTTCAATTCACCAGAAGCAAAACTTAAGTTGGAGGCATTAAATGGGAGAAAAACAGAATGATTTCTCTAGATTTCCCCTGGTCATTTTCTTTAGATTTTTTTTTTTACTCGAGAGTCAAGTCAATGTACATTACTGCTAAAACAATAAAAGGAGCATCCATTGCTAAATACAAATCCTAACAAAAACATGATAGTAAAAAAATAGGTTTACGAAATATGATAAGTGGATGCTAGCTGGACATGATTATGGCGCTGGGGGGGGGCATGGTTCCTTCCCGAAAAAAAGGAATTTGGACATAGATGCAAAGTTCAGTAATAGTCCAGTTCAGCATCAAAACAGATCATGACAAGAGACTCTGGTCCAAAATGCAGGCCTTTCAGGAACATTGATAAAATCGGTTATTCAAGTCTCTAGTTTGGTCAGTGTCATCCATTCAAGTTGAAGATATTTGCGTTCTTCAAGCACACTTGCACATACAGAAAAAGGGTTTAAAACCGCAGGTGTGTCTACGTTGCACTGATAGAATGGTCAAATCCAGATTCAGGGAAACAGTCCATTTCAAACAGTTCTCTTCATAGGCCCAACATTTTAGAGTGAGTTTGTATGCATGTGTGTCAGTGAGTAAGCAGGTTTCATATTTAAGCCCGAGGTTGTGATCACATCAAAAATTTTAGCCATGTAGTGCGAGACAGTGCACTCAAGAGTTTACACTCAAGAGTTTACGTATGTGCGTTTATCATTACGTTTGTGTGGAGTAATAGCACTAAACAAGCTTCTCTCCATGTCACCATGTTATCAGTACTGTCTCACTAAGGGGTCTGTTGAAGGAGTCCCTGCTCTCGTGGTGGAGGTCCAGGTTCACTCCATGCCCTCTGGGTCAGCCTGGGCCATGTACGCATCCAGCTCAGCGTCCAGGTTGCCCTTGGTCTTGGACATGTAGGCGTCAAGCTGGTTGTCCAGCTGCTCGCGGGTCATCCCTGGGCCACCTCCCCTGCCCCGGCCTCCTCTTGCCCCCCCACGACCGCGGCCACCACCCCTGCCGGCAAAGCTACCACGCCCACGCAGACCGCCTCGTCCTGGAGGCAGAGATGGTGGTCAACAACATCAACCAAACTACGATAGAATCACAATGCGTTAACAAAATGGCTGCTGCACAAATGTTCATGTAAACAAGAAACTTGAGGCAGATTGTGACATGTCAATATACAGATTTAATTAATCCCAGCACCATACCCCTGGCTCCCACTCCTCTTCCAGCTCCTCTTCCGAAGGCACCTCCACGACCAGCAAACCCTCCTCTCTGACGCATCCCCCTACGGTGGGCCACCCGGCCTGGACCCCCTCTGCCACGCATCTGGCCCATGCCTGGAGCAAGTCGATTCCCTATCACGACACAGGATGTAATGAAGGAACAGTTAGCTAGCGACTTAGCTGAAGGTTGATAAGTTAGTATTTAGGAATTGAACTATCACATTTCAGTTTAAGAACAAAGTTGTCAAGTGAATACATGAACCTTCTGCAAGCTTATCATTCACCCCCATTTCCACCACACCTAAGTAAAACAGCTAAAGTATTACAATTCTACGAGGGGGGGGGGGAACTGTACTCCATCTTGTTTTAAGTTAGCCTTGACAGACAGGGTCAAGATATTTGCTCATGTATTCTCTCGAATCCCCTACTTCTGCATGTATTCTGACAGAATAACAATTAGCGAGACTGTAAATGCACTAATATAACTTCAAATGCTATGACCAAGAGTTGTTCTTTTTATTTTTACAGAATGCCAGTATGCAACAGATATGCGACGGCAGTGCACATTTTGTATCGGCACAATTACATAAACACAGATAAATTAAAGCCAACGTTTAGACATCAGGATTATTTCAATTAATTTCACTTGAAGTATTACCTTCATTTTTAAAATGTTTTATTCTAAATGGTTTCTAAAATCAATCCCCTCCACCAGGAGTGTGTAGAAATGGGTGTGGGGTGACTGTGGATAAGTAGGGACAGTGCAGCTGTTAGATCCGTCACCACATGTTCAGTTGCACAACAGTTGCCAAGATGCCGGGCCAATCAGGACAGCAGGGGGTTTATGGAGAGTGGAGTTACATGATTGAAAGCCACATTCCCTCAGGTTGAAGGGATGGATAGTAAAACCAGGGGGTGAAGCCATACTTTGATTGACAGCTCCACCTGGACAGACAGCTGGGGTATTCCATTCAACTCAGCAGAGTGCATTTGTTCAAGCTAGTTTACAGATGAAGTCACCCCTTAAAATATCTAAATGTGCCTTTCCCCTATGCAAAAAAGTACAAGGCCAACATAAAAGCTGTGGAAAGTATATTCCAGCCCCAGGGTAGAACATTTCAGAGAAAACTTTCTTGTCGTAATCTTTCAACAATTTATGAGGCCAACATTTTCAGGTCTAACATAGTACCAAAATATCAATCCAAGTAGGCTTTGCTGTGTGATACCAAATGCTCACCTCTCAGAGCCATAGCTCCCCTCAGGGCTCCTCCTCTGCCGCGGCCTCGCAGACCTCCCCTGGTCATCCCCCGCATCCCTCCAATGGAAAACCCCCGGCCTCCAACACCCCCCCGCATCAAGGCCCCGATGGGCCGGCCCAGCCTGGCCTGGATGTTGCTCTTCCCCAGGCGTTGCTTCAGGCTCTGGGAGGGTTAGGTGGAAGATTGATACCAAGTGGCAGGGATAGGGAGGTGGTGAAGCACTCAGCATTTATGTGATCTGTATATTAACCTTTGCTCTACGGTCCCCTCTCTTACTAGGTCTGTGTCAAGCATTTCAAGTTCCTAATATATTCTGATTTCAAGTGTAAAGCCTTTTTCCCGATTCCCACCATACATTTATATAAAACATGGCCCGTTTCTGGTGTCCCATTCCGCTCTCCTTCTCACCTGTTTAGTGCTTCAGATGTCTCCCCATCTCAATTCATCTTAACGTGAGGAATTGCAGAAAGACTAAATGAGATGGAGCACCGTATCTCACCTGCTTGTGGTGCAGGGCGGCCTGCACAGAGGGTCTGTTCTCCATCTGCTGGGCGAGGCGACGGTTCCGGGCGCTGGCCATGTGTTGCTGCTGCATGGTGGCTCGCACACTCACCGCTGTCGGCGCCTTGTTCTTCAGCATGGTAGTGAAGCTTTGGAGGGGAGGGGGAGCGGGACAGAAGGGGGAAGAGGAGGGAAAGAGAGGATATGGAGGGGGAGGGAGGGTTCCAAATCAAGTCATTTCTCATACCATGGACACGGCCACAGGAGCTGTGGTGTGTTATGAATGCCCCACTTGTTGGCACCTCACTCTCTTTGTTTCTCTCTCTCAGTGTTAAGTATTTGACAACCCAAAATGTCTTCTGGAAGCAATTCAGCACATTTTAGGTTAAAGTAAAACAAAGTAGAAAGATGGATGAAAAGGCAGTAGAAGAAACACTGGAACAGATTGGAAGACAAGAATGAGAAAAGCAGGAGAGAACAGAAAGAGGATGTCAAGAGAGGAGAGTGATTGCCACTTACAGGCCTCCCGCCACCTTGTTTTGATGTCATCCGCCTGCAAAAAAGGCCTGGTGGAGGTTGGAGGCCCAGGACTGGAGGGGTATCTGGCAACCCAGCCACTTACAGCCCGGACCGTGCCTTGTGCTCACACCACACATGAGAATAGAAAGGGGAGAGAGAATAGAAGGGGGGCGGGGGGGGGTTGGTCACGTCCGGGCTAGGACTGGGCACCTAGTCTTATAGAAAGACTTCAGAGCACAGAGAATTGAAAATTAAAGTGGTAGCAAAGAAGAGAGGAAGAGGAGACAAATGGCTAAACAAACAGTCATTTAGTTGAGAGAGAGTTGTGTGTGTAGAGAGGGTTGGAGAGGAGCGGGAGGGTGCTTTGGCACACCCTCCCCTTTTCATTGGTTTGGTCTCTCCTCTCCCATACGTACAGTATATTTTGGGTTGTGTGACACACAGAGAGGAGTGCCCGGGCATATCAGGAGTGCAGCCTGTGCCCATTCTAGGGCAGTCGCCTTACCAAGCATCACCGTTACCCTCTCTCCTTGGGTCTAAGTGTGCGCTGCTCACACAAAAGGTTGGCCTGGAGCACCATGTTTGCACTACAAACTCTGTTTGTTAAACTTTTTGTCAGCAAATGCTGACTACGGCATGCCTTTTGAGTGAGCGGAGCACACGTCGGCCCTGGGCAGTCTAGCGTCCATGTCTGGTCAGGTCCCCAACAGTGGCCTTCCGTAGTAGAGCACACTAGGGCCGTCTGTACCACTGTTTCGCCCTTCGCCTCGCTTAGTGCTGTCAGGGTGCGTAGCGCGTCTCACCGCTCATTCAGGGACTGCTTGGTGGTGCTTTTCAGCACAACTTTTTGGGAGGAGGGAGCACTCATTTTGACTTCACTGGAACTCCTTGGAACAAGCAGGGGGATTGAGAGGGGGGGGATTGTAAAGGGAGGGGAGGGTGTAAAAGGGAGTGGGGAGAGGGGACTGGTTAGAAAAAGTTCACAAGCAAGGAGATGGAAATACACCCGTGTCGGCCATTTCATCTGTGCATAACTAACTAGTTGTATAATAATTCATTATATTTAGCTGGCAAAATGGTTACCGTAGTTTGTAGATCGCTAGCGTTGGCTAGTTGTGGTATCCAACTAGTTAGTTAGCATCAACCAATAATTGGATGCATCATTTTAATTAAGAAAACGCCACGGGCTCGAAATAAACATATCGTGGAAATTGCAGGCACAACATAACGTTACACGTCCAGTTAATAAGAACATGTACCACATGCGTTGACTTCACTGCGTTTGAAAGACAAACGAGAGACGGGACATCTACAAAAACTATAGTAACGTTACCTATTCGCGGTAGTTAATTAACTAGCTATAAACAGCCTGTAAGCAACAACAAAAAAAGGAACCTGCAGTGTGAGCTAACGTTGGTCTGGCGTCCCCAACGAGTCTGAATATTAGTCAACGTAAATAACGTTAGCTAGCTAACTAGCTATAAACTATTTAAAAGAGTAAACATTGTCTGAAACAAGTTCAGTAGACGATTGGTAGAAACTTACTTTGATCGGTGCTTGTTATGTCAATACTCGTTTCACTTGGCTAGCAAGCGAACTACTAGCTGTGCTAGTTATCTTCGTTAACTTGAGCGATGAACCAGTTACGAGTTAGCTAGTAGCTAAGCTAGTTGCAGCCGAAAGATCTGGATCCACTTCTCACTTGATGTTTTCTTTCGCCTTGCTCTTTCGGATAATATTAAAATACGAACTATCCTAGCTAGCTACAATGATTAAAACAGTAACGTTATTTGATTATTGTTATTTTTAAACTGAGAACAGCCTGTTCTCCCTATCTCCCTTCCTTACAAAATGGTGCTAACTGGCGGAAAATGGAGATGTTTTATAGCTACGTCACATAGTTACTTCCTGGAGGGGGTTTACGTTTGTTGTTGTCATCACTGTTTCTGGAGGAGAAATGGCTGCCGCTCTAGCTGTGGTGGAGACACCGTCCGGGAAGGATGCAATTGCAGAAGGACTGCTTGACCTCTTAAAACCAGCTGTCCAGCAGCTTGATCTTCATGTACACTCAGTGAGGTGGGTAGCTAGTAGCAAGATATGTGCTTCGACTTCAAATGTGCCTGCTAGGTACAGCTCCATTCACAGCTAGCTAGCTTGCTATCAAATATGATGCTTTCAAGACAACTGGGAACACCAACAAAACATGGTCAAATCTTGACGTGGATGATCTTTAGGTTTAAAAGTCCGTGTTCTAGAAAGAGGTCCGTGTTCCCAGTTGTTTTGAACGCAGAAATAAGATAACCCCATCGTCATGACAGTCCGGCGATGCAGCCCTTCCTCCTCCCTAGTAGGAAATCGGAAATGTCCTACTAGCTAACCGTTGAACGCAGCACGCGTAGAGAAATAATAATGCCGTCTTTTTGTAGGCATTAACTCCGCCATGGTGTGTTGGAAAATGAATGGCGGTTTTGGATAAACGCCAAAAATAAGGTCTGTGCTAAAACGGCTTAGGAGATCTTATACGTTTTTGTTCTATGGTCATCTTCAACAGCTAACGCCACCTTTTTGAGAATTTGTAATAAAAAAAGCACTTTAAGCACATAAAGGCTTCATCATTCATAAAGGTCATGCTAACTGACTGTTAACTCATAGAACAAAATGCATTTATTCCAAAACCCTATTATTTCCCCATTATTTTTTCCATAGGGATGGTTGAACGAACCAGAGGTAACTCATTCTGGGTTTTAGGACTACAAGCTAGCAAGCTCTATAACTACAACCAGTTAGCAAGTCAGAGTTTCCTAGTTCCGACTACCACGTGAATGAGGCGTTAGTTATCAGGGACAGATTCCCTAAAAACATGCCGCTTCGATATAGTTTCAAGTTGTATTAGTTGTATGTACGGGATACACATGGTATACACCAGCCAACAAAATGCTTATGTGACCCCTCTTTCTTCAGGCAGCTTTGTTATGACTTTGACTAAGCACGTACTGATAGAGAGAGAATACATGGGTTATATCAGGGTGGGCATATATATATATATATATATATAAGTTTGGAAACACCTGCTCATTCCAGAGTTTTTTAAATTTTATTTTTTACTATTTTTTACATTGTAATAGTGAAGAGATCCAAACTATGAAATAGAACATACATGATTCCATATGAGTTATTTCATAGTGTTGATGTCTTTGTTATTATTCTACAATGTAGAAAATAGTAAAAATAAAGAAAATCCCTGTAGGTCTACAGGACACTGTGTATTACCATGAGTCAGTATGCCCATGAATGATACAGGGGTAAGATATACCATGAGACTGTATATGTACCATGTATAGAATAATGCTGTGCCTCCACCTGATAAGCAATAAGACGTGAAAGGTTATAATTAGCTTATTAGGAAACTACATGATACACCCACACAGTGACAAACACAACCTTTTTCCTCCACGATAGTATAATTGATTCAAATTAAAGATAATGGTCAAAAATAAATTAGAATGTAAAAAAAAAAATAAAGACAGCAATTATCACAAAGAACAATGAGCCAAGGAGGACCACAGAATAATACTGGACCTAATAAAACCCTGAGAGAAATTGTAAACTGGTATAATATTAAAACCTCAAAATTAGAAAATTATTTGAATAAGATTCATAAAAAAATCAACAGTATTGCAATTTTACAAATATATATATTTACATCTTAGTCATTTAGCAGACACTCTTATTCAGAGCGACTTACAGTAGGGAGTGCATACATTTTTATACTGGTCCCCCGTGGGAGTTGAACTCACAACCCTGGCATTGCAAGTGCCATGCTTTAGTGAGCCACACGGGCTATAACAAATATGGATCAAACCCTGTAAACAGCTGAAACCCGGGGGAAAATATACTGTAGCTAAAGTTACTTTTCAAACCTAGAACCTTAGTATACTGAAGCTAGTTTGAAACTAGTACCAGAATACATACCTAAAAGCCGGTAGATGGTAAAGTTAAAAAACTTGTATTTTTATTTTTTTACAAACAATAAAAACCTTGGGGCGCCCTGAAAATAATATTAATAAGTTTGGCCCTTGTCCTTGGACAAGAGCCTTAACTTGGAGGGGTTAAACATTCAAGTTACCATCCATCCAGTGAAGAGAGGGGAACCGGACAGAGGGAGCGTAGGTAACCGGCATCCGTCAGTGAGAGGACCAGGCCCTCCACAGGATTTAACAGGTGAAAAATCAACTAGGCAGCTCCATCGGTGCCGAGAGAGAACTTGCACAACAACTGCAGGAAGCCGGTGATGATGTAGTGGTAGGATCAATAGGATCCTGCTTGTAGAGTAGGTAGCTGTACCGACTAGCTTGGCTAGCCAGCATGTCGTTTGACTGTCCCTCGAGGATGATGACCAATCCGGTGAACCACAAAATTAAACAAGAATAGTAAGTGAAAAGGAACTGGCTACACTCATACCGCCCCTGACTATTAAACAAAAAGCTAATTGAACAATGAACTTCGGTGTCTCAACACTCTAGCGAAATCCGTCGTTGTTCCCCAAGATCACCTCAGTCCAACTCCCGCGTACCTGCCCAATCTACTTCATGACACACCTTACATGGACAGTTCTGTACGGGGACGCAGGCAGTTCCAGAACGCAGACATGACTATTGCCACACATAATAAATTACATCCAGTCTTTAAAGGGGGTTACAATTCCAATTACTTGCAGGTTCCTTCTCGAAATGCAACAACAATAAGAAATTATAAAATATAAGAATGCAAACATAAAGGAAATGGCTCAGTAGAATAGAAAAATATTTGAGCATATGTATAATAAAGGAAGGCACCATTTATATTCCAATATTTGGGTACAGTTGCAGAGGGTGGTGTCCAGATCCAGGGCTCTGAGCTTTGTGTCGAGCTTAGAGGGAACAATAGTGTTGAATGCTGAACTGTAGTCACTGAACGGCATTCTCACATAGGTGTTCCTTTTGTCCAGATGTGTTACAGCTGTGTGAATAGCGATGGAAATGGCATCTTCCGCAGATCTGTTGGAGCGGTAGGTAAATTGGAGTGGGTCCAGCGTGCGTGGCCTGCTGGCCATGATCAGCACCTTGAAGCACTTCATGATGACCGGGGTGAGTGCGACAGGGCGATAGTCATGTCGCCTTGTTTTTCTTGGGCACTGGGATGATGGTGGTATCCTTGAAGCAGGTGGGGAATACAACCTGGGAGAGGAAGAGGTTGAAGATGTCCGAGAAGACTCCCGCCAGCTTTTCAGCACACACTCTGAGGAAGAGGCCAGGGATGCCATCTGGACCGGCGGCTTTGTGAGTTTTCACTCTTCAGAGTTTTCTCGGAGAGCAAAAGCACCTGGTCCTCTGAAGCAGTGAGAGTCTTCCTGAATGGCTATTGTCTGCCTCAAAGCGAGTATAGAATGTGTTAAGCTCATCTGGGAGGGAGGCTTAGGTGGGCACTACACAGCTGGATTTGCCTTTCTAGTCCGTAATGGTCTATAATCCTTCCCACATGCGTTGCGAGTCTGAGTTGTCTGACAAAATTCAAGTTTGAGTCTGTGTTGTCTTTTTGCGTCCCTAATGGATTTGTGGAGCTCGTACCTGCTTGCCCTGTGTGTGTTGTACGCCATCGAGTCATTGGGGTTCGTTCTGCTGGCATTGAATGCTGCAGTACGGGCTCCCAGCATGGTATGGATTAGAGGTCAACCGATTAATCGGAATGGCCAATTTAATTAGGGCCGATTTCAAGTTTTCATAACAATCGGAAATTGGTCATTTTGGACGCCGATTTAAAAAAAAATATATATATATATTTTTTTTTACACCTTTGTTTAATATTTATTTAACTAGGCAAGTCAGTTAAGAACACATTCTTATTTTCAATGACGGCCTAGGAACGGTGGGTTAACTGCCTCGTTCAGGGGCAGAACGACAGATTTTTACATTGTCAGCTCAGGGATTCAATCTTGCAACCTTACGGTTAACTAGTCCAATGCTCTAACCTCCTGCCTCACGAGGAGCCCACCTGTTACGCAAATTCAGTAAGAAGCCAAGGTAAGTTGCTAGCTACCATTAAACTTAATCAATCATAATCACTAGTTATAACTACACATGGTTGATGATATTTATTTATATTTATAGTTTATCTAGCGTGTCCTGCGTTGCAGCGTTGCAGTGCGCATTCGCAAAAAAGGACTGTCATTGCTCCAACGTGTACCTAACCATAAACATCAATGCCTTTCTTAAAATCAATACGCAGAAGTATATTTTTAAACCTGCATATTTAGCTACAAGAAATCCAGGTTAGCAGGCATTATTAACCTGGTGAAATTGTGTCACTTCTCTTGCGTTCATTGCATGCAGAGTCAGGGTGGGTATATGCAACCGTTTGGGCCGCCTGGCTCATTGCTAACTAATTTGCCAGAATTTTACGTAATTATGACATAACATTGAAGGTTGTGCATTGTAACAGGAATATTTAGACTGATGGATGCCACCCGTTAGGTAAAATACGGAATGGTTCCGTATTTCACTGAAAGAATAAATGTCTTGTTTTCGAGATGATAGTTTCCGGATTCGACCATATTAATGACCTAAGGCTCGTATTTCTGTGTGTTATTATGTTATAATTAAGTCTATGATTTGATAGAGCAGTCTGACTGAGCGGTGGTACGCAGCAGCAGGCTCGTAAGCATTCATTCAAACAGCACTTTTGTGCGTTTTGCCAGCAGCTCTGCTGTTTATGACTTTAAGCCTATCAACTCCCGATATTAGGCTGGTGTAACGATGTGATGTGAAATGGCTAGCTAGTTAGCGGGGTGCGCACTAATAGGGTTTCAAACGTCACTCGCTCTGAGACTTGGAGTAGTTGTTCCCCTCTGCATGGGTAACGCTGCCTCGAGAGTGGCTGTTGTCGTTGTGTTCCTGGTTCGAGCCCAGGGAGGAGCGAGGAGAGGGACGGAAGCTATATTGGTACACTGGGAATACTAAAGTGCCTATAAGAACATCCAATAATCAAAGGTATATGAAATACAAATGGTATAGAGAGAAATAGTTCTATAATTCCTATAACTACAACCTAAAACTTCTTACCTGGGAATATTGAAGACTCATGTTAAAAGGAACCACCAGCTTTCATATGTTCTCATGTTCTGAGCAAGGAGCTTAAACGTTAGCTTTCTTACATGGCACATATTGCACTTTTACGTTCTTCTCCAACACTTTGTTTTTGCATTATTTAAACCAAATTGAACACATTTCATTATTTATTTGAGACTAAATTGATTTTACTGATGTATTATATTAAGTTAAAATAAGTGTTAATTCAGTATTGTTGTAATTGTCATTATTACAAATAAATTTTTTTTAAAATCGGCCGATTAATCGGTATCGGGCTTTTTTGTCCTCCAATAATCGGTATCGGCGTTGAAAAATCATAATCGGTCGACCTCTAGTACGGATATCTCCGTTCATCCAGGGATTTTGTTTGGGGTATGTCCGGATTGTAATTGTGCATACAACATAATCAACACATTTCCTAATGAAGCCTGTGATTGCGAATGTATATTCCTTAACATTGATGATGAGTCTTGGGTGATCTTTGAACATATTCCAATCAGTATACTCAAAAACAGTCCTGCATTATTGAGTCTGCCTCCTGTGTCCAATGCCTCACTATTCTCTGTGTTGGTGGATCAGCTACAACTTTTTCATAGCAAGTTAAGAACTTACATAGCAGCTTAGGAGAATTAGGTTAGGAAAAGGGTTAGGGTTAGAGAAAATGCTCTCCTAACCTGCTACGAAAAGTCACTTGTATTGAAGAGGCGTGTTTTTAGGGAGGGACATTCTGGATGTCTCCTTTCCTCATTACTTTGTTACTTGCTGTAGCCCAAGTAGGCCTATGCTACAGATGTCAATGGAGTCTGCTGTAACCATTCTTTGTCTGTTGTAGTAGCAATGATTGTTACTTTACTATTTTTCTCTATGAATAATGCTATTGTGTTTTCTTGTTATAGGGAAAGCCAGGTGGAACTACGAGAACACATAGACAATCTAGCCACAGGTAAAATGATTTACTTTTACATGCTTATTATGCCTTCCCGGGGGAACAGGGAAGTGGAGTGGTGCCAGGTTAATGCACTTGACCCTGTGAAAGAAAGCCCTTAGCCAAGCCCATGAAAACCAGTGTGTGAGACAGGCAGATGCTGCTGTGATGTGACCAGTACAACCACAGATTTTGACGCTTGTGTAAGGCTTCTACAAGCTCATGTGCTGCCTGGGGGTAATTAAATTGAAAGAGGTATAATCCTTTATTCAGAACCTGTGATTTTCATGAGATCATAAAAAAAAGTTTTTAAATTATATACAGAATCAATCCTACAGTTGAAGGTATGAATAAGACCTGAATACCTTACCAAAATGGCTGCTGTCTTTTATCAATTTTCTTTATGGTTAGCCAAACCCTCCTGTCAGTCATCCTCAGCTCATCCCTTCATTTTTAGAGCTGTGCAGGATAAATGAGCACCAGAAGGTGGTGCTAGACCTGGACCCCTATGTGAAAAAGCTGCTGAATGCGAGACGCAGGGTGGTGCTGGTCAACAACATACTACAGAATGCTCAGGTCAGTGGCTCAAAGCAAGAGCTTGGATGCTTTCTTTCTTATTTGCCTGTGCTATTTTGTGGGCCTTCTTTTACTCTTGTCATTTTACCTAACACTCTTTTTATGTGTCACTGTGTCCAATTCATTGTTTTAGTGTTCATCCCATGTGTCCATCTATACATTAAATATGTGGATGAAATGTGTATTTGTTCAATTCCAATGGCATGGCTGGCAAGGAAGCCCGAGAGTCAGCCCCAAAAATTTATTGGGGGGGGCTCACAGGGAGTATGGCTACGCCAGGTAGGAGACCTGCGCAAACTCCCTGTGCTTACCGGGGGGCTAGAGAGACCGGGCAGGCACCGTGTTATGCTGTGGTGCGCACGGTGTCTCCAGTGCGGGTGCATAGCCCGGTGCGGTACATTCCAGCTCCGCGTATCGGCCGGGCTAGAGTGAGCATCGAGCCAAGTGCCATGAAGCCGGCTCTACGCATCTGGTCTCCAGTGCGTCTCCTTGGGCCGGCTTACATGGCACCAGCCTTGCGCTCGGTGTCTCTGGTTCGCCTGCATAGCCCATTGTTGGCTATTCCACCTCGCTGCACTGGCAGGGCGACCGGGAGCATTCAACCAGGTAGGGTTGGGCAGGCTCAGTGCTCAAGAGCTCCAGTGCGCCTGCACGGTCCGGTCTATCCAGTACCACCTCCACACCCCAGCCCTCCGGTAGCAGCTCCCCGCACCAGGCTTCCTGTGCGTGTCCTTGGCCCAGTACCACCAGTGCCAGCACCACGCATCAGGCCTACAGTGCGCCTCGCTTGTCCAGCGCTGCCGGAGTCTCCCTCCTCTCCAGCGCTGCCGGAGTCTCCCGCCTCTCCAGCGCTGCCGGAGTCTCCCTCCTCTCCAGCGCTGCCGGAGTCTCCCGCCTCTCCAGCGCTGCCGGAGTCTCCCGCCTCTCCAGCGCTGCCGGAGTCTCCCGCCTGTTCGGCGCTACGAGAGCTACTCAGTCCAGCGCTGCCAGAGCCTTCCTCTCCAGCGTTGCTGGAGCTTCCCGTCTGCCCAGCGCCGCCTGAGCCACCCGTCTGCCCAGTGCCGCCAGTCAGGCAGGGGCCGCCAGTCAGCCAGGGGCCGCCAGTCAGCCCAGAGCCGCCAGAGCCCCTCAGCCCAGAGCCGCCAGAGCCCCTCAGCCCAGAGCCGCCAGAGCAGAGCAAGGACAGATGCCCACCCAGACCCTCCCCTATAGGTTCAGGTTTTGCGGCCGGAGTCCGCACCTTGGGGGGGTACTGTCACACCCTGACCATAGTTTGCTTTGTATGTTTCTATGTTTCGGTTGGTCAGGGTGTGAGCTGAGTGGGCATTCTGTTACATGTCTAGTTTGTCTAGTTCTATGTATGGCCTGATATGGTTCTCAATCAGAGGCAGGTGTTTGTCATTGTCTCTGATTGGGAACCATATTTAGGTAGCCTGTTTGGTGTTGGGTTTTTGGTGGGTGATTGTCCTTGTTTCTGTGTACTTTGCACCAGTATTAGGCTGTTTTGGTTTTCGTGTTACGTTTATTGGATTTTGTATTTTGATTCGTGTTTTTTTACTTTGTTTCATTAAACATGGATCGCAATAGCCACACCGCATTTTGTCTGACTCTCTTTCACCTAAGGAAAACCGTTACAAAGAGACCATGTTTGTATGCGGCTTTATTAACTAAATTATATATAATTTGTTTTACATTCTTTGCAAATGGATATGTGACACGTATTAATGCCAAAATAACATGCAAAACAGGCAAGTCCAAAATATGTTTTATTTTATTTTATCTAAAAATGTGGGGCGCAGGCCGTGAATGACGGGTCGCCACTGCTCAGGTGGTATATTATTTCAAACTTCTGACTTTCAACATTCAATGCTCACTTGAATTTCACTCACTCTTTCTCCCTCTCTAGGAACGGCTGCGACGGCTCAATCACAATGTCGCCAAGGAGACTGCGCGTCGAAAGACCATGCTGGAGACCTCTGGAGCGTTCACTCCTCGGTCGCCTAGTAAACCATGACCACAGCCTCACTCCTCAGCCTGGAAAACAACACAACTTGTCTGCCTTCCTCCTGGACTTAATAAAGTTTTCACATTCAACTTTCCACTGGGGTTGGGCGGTATCCAGATGTTCATACCTTCATACCGTTCCGGTACCATACCGGGGTATACGGGATTACCGTCAGTGTGCACAAGGGGCGCTATTTATTTTAAAATGTAAAGAGTGTATATATGTATGTGTGTGTGTGTTGGGGTCCCAACAAATGATAACAAATTACTAGAGAATTCCCATAGCGGATGCTAGTTAAATGCTAATAAGCGAAAGCGAACATAAACGAATTGCAAGGACAGATAACCATCTCAAATGGCTACTCACAGTTTGCTGTAGTACAAAATAAATATTAGATAGCAGGGATATTGATCCATTAGGGATTGATTGTCTTTGCTGTAACCAAGAAGCTTGATCTAGCTGCATAGCTGAAGCCTTGAGATGATAATTTATTTGGCACATCATAGATGGTTAACTTTTATGCAGTGGCATAGCAAACGGTATTGAAAATCATACCATCTGTATTTCAAAATGTCCCGGCATACGGTATGTTGCCCAAGCCTACGCTATGAGAGTGGGTGGAATATTTCTTTCCATTCTCACAGACTATGCTCATTTTACCTGCTGAAACGCCGACCTTACCTCTGCTTTGTGCTAATGGTCAACGAGTACATATCTTGTATAGTCATAAATTACTCATTACAATAAGCCAAAAGCAATTAGAATCAGGAGCGCTTTGCTTCAGAAACGGACACAAGTTGATACAATGTTAAGATTGTGCAAGCTAAAATTAGAATTGAAAATAAAAATAATTTGAAAGCGATCTAAAGTCGTGCTTTTCACCATTGCATATATGTACAGCTTTGCTATGGCCACAGGAGGGCATGGTTCATCCTTAACACATGACACTGTTTGACTAAGGTTTGCCAATCAATCACTTGTCACACTATTTTTCACAGTTCATGAAAATGAATTAAACAATGCATTTAATATGTTCAGACATTGCAACTCAAATAGGATTAAGTGTAGAACCATGGGTGGCTGGTTATCCTCAAGTTATTCAAGGAAATGTCAGTTTAAATGCTTTTGGGCGTACAGATTTTTACGAACCTCTTTCCAGAATGTGTGAATGGATGCATCTTCATTCCATTCAAAGCTATGCCCACAGATATGTAATTGATGGAACCGGTTTCTCTGAAGGGTGATGTATTTTTTGTCTCTATGGACTCTGTAACTAGACCCGGCAATATAATATAGTGCAGAAAAAAAAGACGCAAGGAATGTTTGGAAACAGCCGTCACTGTTTCACGCTTCTAGCAGCAGCTGATATGCACCGCTGCCTGATGCCTCAAACCTTTTTTTCTTGATGTCAAATCGAATTTTATTGGTTGCATACACATATTTTGCTGATGTTATCGCAGGTGCAGCGAAGTGCTTATGTTTCTAGCTTCGACAGTGTAGTAATACCTAATAGTACAAAACATCATGTTAGTGACAACATCTGTACTTAGTAGATGCAATTGAATAAAACAGAAGCATTACTATTTTCCGGTCCTTTATATTGTGAATTGTGCAAATACTCTGTTAGTGTATACATTTTAGTATAAGGAAATTGTATTAGTACTACTGTCATGACATTGTCGTATTGTGTGTGTGTATAGACAATCAGAGGAGGTCCTTAACATTATTTGTGTTTCAGCGGAGTGGTCTGACAACACAATGAAATGTGTTATAGTAGCCAAATATTTACTCTGAAGTTTTACGCAAACACATTTCATTGGTTCAATATGACAGATCAGTATCAAAGTTTAAGATGAATGGTGGCAAGTCAGTATTCTTACTAGCGAACTGTTTTCAAGCATTTTAACAGTAAACTTCAAGGACACCTTTGAAAAATGTGATTTTGAGGGATTGCTCTGTAATTCAAATTTCTGCTCTGTAATATTAATCACAATTCTCAAACAACACCATCTTTCTCACAAACAAACCTTATGTTTATGTGGATATACTGAACTTTCATGCCAAGAAAGACAGCGTTGTAGGAAACTCAGCTCTGACCTACACTCACCAGCCAGTTTATTAGGTACACCACCCCATTCACGAATATGGATCGCTCCTACAGACAGTGAGTCACATGGCTGTGGCTTGCTATATAAAGCAGGCAGACAGGCATTGAGGCATTCAGTTACTGTTAAATTGAATGTTAGAATGGGCAAAACAAGTGACCTAAGCAACTTGGACTGTGGAATGATCATCGGTGCCTTGCATGCCGGATCTAGTGTCTTAGAAACGGCCACCCTCCTGGGCTTTTTAAGCATGACAGTGTCCACAGTTAACTGAGAATGAAGCGACACAAACAAATCTAAGACTGGGCTAGAAATGCTCCTCCACTCTTTTTAAAAAGTCCTTCACCTGTATACCTTCTTAAGGATTGCTCTCCTGCATAATTGGATCAGTGGTAAAATGCAAAGTGTGTCTGCCTCCTATGTCAACACTGAATGTTTTGTAACGAGAGAAGGTAGGTTGAAGGTGATCCAGTTGGGTTTGAAGTGGAGTAGGAGGGAATGCGAGAGAGGGATTCGAGAGTGGGGCAAAGGTCGAGAGGGGAAGGCTTGTGGAAGAGGTAGATGAATTGATACAAATGGATTGGGTGAGGGCAGCTGAGTTTGAGTTTTATGGTGGTGTTGTCTTAGGTTGAGGTAGTTAGAGAGAAAAAGATGGAGGGAAAGGCTGAGACAAAGTAAAAATCTTGCACTGACTGTACGGCCCTTGGTGTGTTTTTCAGATCAAACCAGACTTTCTTGAATATCCCTGAATTTCCCTGAACATGAATTTGGAGAGAATTTGTGCAGACATGTATGTATGGCACTTTCAATGGAGAGTTAGAGTTTCACTGTTGTGTAGTTTTTTATGCTTAACTCTTTTGTCTATTGTGACTTAGAGAAAAGCTGAAGGGGGGCTTGAATCAATGATCCTGCGGTGCAGGAGTGATCATTAAACAACCTGTACCACAAAGCCATGGGGCTCAGGTAGAGGTAGTAGCACTCATATATGCCACGCTGGTGCATTTGTTTATCACAGAATGTCATACAAATGGTACATTAAAATGGAATTGTACTGGCTTATTGAGGGGACACGGTTGTTTTAGAAAGTTAGGCAGAAAAAAGTTATCCCACTCCTTTATATAGAGTTGTGTGACTGGATTGTAATCACTTTAGATCAAATGTATTACTGAAAACAGGTGTTTTTAAATTGAATACTAATTTACTAATTGCCCTATTCATCACCATGGTTCCTTAAACCTTTAAACCTGATGTTAACAAATTAGAGCCAATGTGGCGCTAAGTAATCGGGATTTAAGAAACAATACAATAGTCATCAAATTTGGGGTGGGGTGTAGGCCTATTTGTAGTAGCCTACAACACCAGTCATTAGTAGGACTGACAAAGTGGACTCGGGGAGGGGGTGAGTGGGTTAGGCATAGGGGCGTGGTAATCTCCGCGGCGCCACTTTAAAAAAACAGTCGCGTTGATATGTCAATCTTGACGCGACCCAGACAGACCTCCACCCGGGCCTTCCCGTGAGAGCCGCATCACTATTGGCTGAGAGCCGCCATCCCTTTGAGACTGGAGGCCGCATTGGCTGGGGCTCGGTGAGACACTCACGCGCAAGATAGCTACTCTCTTTTGTTATTGTACCGAGCGCGAGGAGAGGTTTGGGGGAGCTAGCAGGATGCACGAGCGGAGACAGAGAGGCTGATATCGATAGGGATAGAAACAGATAGCCCAGGAGGGGAGGAAGGGAATTCGGAATACTAGCTACCTCAGTTTCAACACATTCACCACTACTTCTCTTCTAATCCCTCAATACACTCTGGTTGACGTGTAAGTATAGTCAATTTATCAAATTATGCGGTTTCTCGTCACGCGATCTCTCTAATCTCCAAGCAGACCAAATACAGTAAGAGACCGAGGGGGAGATTTCTGGACCAGACTGGCAAAATAGCTTGATTACTCGCTAGTTTTATCAACCAGACATATGTCTGGGGAGTGTGTCTGTCTGTCTTCGGTTTTATGATATGCTTGTTTTAGCTGCTTTTATTTCGAATGATTTGGTCCTGCAGTGATTTCACTGGCTGCATGACTGTGTAGTCTGCGCTGTCGATGTTTTTTCGAAAAGGTAGTTGATATGACATTTTGCCCTCTATCTTCTCAACGTCTAATGTTCTATTCAAAGATGCTACTAGATGTAGCACTGTAATTAGTTACACTGTAGTTCCTTCTTTCGGATGATTCGATTGATACAACGTTGCAAGCGTTTTATCATCCCTACCGGGATTTCTTAAAATGTTGACTGTAGCCTAGACTTGGTGACGTGATATGACCAAATATGGTGTGGCAGTGTTTGCTTCTCCGCGGAAGATCCTCGTAAAGGGAATGTATGGCTTGAAAATTGGTCAGATTGAGATATAATAATGCATTGTAAGGGTCACCCAAGAAGATCAACAATGCTGTGTTTTAGTTGTAGCATATTTTTTTGTCATGTAAGGATCCTTTCCATTCCCTGAGATTAGCCTATAGTCATGTGCAGAAACCGACACATACATTCACCTGCCAGTTTATTAGGTACACCCATCTAGTACCGGGTTGGACCCCCCTTTGCCTCCAGGACAGCATTAATTATTTGGGGCATGAATTCTACAAGGTGTCACAAACATTTCACAGGGATGTTGGTCCATGCTAATGTGATGGCATCACACAGTTGCTGCAGATTGGATGGCAGTACATTCATGCTGCCAACAGCCCGTTCCATCTCATCCCAGATGCTCTATTGGGTTTGGTCAGCAACAATGTTCAGATGCGCCGTGGCGTTCAGTCGTTGCTCAATTGGTCTCAAGGGACCTAACGTTACCCACAACAGTATACCACCGCCAACAGCCTGTACTGTTGACATCAGGCAGTATGGGGCCATAGACTCATGCTGCTTACGCCAAATCCTGATTCTGTCATCAGCATGACGCAACAGCAACTGGGATTTGTCGGATCAGCCAATGTTATTCCACTTCTCAATTGTCCAGTGTTGGTGATCGTGTGCTCACTGGAGCCTCTTCTTGTTTTTAGATGCTTTTAATGTAACGTGGTGTGGTCGCTTGCTGCAATAACCCATCCGTGACAAGGATCGACGAGTTGTGTGTTCTGACATGCCGTTCTGCACACCACTGTTGTACTACACAGTTATTTATCTGTTTGTGGCCTGCCTGTTAACTTACACAATTCTTGCCATTCTCCTTTGACCTCTCTCGTCAACGAGCTGTTTTCGCCCACAGGACTGCCGCTGACTGGATGGTTATTATAATTTTTTCACCATTCTCAGTAAACCCTAGACATTGTCATGGGTGAAAAACCCAGGAGGGCGTCCGTTTCTGAGATACTGGATCCGGTGCACCTGGCACCGACAATCATACCACTTTCAAAGCCGCTTAAGTCACTTGTTTTGCTCGTTCTAATGGTCAATCAAACAGTAACTGGATGCCTGTCTGCCTGCATTATATAGCAAGCCACAGCCACATGACTCATTGTCTGTAGGAGCAATCAATTTTTGTGAACGGGGTGGTGTAGCTAATATACTGTCCAGTGAGTGTACATCTTCAGTTGGCAAACCTTATTTGGGCAGTAGGGGCCTATATATTGTAAGCATTGCTGGATCGGTAATGATATTGGCAGAATCAGCTGTTTTATGAGGGACATGTCAGAATGCTCACTACTTGCTACATAACAGCAGACTCTGTAGTGTAGGCCATACTATTATGTTATAATAGCTTTACTACTAGGGTCTAAAGATGCACATTAAATGTAACCCCAACCGCATGCTATACATTTAGGCCTATAAGTGGACCTTAACCGTGCTCTTGCTCATGTTGTTATTAAAATATTACATTTGAATAAAATATTACCTTCAAAATGGGTGAAGCCCTGAGAGAGTACAGGAATAGTGTGTAGAACAGAATTGCAATCATTCATTCATTCATTGTTGAAGTGTTAATTTGCTAGTTATATATCTATTAATTGTGAGGTAGGCCCTAGTTTAGTACAAATCTATCATATACCCACAGAATGACATCTCTACTCCAGACTATCATTCTTTTCTCAGACTGCCCTTATTGTTGGTCACCTGTTGCATGGATTCACGTCTGAATTCTTGAATTTTGATTTATGATTTAGAGCCTGTCTAAAGCTTGGTTTATAGTCGGCCTGAGGACAGGTTGATCGACAGTCGTTAGACCTACTGTAAACCATCGTAGCTTTCTTATCAGCTGAGTCTTTTCCCCTTTACACAGAGCCCCCAAATCCTCTCTTTTCATAATATCATAATATCTCTATTGGAGCATTGACTTCACAGTAACACTGGCTTAGTCCAATATAACCCCCTGCCCCTAGATATTTATCATATTGGTTCAGTGTAAGAGGACAGACACACCAGGTTTTTTGATGGTGACATGCACCATTCCCTATGACTGCTTTGAAAAAAGGACTATCAAAGGAATGCTATCCTGCTCTAGATAAGCTTTAGACTACAACACCAACTCAGTAGGCCAGGCCTATACAGTATATCCTGAATAACGAAGACACACATCACTTGCTATAAGTAGGACTTGCTGTTTTTTGATGTGACTCATGTTATGGTAACTGAGTTTGTCTTTTTATGGCTGTTCTATGTTGAAGAAGCTGTGTCAATGAATTTCCTGAGTGTACACACACTGGTAGCCTGTGACTTTCTCCCACAGCTTGAGGCCATGTTGTTGTGCGAGGATGTTTCCAAACTGACAGATATTAAGATAATGAGAGGAGGGAGAACATGGAGTCACTTCCAGTCAGCTTAGCCACGTAGATGTTAACAGGTTATGATAGATACGTCATTGCAGAATTATTTTAGCTCTTGCACGTATTAACAGAGCAAGGCGGCAGTTTTGCCATGGATTTCCTAATAGTGACATTTTGGGGTTATTGGCCTAACAATAGAGAAATTGGCTTACGTAATATGAAGAGTAGGTGCAGATAGTACCACCCTGTTTCACTCAGTTTGAAGCGTTTTTTTTCTCTCTCTTTCATTTTGTGCCTCCTGAACTCGACCCTGGTAGTGGAGGTATGTTGATTAGTGAGTATGGGGGGCTCAATTGAATTCAATTCACATTGCACTAGTAGCACAAACATGTTTTCCACTTTTGTCAAATGAAACTGTAGAATGGTTAAATGCAGGCTATTTTAAAGTACCAGGTAGATTCCCCTCACAGGCAGGTGACTCCAGGCGAGGCTAGGGTTGCCAAGTTGGATCAAGCTCAGTCTGGGAGATTATAGTTGTTAGCATGTATTTTGTGCATAAGAGTGCATTATCCATGGCTCATGAGATATTATAAATGTGATTATAATGCATTATGAATAGTGTATTCATAGGAAGCCTTTTAACATTTTTCACATCTCAGTCAACGACATTACTATAATCTCCCAAAATAGCTTTATACCCCAAGATTCAATTCTTGGAGACTCTCTGGTCGAGACCAGCCGGGAGGGTTGGCAATGGCAACCTGTGCAGGGGCAGCAGCTTGTAAGCAAAGACACTGCATCAGAATCAACATTGAAGAAGCACATTTTATTGAATGCAACCCTGGGACTCTTTCTAGAGGAGATGGAGGGAAGCCAGTTGGAACGCTTAAATTAATTTGTTGATACTGAGTGTTATCCGCTGCAGACTAACAATGCCAGTAAAGAATGATGACACACACACACACAAGCAAGTCGTAACAATTCAAAGCACAAGCCTTGATACACAACTTCACTCCCTTTTGTGTGTGTGTGACTGTGTGCGCCAATGGTGTGCACTCATGTCTGTGCTCATGAATGCAGTATGTATGGGTTATGAATGGGTTATTAAGTCCTTATGTGGGACACTATTTTCAATTGTATGCTATAACAGTATCACAATGTTGTCATAAACATAACATAACTGAATGTCAAGTGTCAAGACAGTGTCAGTTTGCATGCACCTGAACCTTTATGACAAGCGCTATGACATATGTTGAGGGTTATCATTATGCCAACCACTGACCTCTCCGTTCCTTCCTCCCTCCCTCTGCAGTATCATGTCGGTGAATGCCCCCAGCAGCAATGACGCCTGCCTGAGCATCGTGCACAGCCTCATGTGCCACCGGCAGGGCGGCGAGAATGAGGGCTTCGCCAAGCGCGCCATCGAGAGCCTGGTGAAGAAGCTGAAGGAGAAGAAGGACGAGCTGGACTCGCTCATCACCGCCATCACCACCAATGGAGTGCACCCCAGCAAGTGTGTGACCATCCAGAGGACCCTAGACGGTCGCCTGCAAGTGGGTCATAAAGTAGTAAAAAGACACAATGAAAATATCACCCCAAGTCTTTCTCTGTGATATAGGTCTGTACAGTGTACACATGCACTACTTACATGTCTCTGTGTGCTATAGATGACCCATCTGTAGGTGTCCATATACATTAATGAATACTCTATATATAATTTATAATACAGACATTTTCATAGTGCAAAAGTATTGTCCAAAGTCTATAGTATAAATTATATATTGTGTATTCATTCATGTATATGGACACCTGCAGATGGGTCACCTATAGCATACAGAGAGACACCTATAGCACAGTTAAGAGCATTGGACCAGTAACCGAAAGGTCTCTGGCTTGAATCCCAGAGCCGACTAGGTGAGAAATGTGCCGATGTGCCCTTGAGGAATGCACGTAACCCTGATTGATCATGTACGTCATCTACTAAATGACTCAAATGCACATGTAATGTCACAGAGAAAGACTTGGGACAAAATTTTCATAGTGCAAGAGCATTGTGAAAAGTGCCAAAAATAGCGTAAACCTCGTAGTCTTGCAGTGTGATTTAATTTGACAACTGTGCGATATGAGGAGGCGATTATTTGACTACACTTTAGTAAACGGAGAAATACATTGACAACTTTTGAATGTCATGCCACATCATATGTAGCCTAGTGTGAAACCTCTCAATACGTTTTTCCTTGCAGCTGTTGCCCTGGTTTTCTCTTTTGAGAGTTGGGCCCAGGTTTCTGTCAAGCACTTGCTGTCAAACACATGTGGGAGGTATTGTACTGAAAGACATAAGAAATGTTTAATGACGATAGGCTACATGGAATGTATAAATCTTTGCCTCGATACAGCTAAATGCTAAACTCTTTCATAGATTTTCCCTGGAAACAGTGTTGGCTAATGCTACAAGGCAATAGTCAAATGAGGAGTTGCTAGTTTATGCGGATGCTATGAGGTTTCAGTGACTTAAGCCTGGCTAATGGTGGCTAATGCTGCAAATTTACTAGGCAGCAGACTGTACTCACTGAGGCTAACACTATAGAGTTACTGACAGTGGAAGATCTCACTGCTTATAGTAAATGCTAAACGTGTTAGCCAACAGCCAGGTTTTGCTTATGGGGCTAGTGCTATAGTAGTGAAACAAAGGGATACTTGCTAATAGTAGCTAACACCTCAGTATTGCTAAGGATAATCCTATCTCCAATGTTGGTTGAGGGTGTTTGGTTATTGGTGATGATAAAAAAATATGAAACTTGTGTTTAACAGTTGAAGCCTGAATTATGGTGGCCAGTACAACAGTCAAGTTTTGCATGGGGAGAGAGAGAACGTTTTAGGGAGTTCCCAATGAACCCCCACCCATCCCCCTGAAGAGGGAGGGGGAGAAAGAGCGGGAGGGAGTAGAGGGCTGGAGGGGCTGTTAGAGTTGTTTTGTCTGAGACACAGGAAAGGGACCGGGCTAATCTGAGGCCGTCTGTTTTGAGTGTGTGTATATATACTGTATGTATGTGTGCGCGCAGTGGATCTAGAGAGAGGGAATTAATTCAATATGCCCTGGCAGAATAAATCCTAACTGCTGAGTGAAGACATGTCTCACCTTCTGTGACCTTCTCCCCAACAAGAGGGGGAGGGAGAGAGCGAGAGAGAGAGGGGGGCTGTATAGACATAGCTGTAGACTAGATCAGGCTTCAAATGTCTAAGGACTTTGCTCACAGTCACATGTAGATCCATATCCTCTCTTTCTGTCACCCACCCTTCCGTTCTGTCTCGCTTTACTACATTAGACTTAGTGCAGGTTGCAAATTATATATTGACTCTTGGAGGTGGCCTGAAAAGTTCTCTATCAAAACAATTATAAACTGGGTGTTGAATGCTGATTGGAATGCTGAATGCTGATTGGGTGACAGCCGTGGTACATCAGACCGGGTATGACAAAACATTTGTTTTTCCTACTCTAATTACGTTGGTAACCAGTTTATAATAGCAATAAGGCACCTTGGGGGTTTGTGGTATGTAGCCAATATACCACGGCTAAGGGCTGTGGCCAGGCACTCCGCTTTGCATCGTGCATAATAACAGCCCTTAGCCATGGTATATTGGCCATATACCACACCCACCAGGCCTTATTGCTTAATTAGACTACCATGGGAGTGCTCACGGTAATATACACTACCGTTCATAAGTTTGGGGTCACACAGAAAGAGGACAAGTACATTAGAGTGTCTAGTTTGATAAACAGACGCCTCACAAGTCCTCAACTGGCAGCTTCATTAAATAGTACCAGCAAAACACCAGTCTTAACGTCAACAGTGAAGACTCCGGGATGCTGGCATTCTAGGCAACTGTCCTCTTGCTCAGTTGTGCACCGGGGCCTCCCACTCCTATTTCTATTCAGGTTAGAGCCAGTTTGCGCTGTACTGTGAAGGGAGAAGTGAAGGGACATCTTCAGTTTCTTGGCAATTTCTCGCATGGAATAGCCTTAATTTCTCAGATGGAATAGCCTTCATTTCTCAGAACAAGAAAAGACTGACGAGTTTCAGAAGAAAGTTTTGTTTCTGTCTATTTTGAGCCCACAAATGCTGATGCTCCAGATACTCAACTAGTCTGAAGAAGGAGAGTTGTATTGCTTCTTTAATCAGAACAACAGTTTTCAGCTATGCTAACATAATTGCAAAGGGTTTTCTAATGATCAATTTGCCTTTTAAAATGATTAACTTGGATTAGCTAACACAACGTGCCATTGGAACATACAGTTGAAGTCGGAAGTTTACATACTCCTTAGCCAAATACATTTAAACTAAGTTTTCCACAATTCCTGACATTTAATCCTAGTAAAAATTCCCTGTTTTAGGTCAGTTCGAATCATCACTTTATTTTGAGAATGTGAAATGTCAGAATAATAGTAGAGAGAATAATTTATTTCAGCTTTTATTTCTTTCATCACATTCCCAGTGGGTCAGAAGTTTACATACACTCAATTAGTATTTGGTAGCATTGCCTTTAAATTGTTTAACTTGGGTCAAACGTTTTGGGTAGACTTCCACAAGCTTCCCACAATAAGTTGGGTGAATGTTGGCCCATTCCTCCTGACAGAGCTGGTGTAACGGTGTCAGGTTTGTAGGCCTCCTTACCCGCACACACTTTTTCAGTTCTTCCCCCAATTTTTTTATAGGATTGAGGTCAGGGCTTTGTGATGGCCACTCTAATACGTTGACTGTTGTCCTTATTTTGCCACAACTTTGGAAGTATGCTTGGGGTCATTGTCCATTTGGAAGACCCATTTGCAACCAAGCTTTAACTTCCTGACTGATATCTTGATGTTGCTTCAATATATCCACATAATTTTCCCACCTCATGATGCCATCTATTTTGTGAAGTGCCCCAGTCCCTCCTGCAGCAAAGCACCCCCACAACATGATGCTGCCACCCCCGTGCTTCACGGTTGGGATGGTGTTCTTCGGCTTGCAAGCCTCCCCTTTTTTCCTCCAAACATAACGATGGTCATTATGGCCAAACAGTTCTATTTTTGTTTCATCAGACCAGAGGACATTTCTCCAAAAAGTACTTTCTTTGTCCCCATGTGGGGTTGCAGACCGTAGTCTGGATTTTTTATGGCGGTTTTGGAGCAGTGGATTCTTCCTTATTGAGCGGCCTTTCAGGTTATGTCGATATAGGACTCGTTTTTACTGTGGATATAGATACTTTTGTACCCGTTTCCTCCTTTTGTACCCGTTTCCTCCAGCATCTTCATAAGGTCCTTTGCTGTTGTTCTGGGGTAGATTTGAGTACATTCATCTCTAGGAGACAGAACGCGTCTCCTTCCTGAGCGGTATGACAGCTGCGTTGTCCCATGGTGTTTGTACTTGCATACCTTTTTGTACAGATGAACGTGGTACCTTCAGGTGTTTGGAAATTGCTCCCAAGGATGAGCCAGACTTGTGGAGGTCTTGGCTGATTTCTTTTGATTTTCCCATGATGTCAAGCATAGAGGCACTGAGTTTGAAGGTAGGCCTTGAAATACATCCACAGGTACACCTCCAATTGACTCAAATGATGTCAATTAGCCTATCAGAAGCTTCAAAATCCATGACATCATTTTCTGGAATTTTCCAAGCTGGTTAAAGGCACAGTCAACTTAGTGTATGCAAACCTCTGACCCACTAGAATTGTGATACAGTGAATTATAAGTGAAATAATCTGTCTGTAAACAATTGTTGGAAAAATGACTTGTCATGCACAAAGTAGATGTCCTAACCGACTTGCCAAAACTATAGTTTGTTAACAAGAAATGTGTGGAGTGGTTGAAAAAACAAGTTTTAATGACTCCAACCTAAGTGTATGTAAACTTCTTACTTCAACTGTATATTTCACTGGTCTTCCCCAAAGCCAACACTTCCTTTGGCCGTCTTTCCTTCCAGTTTTCTGCTGCCAATGACTGGAACAAATTGCAAATATCACTGAAGCTGGCGTCTTATATCTCTGTCTCTAACTTTAAGCATCAGCTGTCAGAGCAGCTTACCGATCATTATACCTGTACACAGCCAATCTGTAAATAGCACACCCAACTACCTACCTCATCCCCATATTGTTCTTTATCCTCTTGCTCTTTTGCACCCCAGTATCTCTACTTGCACATCATCATCTGCACATCTATCACTCCAGTGTTATGCTAAATTGTAAATATTTTACCTCTATGGCCTATTTATTGCCTTACCTCCCTACTCTTCTACATTTGCACACACTGTACATAGATTTTCCTAATGTGTTATTGAGTGTACGTTTGTTAATGTGTAACTCTGGGTTGTTTTTCTCACACTGATTTTCTTTATCTTAGCCAGGTCGCAGTTGTAAATGAGAACTTGTTCTCAACCTGCCTACATGGTTAAATAAAGGTAAAATAAAAAAGCAGCCGACAAGTGCTCTGCATATGTGGGAAATCCTTCAAGACTGTTGGAAAAGCATTCCAGGTGAAGCTGGTTGAGAGAATGCCAACCATGTGCAAAGCTGTCATCAAGGCAAAGGGAGGCTACTTTAATGAATCTAAAATCTAACATATATTTAGATTTTTTAAATACTTTTTTGGTTACTACATGATTCCATATGTGTTCTTTCATAGTTTTGATGTCTTCACTATTATTCTACAATATAGAACATCTTAAAAATAAAGAAAAACCCTTGAATGAGTAGGTGTGTCCAAACTTTTGATTGGTACTGTGTATGTAATATATATATGTATGTATATATATATATATATTCTTTTTCAGTTTTTTTCTCCATTTTTTTATGCTTAGAGGTGTCCTAAAAAAATTTAAGCAAATTGCTAAATTACATCTTAAAACAATTCCATATGTTAGCTTTGTACTTTGTTCGCTGGTTGAAAAGCTTAATTACAACTGGGGTTGGAGCGAAACCTACAGCAGGGTAGGTAGTTCTCCAGTAACAGGGTTGGAGACCCCTGCCCTAGAGCCTACCCCACTTCCCCCTTCAAAGTAGGAGGATGCATATGCAAATTAAAGATGACTGGTCATTGGTAAGAATAATCAGATTGTGATGTCATGATGTGGGCAAAAAAACTCCACCCCATCTGAAAAGGTTTAAATTCAAGGCATAAAAAAAAGGACATTATCATAATTTCAACCTCATAGTGTAGAAATATCATTAGAAAAAGTAAAATCCCGTTTTTGACTTAAGATAAACTCATGTACTAATTTTGATTGATTAGGGCCATGTATCTCTATGTATCTCTAACACTTTCTCGCCCACCCTCTCTCTCTCACCCCCTCTCTTTCTCTCTCCCCCCTCTCACCCCCTCTCTTTCTCTCGCCCCCTCTCACCCCTCTCTTTCTCTCGCCCCCCTCTCTCAATCTTTTTTCTTTCTCTCTTTATCTCCAGGTTGCAGGGAGGAAAGGCTTCCCCCATGTGATTTACGCTCGACTATGGCGCTGGCCAGACCTGCACAAGAATGAGCTAAAGCACGTCAAATTCTGCCAATACGCTTTTGACCTCAAATATGACAATGTGTGTGTCAACCCCTACCACTATGAGAGAGTGGTTTCTCCCGGCATTGGTAGGTCTGCTCAACAGCTTAAAGGGATAGTTCACCATATATCGCGTAATGTCTAATGGTACAGGTGTTTCTGATATGTAAATACTATGTTTCCTGTTATAACGTTCCAAAAATTAAAGTCTGCAGAAAAACAATATGCACATTTTCCCACTAGAGATGTTTCAGTCAAATTGACTTTCTGTGGATAAAAAACTGTGCGTGATGATGTAATGCACCAAACATTTTTTTTAAAAGTTTCCATTGCATTTTCAGTACTACTGATGGTTTTCTCCCAAAGAAGTTGCGTAATAGTAATCTAATGCGCCTGCTCTGGTCTTGGTACATGTGCTCTAGCCATCAGCTCACAGATACAGTCAAGGTTAGGTTACCTACATGATGAGATTATTATGGATAAGGGCAAGATTTTAGATTTGTCAAACGGCAGCCAAGCATCGATCATAATGTAACCAGAATTAGACCCTGAATATTTATTGGAAAAGCACCTCCCTGTGAAGTTCATCATCACTTATTTCATGTGTTGCCTAACAAACTGCAAGCTTTCCCGAGTTGTATTGGGAAGACCAACCAACATATCATTGCGTGACTCCCAAGTTTACTTTGATATGATGGTTATTATATCAAGGCGTTTTCACTGCCATTTCTCACGAAATACATTTTACTGACACAGAAAGATTGTTGCTGCTTCCGTCAGGCCTGTCATGACATTTTTATCCAACATGTACTTTACTCACATAAAATGGTTTATGTGAAGGATATTTTGACTTCACCACAATGTAACTTAACTACAAATGATAAGCATTATCTGTCTCTTATTCTCTCCTTTCTTTCTTTGCCCCTCTTTCTTTTGTTCTCTTTCAAAGTTGGTCTCAGTCTTCAAAATACAGGTGAGTGCCCTATCACAGCACTAACGAACTTACTGCAGGCATGTTAAGTATAACAGTATTATACTTTGCTGATGATATCAGATGACCAAACATTCCTCTTTCCTTTCATTCCTATACCCTTCTCACACTACTGAGCCTAGCTGCACTGTGCTGGTCTGGTTAAGCATCCACCATAGTTGCTGGAAAGGACAATGTGAAAAAAAAAATATCCAAGCCAGTACTCAACGGTTCGACTTGGCACAATAGTGTGAAAAGAGTACTATTGAGGTTCGCTCGTGCCTCACTGGCCTGGATGCCAGACTGTTTCTGCATTAATCAATTCTTTATAGTTTCATAGACAAAAATGACTTGCATTCATTACAAAGCATTGAACTTAATGTTTTATAATTGCTTAAATGCGTTCACAATGCATTACACACAGGTGGTAATACTGTAAAACAGGTTTTAAACCTGTTAATACAGATGGCTAATTAATTGCACACATGGTTCATGTTATTCTTATGCTAAAATGTTTATTCTACTGAGCCATTTACTTCATGGTCGTATTATAATCTTCAATTATTTCTTATTATAGTTGCATTGATGAGATGGAACCTGCAAGTTAGCATTTCGTTGGACGGTGTATACCATGTGTATCCCCTACATACGCCTAATAAAACTTGAAACTAATGACAATGTTATACCATGTTGTTGGTAGCCCTCTCCCTCTCTCCTCTAGGCCCCCCTGGGAGGTTGATCAAAGAGGAGTACATTCATGACTGTATCCAGATGGATATGCCACTAGGCATGTCCCCATCGGACCACCCCCACCCAGGGGCCCTCAAGCTACCGCCTCCCGACCACTACGGCCAGCCCCTCCCGCCTCTGCAGCTCCCGCCGGAACCGCAGTGCGCCCCTCCGCCCATCACCCTCTACCCCAACATGCCCCTCTCGCCCACAGGTAAAACCGATAGTTGTTTAATGAATGGAGGGAGTTATACGCACATCCAACATAATAACGGGAACTAGACAAAAATAAGTTCCAATACATAGAGAAACATTGAATATCCGCTCCTGTTTTGCTGCTCCCTAAGGTGATATTTTAATAAAGCTTAGGGGATTGTTTGGTAGGTGTCACCAAAGATGTCCACAATGGTTATATTTTTGTTTCTAAGGGTGTTACTACGTAATCCCGTTATATGACATTTGTTTATCGACTTCTGCCTACCTATTGATATTGAAAACAACCTGGTAGCTCTTCTTGTGTGTCTCTCTCTCTCTCTCTCTCTCTGTCTCTCTTTCTGTCTTCCTCTCTCTCTAGTGCCCGGCTCTATGCTGCCTCTCCAGGGAGGTCACAGTGAGGGGCTCCTACAGATCGCCTCTCCGCAGGGTCAGGTCATGACCCCTATAACCCCCACGCCGCCCCCCTCCACCCCAACACACGGGCTACCACATGGGCCACAACACACCCCCCAGCCACCCCAGCTCCCGTCTGGTCAGAATGGATACAACAGCTCCAAACACACACAGACACAGGCTGCGTTCCACAGTTAGTACTGCCATATGGTTCACACACACACACACACACACACACACACACACACACACACACACACACACACACACACACACACACACACACACACACACACACACACACACACACACACACACACACAAGCACTCAGGGAGCAATACACAATTAATTTCAATGGCATGATGGATCATCATATTTAGAAAGTGTAAAAATAAATCAAAATATTAGTAAAAATGCTAAATGGTGGTTTGCTAGATTGATGTGCATGTTATTAACTTGTATTTATTTTGGGGGAATTCAGCAACTTGGACAGGCAGCAGCACAGCATCCTACACTCCTGTAGGACCCCAACAACAGAATGGGCGTGGCCACCAACAGCCTCCTCTCCACCATCCAACCCACTTCTGTAAGTTAGGCAGTTACAGTAAGTTATAGTATGCAAGCACAAAGTGTGTCCGTATTTCTTCTGAGGTGGGGTTTTTTGGGGGATATTGTTAGGAAAAGTTAGGGCTGGGTGTTATGGCCAAAATATCATATCTTGGTATTTTTTACATTTTGGACAGTATTTTATGTTGGATAAAAAATATAATAAAAGTTTAAATAATAAAAGTTTAAATTTGCTTTCTGAGTAGTGTGTGACCATAGGGTGGCAACACGTACATTCTAAGTGATTTCAATGGGTCTTTCTCCATTCTGATTGTTTTATACTGTTCAATTCAACTTCAACCAAAAACAATTGATACATTTTTGCATTTCCTGCACTCATTTGGGATCATTTCTGCACTGCCACAAAGGGCTGCATGATATAAGCAAACAATCTAGGCCTTATTTTTCACCAAATGTTGAAATTGCGGTTTGACTGGCGTTTTAGAGCAAAACACTTTGGTGAACTGTTGGAATCATTGAAATAGAAGGATTATTCCAATTATATTGTTAAAATATAATAGTGGGCACTTTGAATACAGTGTTTCACATGACAACAAATGAAAATGCCAGGGAGGAGTTATTGTGACAGGGTAGGAACCAAAGTGTTGTTAAGTGTTTCCTAGGGGACCCTATACTCTTTGGTAACATTTAATGTTTTCTCATAGCTACTTCATGTAGCTAACATATTCATGCTTCGCATATTCTTCTTTGATTTAGAAGATATTGTTGACTCAATAAATGTGTTTGTTAGGTAGCTAGCTAACTAAGTTGACTGAGAACATATTCTCATTTACAGCAACAACCTGGGGAATAGTTACAGGGGAGAGAAAGGGGGATGAATGAGCCATTTAGAAGCTGGGGATGATTTTATGGCCAGATTGGGAATTCAGCCAAGATACCAGTGTTAACACCCTTACTCTTACGATAAGTGCCATGGGATCTTTAGTGACCACAGAGAGTCAGGACACCTCTGAAAGACAGCACCATACACAGGGCAATGTCCCCAATCACTGCCCTGGGGCATTGAGATATTTTTTTAGACCAAAGAAAGGAATGCCTCCTACTGGCCCTCCAACATCACTTCTAGCAGCATTTGGTCTCCCATCCAGGGACCGACCAGGACCAACCCTACTTAGCTTCAGAGGCAACCATGCAGTGGGATGCAAGGTGGTATGCTGATTAGCATTAGCGGCTAACGCGATTTAGGCCTAACTTGCTAAGAAAAGAAGAAACACAAACTAATATTGTAATTATAGAACGCTAGTGGATTTCTATTAAGAAGCAAAGTGAAAACAGCATCGTTGTCATCAACAATGTTGCTTGTGCTGCATTGACCTTGCAGACTCAATGCATGTGACAGGGGGCGGGGCTAGGTCTGTGTGGGAAGTGGCATGGTGAGAGTGGCGAAATATTACTCAAGTATCGGAGTAAATTGTAAAAATGTAAGTTACACATGGCATATCACTTTCAACAAAACAAACATTTAATACCGTTATAGAAGGTCAAGTAAAAACCCAAATCACTCCAGGCATCAATAACGGTGTATCGTAAAATATGGTACACTGCCCAGCCCTAGGAATAGTATATGTTTGGTAACCTGTGTCGTAATCTACATCTGTTATTTGTTCACCTTTTAGGGTCTCAGCATCATGGCTCGGCTTCATTTCCTCCCCCTGTGTCCAATCATCCAGGTAAGACAACACATACACACGTGATGTTGGAGGGCCAGTATTCAGACCTGTTGAATCATTTCGTTACGTTATAGCCTTATTCTGAAATTGATTTAAATAAATGTATTCCCTCATCAATCTACACACCATACCCCATAATGACAAAGCAAAAACAGGTTTTAGATTTTTTTTTTGCAAATGTATTAAAAATAATAAACAGAAATACCTTATTTACATAAGTATTCAGACCCTTTGCTATAAGCCTCGAAATTGAGCTCAGGTACATCCTGTTTCCATTGATCATCCTTGAGATGTTTCTACAACTTGATTGGAGTCCACCTGTGGTAAATGGAATTAATTGGACATGATTTGGAAAGGAACACACCTATCTAGATAAGGTCCCACAGTTGACAGTGCATGTCAGATAAAAAACCCAGCCATGAGGTCGAAGGAATTGTCAATAAAGCTCAGAGACAGGATTGTGTCGATGCACAAATCTGGGGAAAGGTACAAAAAATGTCTGCAGCAATGGAGGTCCCCAAGAACACATTGGCCTCCATCATTCTTAAATGGAAGAAGTTTGGAACCACCAAGACTCTTCCGAAAGCTGGCTGCCCACACCAAACTGAGCGATCGGGGGAGATGGGTCTTGGTCAGGGTGGTGACCAAAAACCTGATGGTCCCTCTGACAGAGCTCCAGAGTTCCTCTGTAAGGTTGGGAGAACCTTCCGGAAGGACAACCATCTCTGCAGCACTCCACCAATCAAGCCTTTTTGGTGGAGTGGACAAACGGAATCCACTTCTCAGTAAAAGGCACATGACAGCTGGCTTGGAGTTTGCCAAAAGCACCTAAAGGACTCTCAGACCATGAGAAACAAGATTCTCTGGTCTGATGAAACCAAGATTGAACTATTTGGCTTGAATGCCAAGCGTCACATCTGGAGGAAACCTGGCACCATCCCTATGGTGAAGTATGGTGGTGGCAGCATCATCTGTGGGAATGTTTTTCAGCGGCAGGGACTGGGAGACAAGTCAGGATCGAGGGAAAGATGAACGGAGCAAAGTACAGAGAGATCCTTGATGAAACCTTGCTCCAGAGCGCTCAGGACCTCAGACTAGGGGGCAGCTTCACCTTCTAACAAACAGGACAATGAACCTAAGCACACAACCAAGACAACACAGGAGTGGCTTCGGGAGAACCCTCAAACATCTTTGGAGAGACCTGAAAATAGCTATGCAGCGATGCTCCCCATTCAACCTGACAGAGCTTGAGGGGAACTGCAGAGAAGAATGGGAGAAACTCACCAAATACAGGTGTGCCAAGCTTGTAGCGTCATACACAAGAAACCTCAAGACTGTAATCACTGTCAAAGGTGCTTCAACAAAGTACTGATTAAAGGGTCTGAATGCTTATGTAAATGTGATATTTAATTTTTACATTTTTTGTAAATTTGCAAACATTTCTAAAAACCTGTTTTTGCTTTGTCATTATGGGGTATTGTGTGTAGACTGACAAGGGGAAAAAACAATTGAATACATTTTAGAATAAGGCTATAACTTAACAAAATGTGTAAAAAGTCAAAGGGTTGAATTCTTTCCAAATGCACTGTATATAGATGCACAAACACTCTGCTATCCACATCTTTGTCTGTGTGCAGGACCAGAGTTCTGGTGCTCCATCTCCTACTTTGAGATGGATGTCCAGGTGGGGGAGATGTTCAAGGTGCCGGCCAGCTGCCCGGTGGTGACGGTGGACGGCTACGTGGACCCCTCAGGGGGCGACCGCTTCTGTCTGGGCCAGCTCAGCAACGTCCACCGCACCGACTCCAGCGAAAGAGCCAGGTCTGTGCTCCTCTAATGCCATCTCTATATCAATAAGCATGCTAGTTCTTACCTTGCCACAAATGTCTATTTTGTATGTTTTTATATGTGTCTGTATTCTTTTGGCTCAGAAATGTTGATTGGTATATCTATGCCTTTTTGCAAACTATGAATAGGTGTATATCTCTCGTTCATAATCATGCCATGCCTTGTCTCTTTCTGTTTGTACCAGTGGCAGAAGACCCACTCTAGCAAAATGCAACTTCTTTTATTGACTGAAATATAACACTTTAATACAACTTATATTCACTTGTACTCATCATCTTCATCTCTCCCTCTCTCTCACAGGTTGCACATAGGTAAAGGAGTGCAGCTGGAGTGTCGTGGCGAGGGAGATGTGTGGATGCGCTGTATGAGCGACCACGCCGTGTTCGTGCAGAGCTACTACCTGGACCGAGAGGCAGGCAGAGCACCAGGCGACGCAGTACACAAGATCTACCCCGGCGCCTACATCAAGGTGAGGAACACAATGACTTTCGTCTGTTCTCTTTGCAGTTGTTTGACCTCTTGATAACCTCTTCCTATAGGAATTTCACTGGACACTGATGACTCTCTGTAGGTGTTCTGAAATCAGACTGTTCTCTCCCCTGTAGGTGTTTGACCTGAGACAGTGTCACAGGCAGATGCAGCAGCAAGCAGCTACAGCGCAGGCAGCAGCAGCAGCTCAGGCTGCCGCCGTGGCCGGCAACATCCCCGGGCCAGGCAGTGTTGGAGGCATTGCCCCTGCAGTCAGTAAGTACAATGTACAGTGTATGAGATATGCACAGCCTTAGTGCCTTTTATTTACATTTTTCCATTAGGCTATTGTGAATTTATAACCTCTGTTGAATGACAATGGGTCCAAGTATTGACCCCTGTTGGACACCACTGACTATACCAAACATTAGGAACACCTTCCTAATATGGAGTTGCACCCGCAACTGGTGGACCATTCTTTATACACAAGGGAAACTGTTGAGCGTGAAAAACCCATCAGCGTTGCAGTTCTTGAGAAACCGGTGAGCCTGGCACCTACTACCTCGTTCAAGGGCACTTAAAACTCTTGTCTTGCCCGTTCACCCTTTGAATGGCACACATACACAATCCATGTCTCAATTGTTTCAAGGCTTAAAAATCCTTCTTTAACATGTCTCCTCCCCTTCATCTAGTCTGATTTGAAGTGGATTTAACAAGTGACATCAATAAGGGATCATAGCTTTCACCTGGATTTACCTGGTCAGTCTATCTCTTAATATTTTGTATACTCAGTGTATACCTCATAGGGATGGGCACGATTATTCAAATATTTCAATATCCAAACAGATGTTAGTGTTTGATTACTTGAGAGAGTATACATTTTTTAAAATTCAAAATATATAGACTCATTTTAACTATGAAGGCTTTCTCAATTAAATACATTTATATGTGACATTGCTACACAGAAGGATATACCATGACATTTTCAATTCTTAATTTTATAAAACCTCCGACTTTTGAATGTAGTTTTTATGACGTGCGCCCCATAAAAAGGCATACCTTATAGCCATACAGGTGACACGTGTAACTTGTTGTTGGCTCTACAGTCAGAGGCTCCATGTGTATCAAGTGAAGTGGGAGATTTCTAACCAATGCAAAATGGAATTACAATTATGAAATTACGTTGACTAAATGAGAAGGCTACAATGATCAACCAACAGGTAGGCTGTTGGTTAATATGAATGAAGATCAGCTCAGCAAAAGAGCCTCAGTTAGCCTTGCTACATTAGCTAGCTGGCTGGCTAACTTAGCTAGCTAGATTCTTTACATTGATTTGATGCAGTCAAAACAGGCACTACCGGATGGTATGATAGGAACCTATGAAAGCAATACGTTTTTCTATCCAGAGCTAGTCGGTTTGGCTACTTTTCTCTCTCCCTCCGTGCCACACAGATTGTCACACACACCAGCCCCTGCTCCTCTTCCGCTCCCCCACCCTACTGCTGAAACAAGCATGCATTCTTAGAAAAAAATGTGCTATCTAGAACCTAAAAGGGTTCTTTGGCTGGCCCCATAGGATAACCATTTGCAGAACCCCATTGGTTCCAGGTAGAACGCTATTGGGTTCCATGTTGAACACTTTCCCCAGAGGGTATACATGGAACCCAAAAGAGTTCTACCTGGAACCAAAAAGGGTTATCCTATGTGGACAGCCGAAGAACCCTTTTGGAAACCTTTTTTCTAAGAGTGTAGCGTAGCGCATCGGCTCCCTCCCGAGTCATGCGAGCAACTCCCCATTGAGGTAAAAAAAATATAAGGGTTTTCTTAAAAAAACATGTATTTTAACTATTATTCTAATAGTGAAATCCTTTCAAATGCCTATCCCTGATACCTCATTTCCTCTTTCTTCCAGGTCTTTCTGCTGCAGCGGGGATAGGTGTAGATGATCTCCGGAGGCTGTGTATTTTGCGGCTGAGCTTTGTGAAGGGTTGGGGGCCCGACTACCCCCGGCAGAGCATCAAACATACCCCCTGTTGGGTGGAGGTACACCTGCACCGGGCTCTGCAGCTGCTGGACGAGGTACTACACACCATGCCCTTGGCCGACCCAGGACCCGCTAACTGAGTGGAAGGAAAGATGACCAGTTAAAAATCCATACTGGGTTAAAAACGTACAATCATACACACACCGATTTCCCCCCTCTTGATGATCCATATAGACCAATACATGCAGATAGAACCACATACAGGCACATGCATGTTTTCTTTCTATTTAATGCACACAATCTAGAGCCACACAAAGCCCCACAAAGGCTAACATCAATCTCTCCGTCACACACAGACACACACTTAAGCAGCCAACAATCACTGCACACTTCTTAACCACTTGTACGGTCTCCCACATGGCCATGCAACCACTAACCAAACCACATGTCTGTGGGCATGCAGACATAACGCTACTGATGTCCTTAACATACTTTCAATATTTTGTGAACATTCATTGTTTTTGCACAGCTCCCACATGCTAAACACGAACACTATAAAGCAGCCCAGACCCCTGAATTACCTTTCATAGAGGTTCTTTATTATAGTATAATCAGGTAACTTTAGTGAATATGTCTACTGAGTAATTTATGTTTATTCGTCTTCTGTTCTCTACAGAAATGGATATGCACTGTAGAAATCTAGGGATGTGTTTCAGAGATGTGTAACATGATATACTTTGGTACTCCTCAAATGCACACACAATCCACACTTTCTTATTTCCTGCTTATACACACACACACACACAGGTCAGAAATCCAGAGATGACCCAAACCCAGGAGGATTAAAGAACTTGACCCAAATAACTCATTAATAAAATGACCTGGTCACACACACATCTCACACAAAAAAAATCAGATGTGGATTCTAAGGTTAACCTAGAAGATTTACAGAGTTTTTGGCAAATCCAGACCAAAACTTGGGTCACAGAACCAAAATGGCTTGGGACCTTGGAAGAACACCAGAGTGATGGAACCAGCGTTCTAATGAACCTAGCCAGCCAACCTTTTGTCATATCTGTGCTTGTGTTGTGTTCTCCTGTGTGTGGATCTCAAATCACATAGTTAGTCATTGTTAACATTGTTAGCTCGTTAGCCCTGTAATAGCACAGGGCACCTTTCTCAAGCTAATTTATTTTCTTACCAAAAGATGGAGAGAAAAAAGCCCAAAAATATCAGCTTTAAAAGTGGTGTTTGTATTTGTGATGAAGCAGTACAGTGTATGTAACCAAACAGTTTGCCATATGGTGGAACTCACCAAAGCCAGAATACCTCATGATAACAGTGTAAACCCACAGTTTGTCTTTCAGCCAAAACCTCAGACTCTCAGCATTTTCTCCTCTTGTAAGTTCCCCCTTACAGCCTCATATCACATTATGCCTGTATCACCAAATCAATATAAAATGGAATATGGAGTGGACCCTCAATGGAGCCTTGGGGAACACCAAGACATAATCCAGGCTGTAATACAGTAGTTGCTCAGATTTAAATTCTTAAATCCCGTGACTCGTGGGAATAATATTTGGAGTAGAGACCCAACACAACGTTTTCAAATGTCATATTAATAGGATGTCCCACTTTTGGATAGAATGATTCATTCTCAGTCAATTTAAGTTAGTCCAGAATAATATCACTTATACAGTGACTTAGGTCACTTTTGATAAACATAAAATGTATCTTCACTTTTTTGCATTCATTTAAATCAGGTACCCTAGTGTTGGTAACAATCAACCTCAAGCCTACTGAAGTGAAGTTATGACTGATGTTCTAACATTGATGTGTGATACGATATGAAAGCTAATCATATAAGACGTAACACATTTTCTACAGTAGTAGAAAGTAGGCTTGGCTTCATGATTTTGGGTTGAAGTGCCTGGACTGAATGCAAACCATCACCCAATCCAGGGACAGGAACATGAGTGCTTTTATTTGCTCCTTCCTGTGCTCTGGTGCATTTGATACCTGTGCCTTTCCGTTCTCCTAGTCAAGCTGTTTAGGAATGTACTTCAGACGCCAGGGTTTATGTCATTCTTAAGTGGGGCCTCTCCAAAGCATGACTATTTACTCCTCCAGTCAGAGTGGGATTTCTACTAAGCCTACATGTTGGCAACAATGGTCAAGGTCAAAAAGGTGTTCTCGCTGTTTTGGGAGAATCTCAATAGCTCTTTTAAAATCTGTAGTTGAAAGAGTCTATTCAACGATTCTATTCAACAATTTTAGTGGTAGTTTATTCAGTAATACTAGAGATTTTGTTGAAAGAGAAGCCTCACTGCAGGGTTGAAAAAGGTGGCTCCGGTTATGTTGAAGATAGAAGTAAGCCTTCATGTAATTGTTGTCATTTAACACAACTGCTTTAAAGTGAACAGCCATTTATACTCACTGTTTGTGATTAGTGCCTTTAGTTTTAGTCAAAGTAGATGATACACCTCACACTGGATTGTAACACACAAACTACACTTTGTCTTCCTTTGTAGATATACAGTACCATTATATACTGGTTGTCATCTCGATAGTTTTATCCCTTCTGTTGAGTGTGTTGGTTGAGGAGGAATGAAAAATAACATAGATCAAGTGTTTGTACATGCCACTGAGTTTTGCTGATCAATTCGGGCAGTGAAGCAATAAGAAGTGAAAGTGTTGAGCTCAACAGCCCCTGAGTTAGATTGAGACCGACATCTAGTGGTTCCCTCAGGTACTGTGTTACAGCCCCATTGTAGGTATTATTACATACCACTTTATTATTGTATCAGGCTGGTATTGGATTAATACTGTTTGACAGTTATACCCCAAATATCCATATAGCCATTGTTGTGTTGTTTAGCCTTACTGAACAATTATGTTACTAAGGTGTCTAATATGAATTGGAAAACTTGCTGCCCCTAGAAACTGCCCATGCACTCCACACACGTTTGTCACAGTTGATTTCATTATTTGTCACTTGGGCTCGGCATGTGTCTGGGAGTGTAATGTATTCAGGGATGAAGAGAGGTTTAAAACTATTGTTGCTCCATCTATGGCTCTGCTTATCGTAGTGCTATATCTCCCCTCAACCAGTGCTTTAACCATTGAGACTAGGGTTGCAAAGCTACCGGTAGTTTTCCAAAGTTACCAGAATCTTCAGTAATTTTGGTAATTAACAGAAAGTCTGTGGCAATTTATCTTAACTTTGGTAATTTATACTTGAATGACTTTTAAAAAATGTATTCATAAATAGTATTCATTTTTTACCTGTGTCCATATTGTCCATGAGTTTCTAGTAGATAGACCATATAATTAAACAGAAAATATCCTAATTAATGAAAAAGCATCTAAACAACAAATGCCATTATTTTCATTTAACTCTGCAACTCTTCCAACTATTGACTTTTTCACAACTGCCACCGATTTGATGCCAAAACATTGACAACAAATACATATTGACATAGTAAAAATAAAACAAGTCTATTTCATGCTGAAACCCTAATACTAAATATCAGTGGTATTCACTAAGTTGATGGTTTATATTTAGGATACTGTTTTACAGCTTTGGCATTCTATTTTATATTTTACCTGTGATAAAGCCACACAGAGTGCCAGAGGTAATTACAGACACCTGTGATAATATGAGGTACCAAAAAGGGCCACTAGATGTATTTTGATAGATTACAGAAAATTCTTGAAAGATACCAACATTCTGGTAGTTTACTGGTAAACTTTGAAAGTTTCCAGTAATATACCCTCCCTTTGCAACCCTAATTGAGACCCATGTCATGTTCCTCTGCATTTGACCACATTCAAACTGATACCTGTCACCAAAGAGAACGTGAGTGAGATGACAGTCACTCAACAGGAATCATACATCATTCCGTACATAAATTATCTATTTCGTTTTAAAACAGAAAATATAATAGACAATATGTTATCAAGTGTGAAATTACTCAATTTGGCTATTTTATGGTATTGTTATTTCTATTATTGTTGTAATTGTAATTATTTTATTGTAAAAAGACATGCTGCTCTTGTAATGTTGACTGTACACCAAAGTGAAATAAAAATACAGCATTGTCATTTTAATACAAACTTTTTTTTGTCTTTTTGACACTGTTTGACTTTTCATGTTCATTTAGTTCCAGTATTCAAGTCCTTAGGGTACAAATTCTGAAATGTTCATCTACAGTGGGAAACATTTGGTAGAGGAAACTGCTCTGAGGCAGAGTTAAAGTTTCTGATAAAAGGAACGTTGCCCCAAGGCAGAGTGAAGGTTTCTGCTAATGTTGCACAGTATGTATGCAAGGCTTCTCCTACAAGACATTTAAAGTATGAGGTTTGATTGCCTTTATACAATAGTCATAAGTGTGTCATATGATCTTCATACCCTTATAAAAGCGGTTTAAGATTGTGATGGATGTTATTCCACAGTTAGTGTAACACTGTTAACCATGTCATTGCATTGTTATATTGGCTTTGCTGCCACTCCAATAATTGTTCTTATCTCACAGAGCCAGACAAATGTCTCTGAATTTACCATAAAAGTAATGTAAAGTCTGGCAGGTGAGATAGCGTTTCCCAAACAAATAGAATTAGTCGTCTCTTCTCACAGTCGCTGTATCTCCGCCACACAGCAGCTTTGAGGAGAGACGATTATTCTAGTGGCCATAGGCTTGCTACTGCTCAGGTTGAACACTGGAAGACATACTTTCTCTATCATACAGTGCCTTCGGAAAGTATTCATACCCGTTGACTTGACATTTTGTTGTTACAGCCTCATCTCTCTACCCCACACATACATTACATTTTATCTTTAAGGTCCCCTCTGTTGAGCAGTGAATTTCAAACACAGTTTTAACCACAAAGACCAGGGAGGTTTTCCAATGTCTTGCAAATTTAAAAAAATTAAAAGCAGATTTTGGATATCCCTTTGAGCATGGTGAAGTTATTAATTACACTTTGGATGGTGTATCAATACACCCAGTCACTACAAAGATACAGGTGTCCTTCCTAACTCAGTTGCCGGAGAGGAAGGAAACCGGTCAGGGATTTCACAATGAGGCCAATGGTGACTTTAAAACAGTTATAGAGTTTAACTGAGGATGGATTAATCACATTGTAGTTACTCCACAATACTAACCAAATGGACAGAGTGAAAAGAAGAAAGCCTGTACAGAATACAAATATTCCAAAACATGCATCCTGTTTGCAACAAGGCACTAAAGTAATACAGCAAAAAAATGTGGCTTTTTGCCCAGAATGCAATGTTTGTTATGTTTGGGGCAAATCCAATACAACACATTACTGAGTACCAATCCTCATATTGTTAAGCATAGTGGTGACTGCATCATGTTATGGGTATGCTTGTAATCATTAAGGACTGGAGAGTTTTTCAGGATAAAAAGAAATGGAATGGAATGGAGCTAGAGGAAATTCTGGTTCAGTCTGCTTTCCACCAGACACAGGGAGATGAATTCACCTTTCAGCAGGACAATAACCTAAAACACAATGCCAAATCTACACTGGAGCTGCTTACCAAGAAGACAGTGAATGTTCCCAAGTGGCCAAATTACAGTTTTGACTTAAATCTGCTTGGAAATCTATGGCAAGACTTGAAAATGATTATCTAGCAATGATCAACAACCAATTTGACAGAGCTTCAAGAATTTTAAAGAATAATGGGCAAAAATTGTACTATCCAGGTGTGCAAAGCTTAGAGACTTACCCAGAAAAACTCACAGCTGTAATCGCTGCCAAAGGTGATTCTAACATGTGGTGTGAATACTTGTGTAATGAGATATTTCAGTGTTTGATTTTCAATACATTTGCAAAAATGTCTAAAAACATGTTTTCACTTTGTCATTATGGGGTATTGTGTGTAGAAGGGTGGACAAAAATGTGTGTATTCCATTTTGAATTCGGGCTGTAACACAACAATATGTGGAAGTCAAGAGGTATGAATAGTTTCTAGAGCCACTGTAAGTCAGTCATACCCATTCCCTTTGAGTAGTGGCAGGATTGATGACAGATTGGGAAGAAAACACCATATGTTGCCTAATCTTTCAGTTACTTAGGCTATCTATCATTAACTGTATATCAGAGGATGCTGTTGGGAGGAGCTATAGGATGACGGGCTCATTGTAATGGCTGGAATGGAACAGTGTCAGAAGTGGTTTCCGTGTGTTTGATACCGTTCCAATTATTCTATTCCAGCTATTACAATGAGCCTATAGCTCCTATAGCTCCTCCCACCAGCCTCCTCTTTTCCACATCCTATTCATTATATTGTGTGTTATGCATAATATAGGCCAGCCTATATTAGTCAATGGTGCCCATCTTAGCATTTTTGCGCTTCATGCCAAAATCATCCCAAAGTATAAAATACCTATGACCTAGTGTTGATTCCATGTTCTTTCATGTCAAGTTTTAATGTCACATGCACAACAAGTACTGTGAAATGTCTTTCTTGCAAACTCAATGCAATAATCAATGACAAGGTATTCGTAGATCAAACATGAGAAATAAGAATAATAAATTTGAAATACACCAAGTAAGTAAGTAAGCATACCATATACAGGAAATATATATTTTTAAGTAAGTTACAATACCATATTTACAATGTGCAGGGATACTGGAGTGATGGAGATTATATATATATATATATATATATATATATATATATATATATATATATATATATATATATATATATATATATTAGGGGTGAGGTGACTAGGCAACAGGATATAAGATAAACAGACTAGATGCAGCTTGTATGTGTGCGGGTGTGTAGAGTCATTGTAATTGTATGTGCATATGAGCAAATGGTGGGGTGAGTTTTTGTTTAGGTGTTGGAGTGTGCATAGAGAAATTGAAATAAAAAGGTCGATAAAGGTTAACTCAGATAGTCCGTGTAGCTATTTTATTAGCTATTTATCAGTCGTATTGCTTGGGGATAGAAGCTGTTCAATAGCCAGTTGGTGTCAGACTTGATGCACGGTACCTCTTGCCGTGCGGCAACAGAGAAAATAGTATATGGTTTGGGTGGTTGGAGTCTTTAACAGAATTCCATATAAGTTGACCATCATCACTGAAGCACCAAGGCTCAGATCACACCAAACGTCAACCTAATAACAACAACATGATACAATGTAATATGTTACAGCGACATGATCGACATTATGGTGGTTAAAGGGATACTTTGGGATTTTGGTCTTCTTCCCCATAGTTAGATGAAATCGTGGATACCATTTTTATGTCTCTGCGTGCAGTTTGAAGGATGCGCAAATTCCTAACCAGCGTTAGCGCAAGTCTATGGTTTTCATTGCGCTAATACTAGTTAGCATTGGCTCACAAATCTCACATCTCTATTTTGGAATATACTGACTTATGCCCAACATTTGTCAATTTACACTTTTTAGTCCATTTTGGCACTGGAATAAATGTTTCTGACTAATCCTGAAGCCAGACATTTTTGTAGAAAAGCCAACGATACAAGCATGAAGGCTTGCGCTATTTTTTCGTGTTGCACTGTTGAAGGTAGCTGCACTTGATTCAGAAACCCTGTACACCAAGTAGGCAAACTGTTCGTATTTTGAACATTTCATTTGTCTGAAAAGAAAAACTCTGCCTACCCGACGAACTGGGAGATCTGCTAAATCGACTGCGTCTACTGTGCTGGACAATCGGATAGCTTAAATCACCGTGCCTCCCTACAGCATCCACGACTCCGGCCACAGCAAAATTAGATACAAGCCTGCATGAGATTTCATAACTTTTAAAACCATGATCAGAGAGAGAGGCTGTCAAAGAATACAGCAAAGTGCTGCTGTTTTTATGAGTGAGTTCATGTCTACGTTTTATCCAGAACTATCAACAGTTTTTATTCAACGCTATTACAAACATAAAACGCGCTTCTCTACTTCCACTCGCGTTGCAGCTGCAATGAATGAGTAGACAAGTGTATTGATATTATTATTAGCAGCTCGTCGTGTTAGGAGTAGTTCACTTTCTCTGGTCATAGGAACAACAGGAATTTGTCTCTGCTGAGACTAATGCCGTGTTAAAAACACCTCGGAACTCGGAAATCTCCGCCTTCAGTGCGTCCAATACAAATAAAAACAGAAAAAAAACCGAGATCTGACTAGGGAAAAGTAATCAAACTCGGAAACTCTGGCATCTTTCTAGAGCTCCGACTTTCCAACCTGAAGTTCAGTAACATCATGATTTGATTTCGTTTTTTTCTGAATTCCCAGTTGTCTTGAAAGCACCATGACCATCAGATGCCGGTACCATCAGTCTTGTCTATATTGAATTCATCAATTAAAAATGCACTGTGTAGATTGGAAAAGTATGTGAACCTGTCACGCCCTGATCTGTTTCACCTGTTTCTTGTGTTTGTCTCCACCCCCTCCAGGTGTCGCTTTTTCCCCCAGTGTATTTATCCCTATGTTTCCAGTCTCTCTGTGCCAGTTCATCTTGTATGTTTTCATGTCAACCAGCGTGTTTTCCCGTGCTCCTGCTTTCTATTTCTCTTTTACTAGTCCTCCCGGTTTTGACCCTTGCCTGTTTTCTGGACTCCATTCCTGCCTGCCTGACCTCGAGCCTGCCTGCCACTCTGTACCTCCTGGACTCTGAACTGGTTTTGACCTTTTTGCCTATCCAAGACCATTCTCTTGCCTACCTCTTTTGGATTGTTAATAAATATCAAAGACTCTAACCATCTGCCTCCTGTGTCTGCATCTGGGTCTCGCCTTGTGCCTTAATAGAACCCCTAGGCTAATGACTTCTCCAAAAGCTAATTGGAGTCAGGAGTCAGCTAACCTGGAGTCGAATCAATGAGACAAGATTGGATATTTTGGTTAGAGCTGCCCTGCCCCATAAAAAAGACTCACAAAATTTGAGTTTGCTATTCACAAGAAGCATTGTCTGATGTGAACCATGCCTCTAACAAAAGAGATATCAGAAGACTTAAGATTAAGAATTGTTGCCTTGCATAAGCTGGAAAGGGTTACAAAAGTATCTCTAAAAGTCAGTCCATGGCCTCCCGGGTGGCGCAGTGGTCTAAGGCACTGCATTGCGGTGCTAACTGTGCCACCAGAGACTCTGGGTTTGAGCCCAGGCTCTGTCGCAGCCGGCCGCGACCGGGAGGTCCATGGGGTGACGCACAATTGGCCTAGCATCATCCGGGTTAGGGAGGGTTTGGCCAGTAGGGATATCCTTGTCTCATCGCGACTCCTGTGGTGGGTCGGGCGCAGTGCACGCTGACCAGGTCGCTAGGTGTACGGTGTTTCCTCCGACACATTGGTGCGGTTGGCTTCCGGGTTGGATGCGCGCTGTGTTAAGAAGCAGTGCGGCTTGGTTGGGTTGTGTGGCTCTCGACCTTCGTCTCTCCCGAGCCTGTACGGGAGTTGTAGCGATGAGACAAGACAGTAACTACTAACAATTGGATACCACAAAATTGGGGAGAAAAAGGAGGTAAAAAAATAAAATATATATATAAATATAAAAGTTAGTCCACGGTAAGACATTTCAGCACTTTTGCTACTCTCACTAAGAGTGACCATCCTGAAAAGATGACATCCAAGAGGCACTCCAACAAGGGGCTGGTTCTTTACCAAACTGGACCTGCGGAGTGCTTACAGAGTGCTTACAATCTCATCTGCATCCGGGAGGGGGAAAGCGTTTAGCACAATGTCTGGTCACTACAAGTACTTGGTGGTGCCATTTGGCTGAGCCAATGCTCCGTCAGTGTTCCAGGCATTTGTTAACGAGGTGTTCAGGGACATGCTCTGATGCCAGGTGGTCGTGTATATCGATGACTTCTTGAACTTCTCGGCTGCCCTGGAGAATCACATCACTCACGTTCGAACAGTCCTGGAACGCCTCCCGGCTAACCATCTGTTCGTCAAGGCTGAGAAGTGCCAATTTCATCAGAGGGCTGTCTCCTTCTTAGGCTACCAATTCAGTCCGCAGGGAGTGAGGATGGATGACAAGAAGGTAGATGCAGTCAGGTCATGGCGAGTCCCAACCACCATAAAGGGTATAGAACGGTTTTTGGGGTTTGCCAACTTCTACCGCCGTTTCATCAGGAGCTTCAGCTCTGTTGCCGCTCCTTTCACCTCTCTCCTTAAGGGAGGCCCCGTAGGTTGGTGTGGAGCCCAGCAGCCGACAAGGCCCTCTGACTACTCAAGGGACGTTTCACCTCCGCCCCATTGCTCTAACATCCTGATCCCACGAAATCTTTTGTGATGGAGGTGGATGCTTCAGAGGTAGGTGTGGGGGCAGTTCTGTCTCAACGACAGAGTAACCCACAGAAGTTGTACCCATGTGCTTTTTTCTCAAAGAAACTATTACCTGCAAAGAGGAATTACAACGTTGGTCGATCGATGTGAGCTCCTGGTGGTGAATTTGGCATTAGGGCGTGGAGACACTAGCTGAAGGATCAATTTGTCATTCTCACCGACCATCGGAACCTGGAGTACATACGGACATCGAGGAGGCTGAATCTGGCCAAGCAAGGTTGACACATTTCTTCAAGGTTTGACTTCACACTGAGCTACCGCCCAGGTTCCAAGAACACCAAGGCCTATGCCCTGTCCCGAGTCTACGATTCCGGAGAGGGTCTTGTCCAGAATGCGCCTTTAATCCCACTCTCCCGAGTCGTAGCTCCTTTGGAGCTGTGGACATCCGCCAGGATCTAGAGAGGGAGCCCGCACCCACTAACTGTCCTTCCGAGCTAATTTACGTTCCTACAGGGATAAGGGACCGGCTGCTGACCTGGGAACACCCAGCTGTCGCCACTGGACATCCAGGTATTTCTCGCACTTCCCAATCAATCCCTGGGAAATACTGGTGGCCCACCTTAGCACAGGATGTCACTCACTATGTCAACTCCTGTTCCGTATGTGCCCAAAGCAAATCCCCTCGGAACACTCCAGCAGGGAAGCTCCTTCCCCTTTTTGTGCCTCAGCATCCCTGGTCCCTTCTATCCTTTGACTTTGTTACTGATCTCCCCTCCTCTGACGGTTTCATCACCATTTTGGTGTTTGTGGATCGATTTTCCAAATCCAATCGTTTAATCCCTCTTTCTGGTCTCCCTACTGCTCTCCGGGTCACTGATGCACTTTCCAGCAGGTCTTTCGGCATTATGGCTTTCCAGATGACATTATCTCTGACCGTGGTCCCCAATTTACGTCATGGGTATGGAAAGCCTTTATGGAGAAGCTCAGGGTCACGGACAGCCTCACTTCCGCATACCGGGCTCAGTCAAACGGGCAGGTGGAGATGAGCCAGGAGCTGGGGAGGTTCATGAGGAGTCATTGTCAGGACCAGGAGGGAGAGTGGGCGCTCCCAGAACTCGCTACATCATTCCTCCACTGGGTTGACCCCCTTCCAGTGTGTTCTGAGTTTTCAGCCGGCCCTGGCTCTGTGGACCCCGGGCCAGACCGAAGCTCCTGAGGTTAATGAGTGGGTCCGGCCCGCAGCCGTCCGCCGTCGAAAGGAGCAGGCAGATCACCCCCGCAATGCGACCCCTGTGTTCATCCCTGGGGATCGTGTCTGGCTTTCTATAAGGCACCTCCCACTCTGCCTGCCCTGCAAGAAACTGAGCCCTTGGTTTGAGGGCCGTCCAAGTTTCTCCGACATTATCCCAACCGTGAAGCACGGGGGTGGCAGCATCATATTGTGGGGGTGCTTTGCTGCAGGAGGGACTGGTGCACTTCACAAAATAGGTAGGAAAATTATGTGGATATATAACATCTCAAGACATCAGTCAGGTTAAAGCTTGGTCTCAAATGGGTCTTCCAAATGGACAATGACCCAAAGCATACTTCCAAAGTTGTGGCAAAATGGCTTAAGGACAACAAAGTCAAGGTATTGGAGTGGGCATCACAAAGCCCTGACCTCAATTCCATAGACAATTTGGGGGCAGAACTGAAAAAGCATGTGCGATCAAGGAGGCCTACAAACCTGACTCAGTTACACCAGCACTGTCAGGAGGAATGGGACAAAATTCACGCAACTTATTGTGGGAAACTTGTGGAAGGCTACCTGAAACGTTTGATCCAAATTAAACAATTTAAAGACAATGCTACCAAATACTAATTGAGCGTATGTAAACTTCTGACCCAATGGGAATGTGATGAAAGCTGAAATAAATCATTCTCTCTACTATTATTCTTACATTTCACATTCTTAAAAGAAAGTGGTGATCCTAACTGACCTAAAACAGGGAATTTTTACCAGGATTAAATGTCAGGAATTGTGAAAAACTGAGATTAAATGTATTTGGCTAAGGTGTACAGTGGGGCAAAAAAAGTATTTAGTCAGCCACCAATTGTGCAAGTTCTCCCACTTAAAAAGATGAGAGAGGCCTGTAATTTTCATCATAGGTACACTTCAACTATGACAGACAAAATTAGAAAAAAAAATCAGAAAATCACATTGTAGGATTTTTAATGAATTGATTTGCAAATGATGGTGGAAAATAAGTATTTGGTCACCTACAAACAAGCAAGATTTCTGGCTCGCACAGACCTGTAACTTCTTCTCTAAGAGGCTCCTCTGTCCTCCACTCGTTACCTGTATTAATGGCACCTGTTTGAACTTGTTATCAGTATAAAAGACACCTGTCCACAACCTCAAACAGTCACACTCCAAACTCCACTATGGCCAAGACCAAAGAGCTGTCAAAGGACACCAGAAACAAAATTGTAGACCTGCACCAGGCTGGGAAGACTGAATGTGTCTGTTACTTGAACACTATGAGTTGCAATCTGAGGTGAAGTTAATTGCCGATTTCTGAGGCTGGTAACTCTAATTAACTTTCCTCTGCAGCAGAGGTAACTCTGGGACTTCTTGTCCTGTGGTGAGAGCCAGTTTCATCATAGCACTTGATGGTTTTTGCGATTGAACTTGAAGAAACTTTCTTGAAAGTTCTTGAAATTTTCTGGATTGACTGACCTTCATGTCTTAAAGTAATGATGAACTGTCTTTTCTCTTTGCTTATTTGAGCTGTTCTTGCCATAATAAGAACTTTGAATTTGACCAAATAAGGCTATATTCTGTATACCACCCTACCTTGTCACAACACAACTGATTGGCTCAAATGCATTAAGAAGGAAATAAATTCTACAAATTAATTTAAATATATTCCAGGTGACTACCTCATGAAGCTGGTTGAGAGAATGCCAAGTGTGTGCAAAGCTGTCATCAAAGCAAAGAGTGGCTACTTTGAAGAATCTCATTCTTATTGGTGTACTTATTTGGCATTTAATTGTTTTATTTAACCTTCATTTAACTAGGCAAGTCAGTTAAGAACAAATTCATATTTACAATGATGGCCTACCCCGGCCAAACCCTCCCCTATCCCGGACGATGCTGGGCCAATTGTGCCCTATAGGACTCCCGATCACGGCCGTGCAAAGCTGTCATCAAGGCAAAGGGTGGCTACTTTGAATAATCTCAAATATAAAATACATTTTGATTTGTTTAACACTTTTTTGGTTACGACATGATTCCATATGTGTTATTTCATAGTTTTGATGTCTTCACTATTATTTTACAATGTAGAAAATAGTAAAAAATAAAGAAAAACTCTTGAATGGGTAGGTGTGTCCAAACTTTTAACTGGTACTATACATACAATGTTCACCTAACTAACGGAAAACTGGACACTCAAACAGGAGAACATTACAGGTAGAATTGTTAGCTGGGAAGATCTCAATTGCATACTCTCTACAGAGAGAGGACGCATGGAGTATGCAATTGAGATCTTCCCCATGTGCCTCTCCCACACCTTTAATCACCTGCACATGAAAACACACACTACATGATTAAATTGACTTTTTGGGTTGAAACACACATGCACAGCAATACAAATGTGCCTTTGGTGTTGGTAGTAGTCTATGAGTGGAATAGGCAGGAGAGTTATGGACCAGAGCAGAATGAATAGAACCAGGTAACGTATTTTTACAGACTTAATGACAACTACACTATCTGTCCATTGAGTCGAAGTCTTTTTGTTCAAGTATTTATGACCAACAGATGCATATCTGTATTCCCAGTCATGTGAAATCCATAGAGTAGGACCTAATTTATTTATTTAAATTGACTGATTTCCTTATATGAACTCTAACTCAGAAAAATCTTTGAAATTGTTGCTTTTATATTTTTGTTAAATGTACATCATAAGCGTGAAACGAACCGACAGAGTAGTCCTATATATGCACTTTGAAGGTAGCAGCCCTAACTGCTAGACTACCCCAGGCCATGATTGAATTCAATTTTGACTGTTCATTCATAACCTTAGGATACACTCCACACTTGTATGTCGTAGCCTAGGGGAGACCAATATCTATCTTGTGTTATTAAACTATATAAATCAAGGTTCTTGATGTGTATGTCATTTCAGATCCATTTTTGTACATTTGAATCTTGCAGGAATAGGACCTAGGCCTAGCGTTTTGAGCGAGTGAGAGAATATTATTTTGATAGCAGGCCTGATCCCAATGACTCGACTGCCTCCGCATGGAGAAAGAGAACTGCTCATTGTCAGGAAATCAAATCAAATCTAACTTTATTTGTCACATATGCCGAATACAACAAGTTCAGACCTTACCGTGAAATGCTTACTTACAAGCCCTTAACCAACAGTGCAGTTCAAGAAGAGTTAAGAAAATATTTACCAAATAAACTAAAGTAAAAACGAATAAAAAGTAACACAATAACATGACAATAATGAGGCTATATACAGGGAGTACCGGTACCGAGTTGGTGTGCGGGGGCACCGGTTAGAGGTCATTTGTACATGTAGGTAGGGGTGAAGTGACTATGCATAGATAATAAACAGCGAGTAGCAGCAGTGTACAAAACAAATGGAGGGGGGGTCAATGTAATAGTCCGGTGGCCATTTGATTAGTTGTTCAGCACTCTTATGGCTTGTGGGTAGAAGCTGTTAAGGAGCCTTTGGTCCTAGACTTGGCGCTCTGGTACAGCTTACCGTGCAGTAGCAGAGAAAAGTCTATGACTTAGGTGACTGGAGTCTCTGACAATTTTATGGGCTTTCCTCTGACACCGCCTATTATATAGGTCCTGGATTGCAGGAAGCTTGGCCACAGTGATGTACTGGGCCGTACGCACTACCCTCTGTAGCGCCTCATTGTACGGTCAGATGCCGAGCAGTTGCCATATCAGGCAGCAACCGGTCAGGATGCTCTCGATGGTGTAGTTGTTGAACTTTTTGAGGATCTGGGGACATATGCCAAATCTTTTCAGTCTCCTGGGGGGGAAAAGGTTTTGTCGTGCCCTCTTCACAACTGTCTTGGTGTGTTTGGACCATGATAGATTGTTGGTGATGTGGACACCAAGGAACTTGAAACTCTCGACCCGCTCCACTACAGCCCCGTTGATGTTCATGGGGGCCTGTTCGACCTGCCTTTTTCTGTAGTCCATGATCAGCTCCTTTGTCTTGCTCACATTGAGGGAGAGGTTGTTGTCCTGGCACTACACTGCCAGTTCTCTGACCTCCTTCCTATAGGCTGTCTCATCGTTGTCGGTGATCAGGCCTACCACTGTTGTGTCATCAGCTAACTTAATGGTGGTGTTGGAGTCGTGTTTGGCCACGCAGTCGTGGGTGAACAGGGAGTACAGGAGGGGACTAAGTACACACCCCTGAAGGGCCCCAGTGTTGAGGATCAGCATGGCAGATGTGTTGTTGCCAACCCTTACCACCTGGGGGTGGCCTGTTAGGAAGTCCAGGATCCAGTTACAGAGGGAGTTGTTTTGTCCCAGGGTCCTTAGCTTAGTGATGAGCTTCGTGGGAACTATGGTGTTGAACGCTGAGCTGTAGTCAACTAATCATGAGGCTCATTTGAATTTCCTGATGCAACAGGAACATTCTCAGTGGCAAAAGAGTAATCAAGTTAAGATTCGACATCTGTAGGGGTTAAAAATAAAAGTATGTCAACTTATCAATTAATTTTTTCCAAGTTGGTTACTATGCTGTGAAAAAGTTGTATTTCACTAGTCCAAAAAAAAGTTATAGGACAGATGCTCCTTTTCTGTGTCCTGCCCTAGCCCTAGCCCTATCCCCATTGGCCAATGCCACTGCTTTGTTCTCATTCGCCAATTCTTGGTAGCGTTGCTGTCTCTGGTTGGTTGGTGAGGGCAATTCTCGGTAACTTCGTGGTAGCAAAGGGTGATATGATTGGATCTCGCAACCAGACATTTCCAAGGGAGAATCTCATTTGAGTTTCCTTGATTCCTTAAATCCTATCGTTTTGCCTCTTTAACAAAACCCATTGGATGAGAAGGTCAGAGGTCCCGCCCCTCTGACCTTCTCATCCAATGGGTTTTGTTAAAGAGGCGAGAAGAGAGCATGCAAGGAATCAAGAACATTATCCCTTAAACTCACGGTTGTCAGGGGGGGTCCTCAAGGCTGGTTGTTGCCGTCTTGCTCAGCAACCGCACCCGACTTGAGCTCGAGACAGGAGTGTGCTGAAGCAAGCGCAATTGCGAGAGCATCCTTGAGAAGCCACTGAATCACAACAATAATTTCAGACTGAGGAAAATACGACCATCAAACATCGTCGCCTCATCGCCCGGCTGATATAGCCTACTGACCTAAAGAAAAAGCGTAGGGACAATATCATTAATGGAAATAAATTAGAAGCCTGCGAGTTTAATTTGTTATTTTAATTTTGGGGGGGACAACAGCCTTTTGAACCCCAAAATGGCTGAGATAACCAATTTAAGACCAGCATATGGTAAGACATCTTATTAAATGTTTTTCCTCATGATAAATAACATGCCAGACAACTGTTTTAGGCTAACCGAAAAAAACGGATGTTTCTCAGGTTCTCAGATTCTAAATGGTGTCTTGTTGGCCTAACAAAGCTGAAAGACTCCAGGGGCTACATTCGTTGTTTAGTCTCGTTTTTTTGTACTATATTCAATTCATTTAATGTTTGAAATTAAATGGCACACGTCGATTTAACATTTAAAACGACACGAGTGGCGTGTAGCCTACATGGTTGATTCCTTCTTGTGAGTCTTATCTCCTACAGTGATGTTATTCTGATAATTAAATACAGTCGCTTTGAACCAATAGCAGGACGACATAAAAAGAATATAGAACATAGAATATGGGAAGCCTCTTTAAACTATGTGGATTTAGGGAGTATCTATTTTTTTTAATCAACAATGTTCAGAGGGGAGAACACAGACCTATCAAGGCCTCGACAGTGTCAACGATTCTTATCATTTTAAAACTGAGTATAGGCCTGTTGTCTATGTTTAATTTGTTGGGATTACAAATAGGCCTATACATGAAAATGTATGGTCATGCGTGCGTTAGTTTCCGGCGGTAGCCACTATTGCTTCGTCATATTTTGTCTTGTAGGAGGAATGTTGGCAGGGGATATGGACTGAATGAAAATGTGCCTTTTGACATTTATATATAAACCAATATATATTGACTTCTGGTTAATCTCGTGCGCGGTACAGGTTTATTGTTAAAGGTGAGACCCGTTTGGAAGGCACTTCTCCATCCTTCTCGAATGGCTTTTGACTGCGTGTGGGTTAGAGAGGATGATGACGTTCAATCTATTCTTGAGGCTTGGCATCAACTGTGCACGACTGCCCGGTCTTCTCTTATTTGAAAGAATAGTAACAGAACATTTGGGCAGGGTGGATGGTGGTCTCTCACTTCTGCCCAAAAACCTCACTCGCTGGGCAATTAATTTGCGTGGTCATTGTAATCTAGTTAAGTCACCGTGGGATGGTGGGAAGCATTGATGGATGTTTTGCCAATAGCCTAGTGCACCATGCTCCCATGTCAGAGTTAAAGCATTAACTATGGGGCTTAACTCTGGGCAGAATATGTTATTATTAAGAGAATGAGTGGACAAAGATTTCAAAAACGAACTACACCCAGTCACATGCATATATTTAGCCAACTGTATAAATATATGGTTTACACCTACAATTACTCAGTAATCGATTACACAAGAACCAGTGCAGACAACTAACAGGACAGGATGAGACACATCACATTGACAAAATCAGTAAGACACATTCAAACTCTCCTCCTCTTTTCCAAACCGAATTGTCTATGAAAATACATGACCTCCTGTAGAGATTATGTGTGTGCAGTGAAGGGTAGAGGCGCTAATGTTGTTTGTTTGTGTCTGGAGTGTTGGAGCAGTTCCTCAGTGAGGGCGTGGGGTCTAATTACACCAACAAAAGGACTCTCTGTTATATCATCTCTTGATTATCAATTTATCTGCATTGTTAAATTCATATTAGCATAATTCCTCTCCTTAACAGATAGCTATCTCCCAGAGCAACTTTCATTGCTTTTGTTTTGATTCATGGGTGGATTTTCCCTCCGAGTTGAGCCCAGTGCCAAAGCTGGAGGGAACAGCTGCAGTTTACCCCACCTTAAGGATTTTCACACTACTGAGCTGAGCCAAAACAAGTTGTACTGAGCTGGCCTGGTTATGCATCCCCTATACTTGCAGTAACTGTTCTGGAAAAGATAATATGAAAGTGATGACCCCTTCTGCTTCACTTCCGTATCCAGTCCCATACTGTTTTGAATGGGCTTCAAGATTATATAATCAAATTCATGAGAATATATATATATACACACACACACACACACACACAGTACCAGTCAAAAGTTTGGACGTACCTACTCATTCAAGGTTTAAAAAAAAAAATGTTTTAACTACTTTCTACATTGTAGAATAATAGTGAAGAAATCAAAACTATGAAATAACACATGGAATCATGTAGTAACCAAAAAAGTGTTAAAAAATCTAAATATATTTGATATTTGAGATTCTTCAAAGGAGCCAGCCTTTGTGTGGATGACAGCTTTGTACACTCTTGGTACTCTCTCAACCAGCTTTACCTGGAATGCTTTCCCAACAGCAGTCTTGAAGGAGTTCCCACATATGCTGAGCACTTGTTCGCTGCTTTTCCTTCATTCTGCAGGCCAACTCATTCCAAACCATATCAATTGGGTTAAGGTCGGGTAATTGTGGAGGCCAGGTCATCTGATGTAGCACTCCATCACTCTCCTTCTTGGTCAAATAGCCCTTACACTGCCTGGAGGTGTGTTGGGTCATTGCCGTGTGGAAAAACAAATGATAGTCCCACTAAGCGAAAACCAGATGGGATGGCGTATTGCTGCAGAATGCTGTGGTAGCCATGCTGGTTAAGTGTGCCTTGAATTCTAAGTAAATCATTGGCAGTGTTACCAGCAAAGCACCCACACACCATCCCACCATCTCCTCCATGCTTCACGGTGGAACCCACACATGCGGAAATCATCCGTTCACCTACTCTGCGTCTCACAAAGACACAGCGGTTGGAACCAAAAGTCTCAATTTGGACTCATCAGACCAAAGGATAGATTTCCACCTGGATAATGTCCATTGCTTGTATTTATTAGCCCAAGCAAGTCTCTTCTTCTTATTGGTGTCCTTTAGTAGTGGTTTCTTTGACCATGAAGTCCTGATTCACGCAGTCTCCTCTGAACATTTGATGTTGAGATGTGTCTGTTACTTGAACTCTTTGAAGTCAATCTGAGGTGCAGTTCATTGCCGATTTCTGAGGCTGGTAACACTAATTAACTTATCTTCTGCAGCAGAGGTAACTCTGGGTCTTCCTTTCCTGTGGCGTTCCTCGTGTGAGCCAGTTTCATCATAGCGCTTGATGGTTTTTACAACTGCACTTTTCCGGATTGACTGACCTTCATGTCTTAAAGCATTGATGGACTGTCATTTCTCTTTGCTTATTTGAGCTGTTCTTGCCATAATATGGACTTGGTATTTTACCAAGTAGGTCTATCTTCTGTGTACCACCCCTACCTTGTCACAACCGATTGGCCCAAATGCATTAAGAAAGAAAGGAATTCCACAACTGATCTTTTAATAAGGCACACATGCTAATTAAAATGCATTCCAGGGGACTACCTCATGAAGCTGGTTGAGAGAATGCCAAGAGTGTGCAAAGCTGTCATCAAAGCAAAGGGTGGCTACTTTGAAGAATCTCATTCTTATTGGTGTACTTATTTGGCATTTAATTGTTTTATTTAACCTTCATTTAACTAGGCAAGTCAGTTAAGAACAAATTCTTATTTACAATGATGGCCTACCCCGGCCAAACCCTCCCCTATCCCGGACGATGCTGGGCCAATTGTGCCCTATAGGACTCCCGATCACGGCCGGTTGTGATACAGCCCGGGATTGAACCAGGGTCTCTAGTGACGCCTCTGGCACTGAGATGCAGTGCCTTACATGCTGACCAAACTGGATGCGTGCATACGCGATCGTGCGCATGTTGATTTTGTACCCCCACACCAAACACGATCATGACATGCAGGTTGAAATATCAAAACTAACACTGAACCAATTCTATTAATTTGGAGACTGGTCGAAAAGCATTAAACATATATGGCAATTTAGCTAGCTAGCTTGCTGTTGTCCTGGGATATAAACATTGGGTTGTTATTTTACCTGAAATGCACAAGGTCTTCTACTCCGACAATTAATCCACAGATAAAACGGTAAACCGAATTCCTTTCTCGACATCTCTCCTCCTTCCTCAGGCTTCTTTTTTACTTCTTTGGACTTTATATGGCGGTTGGCAACCAACTTTACGGTGCATTACTACATCCGACTGGCGTGTAGACGTCAGTTCATTTTTCAATCACCCATGTGGGTATATGCTCCTAAACACCAATGAGGAGATGGCACGTGGGTACATGCTCTTTAAAACCAATGAGGAGATGGGAGAGGGCAGACTTGCAGCGCATTGAGCCTCACAAATAGAACCTATTTCTATTTTGGCACCTGGCCACGCAGACGCTCACTGAGGCGAGCGAGCAGTGTGGGTGCAATGATTGACTAGCACGTATGTGTAAAGTTGCGAGCGGTGTGGTCAGCATGTTAGACTGCTGCGCCACTCGGGAGCACAGTACCCTTATGTTATTGCCTTTCTTTGTCTCTTTGGGGGTACATGTCTCACTGAGGCAGACTAGCCTGGATGAAGGGGTGAGCTGACAGTGACACACAGTCCTACCCTCCTCACCTCTCTCTCTCTCTCCCTCCCTCCCTCCCTCCCTCCCTCCCTCCCTCCATCTCTCTCTGTACCTTCTCTCTGCAGTGTGTCCGGCCTAGCCGGAACAGCGCTTGTGATTTAATGCCATAGTGACTGGTGTCAGAGTGACAAGCCCCTTTCTCACCCAGTGGTGAAATACAGCACAATCCACCTCGGGACAAGATGTCTGTCTGTATTACTCATGTTCACCGAGATTTCAGGATGAAGAAACACACACCGAGGAAGCTAACGTTGTGTGAAAGGTGGTTTAGATAGTCTTTTAGCTTAGTCCTGTGAAGCTGAGCAGCAGTGATTTACCTCGGCGTGTTGATGGCAGTAGGGGAGATGGATGTTTACAGATGTTTTGTCTTTGTTAATGTCTTACTGTGTGACATATGTTGTACGTGTAAGAGTGAAAAGAGATTGCTTACAAAAACGTTTATATGAGTGTTTGGGTTATTTGAAAAATTCTTGAGACACATGACTCTGTGTAGTGGAGGTACTTCAGAATGTAATGTTTCCATGCACCTGGACGTCACCTTTCAGGAAGTTAGCGGTCACTCCTGAGCGGGACGGTTTGCCACTTTTTTATTTTTTATATTTTTTATTTTACCTTTATTTAACCAGGTAGGCAAGTTGAGAACAAGTTCTCATTTACAATTGCGAACTGGCCAAGATAAAGCAAAGCAGTTCGACAGATACAACGACACAGAGTTACACATGGAGTAAAACAAACATACAGTCAATAATACAGTATAAATAAGTCTATATACAATGTGAGCAAATGAGGTGAGAAGGGAGGTAAAGGCAAAAAAGGCCATGGTGGCAAAGTAAATACAATATAGCAAGTAAAACACTGGAATGGTAGTTTTGCAATGGAAGAATGTGCAAAGTAGAAATAAAAATAATGGGGTGCAAAGGAGCAAAATAAATAAATAAAATACAGTTGGGAAAGAGGTAGTTGTTTGGGCTAAATTATAGGTGGGCTATGTACAGGTGCAGTAATCTGTGAGCTGCTCTGACAGTTGGTGCTTAAAGCTAGTGAGGGAGATAAGTGTTTCCAGTTTCAGAGATTTTTGTAGTTCGTTCCAGTCATTGGCAGCAGAGAACTGGAAGGAGAGGCGGCCAAAGAAAGAATTGGTTTTGGGGGTGACTAGAGAGATATACCTGCTGGAGCGTGTGCTACAGGTGGGAGATGCTATGGTGACCAGCGAGCTGAGATAAGGGGGGACTTTACCTAGCAGGGTCTTGTAGATGACATGGAGCCAGTGGGTTTGGCGACGAGTATGAAGCGAGGGCCAGCCAACGAGAGCGTACAGGTCGCAATGGTGGATAGTATATGGGGCTTTGGTGACAAAACGGATTGCACTGTGATAGACTGCATCCAATTTGTTGAGTAGGGTATTGGAGGCTATTTTGTAAATGACATCGCCAAAGTCGAGGATTGGTAGGATGGTCAGTTTTACAAGGGTATGTTTGGCAGCATGAGTGAAGGATGCTTTGTTGCGAAATAGGAAGCCAATTCTAGATTTAACTTTGTATTGGAGATGTTTGATATGGGTCTGGAAGGAGAGTTTACAGTCTAACCAGACACCTAAGTATTTGTAGTTGTCCACGTATTCTAAGTCAGAGCCGTCCAGAGTAGTGATGTTGGACAGGTGCAGGTAGCGGTCGGTTGAAGAGCATGCATTTAGTTTTACTTGTATTTAAGAGCAATTGGAGGCCACGGAAGGAGAGTGGTATGGCATTGAAGCTTGCCTGGAGGGTTGTTAACACAGTGTCCAAAGAAGGGCCGGAAGTATACAGAATGGTGTCGTCTGCGTAGAGGTGGATCAGAGACTCACCAGCAGCAAGAGCGACCTCATTGATGTATACAGAGAAGAGAGTCGGTCCAAGAATTGAACCCTGTGGCACCCCCATAGAGACTGCCAGAGGTCCGGACAGCAGACCCTCCGATTTGACACACTGAACTCTATCAGAGAAGTAGTTGGTGAACCAGGCGAGGCAATCATTTGAGAAACCAAGGCTGTCGAGTCTGCCGATGAGGATGTGGTGATTGACAGAGTCGAAAGCCTTGGCCAGATCAATGAATACGGCTGCACAGTAATGTTTCTTATCGATGGCAGTTAAGATATCGTTTAGGACCTTGAGCGTGGCTGAGGTGCACCCATGACCAGCTCTGAAACCAGATTGCATAGCAGAGAAGGTATGGTGAGATTCGAAATGGTCGGTAATCTGTTTGTTGACTTGGCTTTCGAAGACCTTAGAAAGGCACGGTAGGATAGATATAGGTCTGTAGCAGTTTGGGTCAAGAGTGTCCCCCTTTGAAGAGGGGGATGACCGCAGCTGCTTTCCAATCTTTGGGAATCTCAGACGACACGAAAGAGAGGTTGAACAGGCTAGTAATAGGGGTGGCAACAATTTCGGCAGATAATTTTAGAAAGAAAGGGTCCAGATTGTCTAGCCCAGCTGATTTGTAGGGGTCCAGATTTTGCAGCTCTTTCAGAACATCAGCTGAATGGATTTGGGAGAAGGAGAAATGGGGAAGGCTTGGGCGAGTTGCTGTTGGGGGTGCAGTGCTGTTGACCGGGGTAGGAGTAGCCAGGTGGAAAGCATGGCCAGCCGTAGAAAAATGCTTATTGAAATTCTCAATTATGGTGGATTTATCAGTGGTGACAGTGTTTCCTATCTTCAGTGCAGTGGGCAGCTGGGAGGAGGTGTTCTTATTCTCCATGGACTTTACAGTGTCCCAGAACTTTTTTGAGCTAGTGTTGCAGGAAGCAAATTTCTGCTTGAAAAAGCTAGCCTTGGCTTTTCTAACTGCCTGTGTATAATGGTTTCTAGCGTCCCTGAACAGCTGCATATCACGGAGGCTGTTCGATGCTAATGCAGAACGCCATAGGATGTTTTTGTGTTGGTTAAGGGCAGTCAGGTCTGGGGAGAACCAAGGGCTATATCTGTTCCTGGTTCTAAATTTCTTGAATGGGGCATGTTTATTTAAGATGGTTAGGATTTTTTTTTTTTTTTAAATATCCAGGCATCATATACTGACGGGATGAGATCAATATCCTTCCAGGATACCCAGGCCAGGTCGATTAGAAAGGCCTGCTCGCAGAAGTGTTTCAGGGAGCGTTTTACAGTGATGAGTGGAGGTTGTTTGACCGCTGACCCATTACAGATGCAGGCAATGAGGCAGTGATCGCTGAGATCTTGGTTGAAGACAGCAGAGGTGTATTTAGAGGGGAAGTTGGTTAGGATGATATCTATGAGGGTGCCCGTGTTTAAGGCTTTGGGGAGGTACCTGGTAGGTTCATTGATAATTTGTGTGAGATTGAGGGCATCGAGTTTAGATTGTAGGATGGCTGGGGTGTTAAGCATGTTCCAGTTTAGGTCGCCTAGCAGCACGAACTCTGAAGATAGATGGGGGGCAATCAGTTCACATATGGTGTCCAGAGCACAGCTGGGGGCAGAGGGTGGACTATAGCAGGCCGCAACGGTGAGAGACTTGTTTTTAGAGAGGTGGATTTTTAAAAGTAGAAGTTCAAATTGTTTGGGTACAGACCTGGATAGTAGGACAGAACTCTGCAGGCTATCGTTGCAGTAGATTGCAACACCGCCCCCTTTGGCAGTTCTATCTTGTCTGAAAATATTGTAGTTTGGAATTAAAATTTCTGAATTTTTGGTGGTCTTCCTAAGCCAGGATTCAGACACAGCTAGAACATCCGGGTTGGCAGAGTGTGCTAAAGCAGTGAATAGAACAAACTTAGGGAGGAGGCTTGTAATGTTGACATGCATGAAACCAAGGCTATTACGGTTACAGAAGTCGTCAAAAGAGAGCGCCTGGGGAATAGGAGTGGAGCTAGCCACTGCAGGGCCTGGATTCACCTCTACATCGCCAGAGGAACATAGGAGGAGTAGAATAAGGGTACGGCTAAAAGCTATGAGAATTGGTCGTCTAGAACATAGAGTAAAAGGAGGTTTCTGGGGGCGGTAAAATAGCATCAAGGTATAATGTACAGACAAAGGTATGGTAGTATGTGAATACAGTGGAGGTAAACCTAGGTATTGAGTGATGAAGAGAGAGATATTGTCTCTAGAAACATCATTGAAACCAGGAGATGTCATTGCATGTGTGGGTGGTGGAACTAATAGGTTGGATAAGGTATAGTGAGCAGGACTAGAGGCTCTACAGTGAAATGAGCCAATAAACACTAACCAGAACAGCAATGGACAAGACATATTGACATTAAGGAGAGGCATGCTTAGTCGAGTGATCAAAAGGGTCCAGTGAGTGGAGAGGTTGGTTGGGGGTCATGGCGATTTAGACAGCTAGCCAGGCCATCGGTAGCAAGCTAGCATAGGATGGAGGTCTGTTGTTAGCCACCTCTTGCGTTCCGTCAGTAGATTAGTGGGGTTCCGAAGAAAGGGTAGGAAACATGAGTTTTTACTCAACAATGTAACAACACAGTGTGGTCAAAGACTTAGTAACTTAGTTGTAGTCACAACCTGGTTACCTATAAGTACAAACATAGTAATGTTTTTGGGTTATTACTAGGGTTGCAAAATTCGGGGAACTTTCAATAAATTCCCTGGTTTTCCCGAAATCCCGGTTGGAGATTTCTGGAATAAGCAGAAAATCCTGGAATCCTCCAACCACAATTTCTGGAAAACAAGGGAATTTGTTGAAAGTTCCAGGAATTTAGCAACTCTAGTTGTTTCATATTTATTGACTTATTTCCGGATAACTTCTAAAGTACCCTCAACGTCATATGGAGGATCTACTTTGTGCTACAGAGTTTAAGCTAGCTAGCTCCAGCTGGTTAACGTTAGCCACACCTCATGCTAGTCACAGTCTTTTTGGCTGTGTTATCTAGTGGAAACACTTTAGCACGGCAGGCTCTGGTGCTTTATTGCTGTGGGCTCAATGAAAGCGAAAATCATACCTGCTTGCACTAATGGTGTAGTACCTCGTCTGTTCTCCTTTTTTGTTTTGTCAACTTTTGGCATGTTCTCTGTTAAGTAGGCTACGGGAGTTTTGTAACTTTTCCCACCTCAGAATCCAGATAGCTTAGCGCTTGCGTGCTATATATTTTGCAGGTAGCCTAGCGGTTAAGAGCGTTGGTTCAAATCCCTGAGCCAACTAAGCGAAAAATTGGACCATCTGCCCTTGAGCAAAGCACTTACCCTAATTGCTTCTGTAAGTCGCTCTGGATAAGAGCATCCGCTAAATGACTAAAATGTTAAAATGGCTGACTGATTCAGTGCTAAGGTAATGTTAGCAGGCTGGTAAAGCTAATATTAGCAGGCTAGTTGGCTAGAAACTGCACGTTGATTTGTGACAATGCATTCATAAAGTAAACTCAGCAAAAAAATAAACGTCCTCTCACTTTCAACTGTGTTTATTTTCAGCAAACTAAACATGTGTAAATATTTGTATGAACATAACAAGATTCAACAACTGAGACATGAACTGAATAAATTCCACAGACATGTGACTAACAGAAATTGAATAATGTGTCCCTGAACAAAGGGGGGGGGGGGTCAAAATCAAAAGTAACAAGTCAGTATCTGGTGTGGCTAACAGCTGCATTAAGTACTGCAGTGCATCTCCTCCTCATGGACTGCACCAGATTTGTTGTTCTTGCTGTGAGATGTTATCCCACTCTTCCACCAAGGCACCTGCAAGTTCCCAGACATTTCTGGGGGGAATGACCCTAGCCCTCACCCTCCGATCCAACAGGTCCCTGACGTGCTCAATGGGATTGAGATCCGGGCTCTTCGCTGGCCATGGCAGAACACGGACATTCCTGTCTTACAGGAAATCACACACAGAACGAGCAGTATAGCTGGTGGCATTGTCATTCTGGAGGGTCATGTCAGGATGAGCCTGCAGGAAGGATACCACATGAGGGAGGAGGATGTCTTCCCTGTAATGCACAGTGTTGAGATTGCCTGCAATGACAACAAGCTCAGTCCGATGATGCTGTGACACACCGCCTCAGACCATGACGGACCCTCCACCTCCAAATCAATCCCACTCCAGAGTACAGGCCTCTGTGTAACGCTCATTCCTTCGACGGTAAATGCAAATCTGAGCATCACCCTTGGTGAGACAAAACTGTGACTCGTCAGTGGAGAGCACTTTTTGCCAGTCCTGTCTGGTCCAGCGACGGTGGGTTTGTGCCCATAGGCGACGTTGTTGCCGGTGATGTCTGGTGAGGACCTGCCTTACAACAGGCCTACAAGCCCTCAGTCCAGCCTCTCTCAGCCTCTTGCGGACAGTCTGAGCACTGATGGAGGGATTTTGCATTCCTGGTGTAACTCGGGCAGTTGTTGTTGCCATCCTGTACCTGTCCCGTAGGTGTGATGTTCGGATGTACCGATCCTGTGCAGGTGTTGTTACACGTGGTCTGCCATTGCGAGGACAATCAGCTGTCCATCCTGTCTCCCTGTAACGCTATCTTAGGCGTCTCACAGTACGGACATTGCAATTTATTACCCTGGCCACATCTGCAGTCCTTATGACTCTTTGCAGCATGCCTAAGGCACGTTCACACAGATGAGCAGGGACCCTGGGCATCTTTCTTTTGGTGTTTTTCAGAGTCAGTAGAAAGGCCTCTTTAGTGTCCTAAGTTTTCATAACTGGGACCTTAATTGCCTACTGTCTGTAAGCTGTTAGTGTCTTAATGACCGCTCCACAGGTGCATGTTCAATAATTGTTTATGGTTCATTGAACACGCATGGGAAACAGTGTTTAAACCCTTTGCTATCAATATATGTGTATCTGTGACACACCGCCCCAGACTCTGGAAGCGCTGGACAGGAGGGAGACTGGAAGCGCTGGACAGGAGGGAGCACCTGGAGGGAGGAGACTGAGAGAGAGCCTGGTGCGTGGGGATGCCACTGGAGGCCTGGTGCGTGGAAGAGGCACCGGATGGACCGGACCGTGGAGGCACACTGGAGGTCTCAAGCACCGAGCCTGCACAACCTGTCCTGGCTGGATACTCCCAGAATACTCCCGGCTTCATAGCTTCTGGCTCGATGCCTACTCTAGCCCGGCCGATACAAGGAGTTGCGATGTAGCGCACCGGGCTATGCCTGCACATTGGGGACACCGTGCGTGCGCCTTACGGCATAACACGGTGCCTGCCCGGTCAACCTCTCGCCACGGTAAGCACGGGGATTTGGCTCAGGTCTCCTACCTGACTTAGCCACACTCCCCGTGTCCCCCCCCAATAAATTTTTGGGGCTGCCTCTCCGGCTTCCTTGCCAGCCGTGTTCCCTTTACCTGCTACCTCCGCTCTCCTGGCTGCCTCCACCTGTTCCCATGCGAGGCGATCCCTTCCAGCCAGGATCTCCTCACATGTGTAGGAACCTTTCCCGTCCAGAATGCCCTCCCATGTCCATGAGTCCATTCCACGCTGCTCCTGGTGACCATGCTGCTTGGTCCTTTTTTGGTGGGTAGTTCTCTAACGGCTGTTGGAAGGAGAGGACCAAGATGCAGCATGGTAAGTGTCCATGTTAGATTTATTCGATAACTGAACACTGAAACACAAAGTAAACAAAAGCACAACCGAAATAGTCCTGTCTGGTAGAGACACAGAGACAGATAACAACTACCCACAACTCAAGTGGGAAAAACAGGCTGCCTAAGTATGGTTCTCAATCAGAGACAACGATTGCCAGCTGCCTCTGATTGGGAACCATACCAGGCCAAACACATAGAAATGGAAAACATAGAACACAAAACAGAATGCCCACCCCAACTCACGCCCTGACCAAACTAAAATAGAGACATAAAAAAGTAACTAAGGTCAGGACGTGACACTTACCGTATTCCTCCACAGTCCCACACTTCCCCGCTCGCCTCCTCACGTATGAATCAGACAATAGAATCATTGCTCGTGATTAACAATTTACTGCAGTCTATTAATAATGGACGCCTCCTGCGTATGCACAGACACGTGCATACGCAGTGTCTTGTTCTTTCACGCATCACACTTGTTCTTTCACGCATTTTGTTCCTTTTGAAATCCTGGATTTTGCCTTCAGTATTGCTATCGAGATGTGAACTCACTCAAGGTTTTATTTCATTTAGACCTTGACCATTTTGGTCTGTTTCTGTCTCTCAGGGGATGTGTCTAGGCAACGGGAGCTTCACAGCTGTGCTTTAAAGACTCTCCAAAAAATGCCCCACTGGGGTCACAATGATCAATGGTGTTGGGGGGGTGGTCGAGTCTTTGTCTAGTGAGTGGGTGTGGGCAGCTACTGTTGACACTATGGAGATACAGTAAGTGGATGAGAGGAAGAGAGAGATTAAGAAATAGAGGGTGGGAAAAGGTAAAACATTGCCTCTGGGAGGAAAAGGAGAAAGAGAAAAGGGAAAGCAGGACAAGATGCCAGTAACTGATTTTATTGACGATAAAATGACTAAATGGTTTAGCCGTGAGGTATGCCCTGCGGTACGCAGACAAGTGTCTGCTGTTCTGAATTCCCAAGGCCGGCATGGAAGTGGCTGTCACTCTTCAGAAATGTCCCAAAAGTCTGTTTGTCTGGCACGCTTACTCTCGACTCTCCGTCTGGGCCCTAGCTATGGATCCTTTGTCTCACTGGTTGTCTCTCTGTTAGCAGCCAAAGTCACCACTCATTCATACCGCATTTCCTGACTCTCTCTCTTTCATTCACCATTTCTTCTCCCCTTTCTCTCCTGCCCATTTCCCTCTCTCTTCCTGTTACCTTTGAATTCTACCCCGATTCTTATCCTCAAGTAACCGTGTTTGCCACCTTCATTTCATGGCCATTTTAGTTTTTCTGTCTGGCTTGTCAAGCTGTTAAAATCCTCCTGTCTGTCACACAACTGGACAAGTGCCTGCTAACCCTGACCCAATTTTTGCCTCCAGCACTGTTGCTAAGCCCCTCCAGCTGACTTCACTGCTGGATATGAATATTGGCCGCTAAAACGAAAGCTAAATCCCTGCACATGCAGCTTACTGGTGGCCCGGGGTGTGGCTGCCTGCAGCTTCAAGCATCTGGGGTCATCCAGTCCAGTTCTAGCCTGGTCAAACCAGACTGAATGCTGCACTCAAGAGAGCTGTGAGAGCTGTAAGAGCTGTGTTCAGTCTGGTTTTACCAGGCTACTAATTTCAGCCAAGGTGCATGACGGCTAATGAAGGCTGCTATGCTGAAACCTGTTGGTTTTTGATAGTACAATTTTAAGTTCTCTTCCTTTACTATAATTTTCTTCCAAGAGAAAATCTCTTGCAGAATTATTGTAGTCGATAGCTGGGGCCTCTGTCATCTTGGCTTTATAACAGAGTTAGGTAACCTTAGTCACATTTGCTTATGTGTAGTTGTTCCTGACCACTGAGGTTGATTTTGGGCCCCAGTCACAGATTGTAACCAAAGAAGGTGGCTTGGCAGACTGCAGTTGGGAATCTGAATCAAATCAAATTTTATTTGTCACATACACATGGTTAGCAGATGTTAATGCTTGTTCTTCTAGTTCCGACAATGCAGTAATAACCAACGAGTAATCTAACCTAACAATTCCACAACTACTACCTTATACACACAAGTGTAAAGGGATAAGAATATGTACATAAAGATATATGAATGAGTGATGGTACAGAACGGCATAGGCAAGATGCAGTAGATGGCATCGAGTACAGTATATACATATGAGATGAGTAATGTAGGGTATGTAAACATTATATTAAGTGGCAATGTTTAAAGTGGCTAGTGATACAATCAATTCCCATTATTAAAGTGGCTGGAGTTGAGTCAGTATGTTGGCAGCAGCCACTCAATGTTAGTGGTGGCTGTTTAACAGTCTGATGGCCTTGAGATAGAAACTGTTTTTCAGTCTCTCGGTCCCTGCTTTGATGCACCTGTACTGACCTCGCCTGCCTTCTGGATGATAGCGGGGTGAACAGGCAGTGGCTCGAGTGGTTGTTGTCCTTGATGATCTTTATGGTCTTCCTGTGATATCGGGTGGTGTAGGTGTCCTGAAGGGCAGGTAATTTGCCCCCGGTGATGCGTTGTGTAGACCTCACTACCCTCTGGAGAGCCTTACGGTTGTGGGCGGAGCAGTTGCCGTACCAGGCGGCGATACAGCCCGACAGGATGCTGTCATCTGTATAAGTTTGTTTGCTGCTGCGCCTTCTTCACAACGCTGTCTGTGTGAGTGGACCAATTCAGTTTGTCTGTGATGTGTACGCCGGGGACCTTAAAACTTTCTACCCTCTCCACTACTGTCCCATCGATGTGGATAGGGGGGTGCTCCCTCTGCTGTTTCCTGAAGTCCACAATCATCTCCTTTTGTTTTGTTGACGTTGAGTGTGAGGTTATTTTCCTGACACCACACTCTGAGGGCCCTCACCTCCTCCCTGTAGGCCGTCTCGTTGTTGTTGGTAATCAAGCCTACCACTGTAGTGTTGTCCGCAAACTTGATGATTGAGTTGGAGGCGTGCATGGCCATCCAGTCGTGGGTGAACAGGGAGTACAGGAGAGGGCTCAGAACGCACCCTTGTGGAGCCCCAGTGTTGAGGATCAGCGGGGTGGAGATGTTGTTACCTACCCTCACCACCTAGGGGCGGCCCTTCAGGAAGTCCAGTACCCAGTTGCACAGGGCGGGGTCGAGACCCAGGGTCGCTTGATGATGAGTTTGGAGGGTACTATGTTGTTAAATCCTGAGCTGTAGTCGATGTACAGCATTCTCACATAGGTATTCCTCTTGTCCAGATGGGTTAGGGCAGTGTGGTTGCGATTGCGTCGTCTGTGGACCTATTGGGGCGGTAAGCAAATTGGAGTGGGTCTAGGGTGTCAGGTAGGGTGGAGGTGATAGGGTCCTTGACTAGTCTCTCAAAGCACTTCATGATGACGGAAGTGAGTGCAACGGGGCGGTAGTCGTTTAGCTTAAGTTACCTTAGCTTTCTTTGGAACAGGAACAATGGTGGCCCTCTTGAAGCATGTGGGAACAGCAGACTGGGATAAGGATTGATTGAATATGTCCGTAAACACACCAGCAAGCTGGTCTGCGCATGCTCTGAGGACGCGGCTGGGGATGCCGTCTGGGCTTGCAGCCTTGCGAGGGTTAACACGTTTAAATGTTTTACTCACGTCAGTAGCAGTGAAGGAGAGACCGCAGGTTTTGGTAGTGGGCCGTGTCAGTGGCACTGTATTGTCCTCAAAGCGGGCAAAGAAGTTATTCAGTCTGTCTGGGAGCAAGACATCCTGGTCTGCAATGGGGCTGGTTCTCTTTTTGTAATCCGTGATTGACTGTAGACCCTGCCACATACTTCTTGTGTCTGAGCCGTTGAATTGCGACTCTACTTTGTCTCTATACTGACGCTTAGCTTGTTTGATTGCCTTGCGGAGGGAAAAGGACGGGGGAGGACGGGGGAGGGCCTTATATGCATCACGGAAGTTAGAATAACAATGATCCAGGTTAGCCTTGTTAAAATCCCCAGCTACAATGAATGCAGCCTCAGGATATGTGGTTTCCAGTTTACATAGAGTCAAATAAAGTTTGTTCAGGGCCATCGATGTGTCTGCTTGGGGGTGAATATATACGGCTGTGATTATAATCAAAGAGAATTCCTTTGGTAGATAATTCGGTCGATATTTGATTGTGAGGAGTTCTAATTCAGGTGAACAGAAGGACTTGAGTTCCTGTATGTTGTTATGATCACACCACGTCTCGTTAATCATAAGGCATACCCCCTGCCCCTCTTCTTACCAGAAAGATGCTTGTTTCTGTCGGCGCGATGCATGAAGAAACCAGCTGGCTGCACCGACTCCGATAGCGTCTCTCGAGTGAGCCATGTTTCCGTGAAGCAAAGAACGTTACAGTCTCTGATGTCTCTCTGGAATGCTACCCTTTCTCGGATTTCATCAACCTTGTTGTCAAGAGACTGGACATTGGCGAGTAGTATGCTACGGAGTGGTGCGCGATGTGCCCGTCTCCGGAGCCTGACCAGAAGACCGCTTCATATGCCCCTTTTACAGCGACGTTGTTTTGGTTCGTCAGCTGGGATCCGATCCATTGTCCTGGGTGGAAGGCAAAACACAAGATCCGCTTCGGTAGAGTCATATTCCTGGTCGTAATGATGGTGCGTTGATGTTGCTCTTATATTCAGTAGGTCCTCCCGACTGTATGTAATGAAACCTAAGATTACCTGGGGTACCAATGTAAGAAATAACAAGGGGAAAAAAAATACTGCATAGTTTCCTAGGAACGCGAAGCGAGGCGGCCATCTCTGTCGGCGCCGGAAGTGAAATCATTAGGATGTCCATTGGTGGGTGTGGCTTCTTGTTTCAGTTTCAGGCCTATCCCGCCGCCTTTTACATGACACATCGGTCGTGTTCAGTAGGGAGAAAACGTCCTGAAACATTTTGAAACTGAGAGATGCTGCCAGAACTTGCCCAACATGAACACAGACTTTTGTTTTCCGTGTGTCCTATTGAACACAACTCTGGTGGGAGGAATCTCTTCAGTTGGCAGACATCCCCATGTGACACGCATAAATATGAGCTGCACTTCACTTGAATTTCCAAGTGTGTTGATACCATTGTTAGGAAGACACATCATGTTGAATGAGACATTGACATTCGTCTGTATTCATCAGTATCTGTATTCATTCATAGACCCAAGGAGAGGTCAGTGAGATATAGAGAATGACTCATTCTAGAGGCTGACTTGACTCCATACAGAAGTCAGAATGGCTCTTGCCATATAACATGATTGCCTTTACAGTAAACAAGTGAACAGTCACAAACAACTATGTATTCCGTAGCCTACACTGTAATATAGTCCCTTTAAACCTATTAGTGAGCAAATTGGTCCGTTTACACAAAAAAAAACGAATTGAACTTCCATGACAATTCCCATGACAACGGCATGCATAATTCAGGGCTTTTATTTATTTAGTTGTTTATGCATTTGCATCGGTGGCTTTTTGTGAATGCAGTATGTGAGTGTGTTTACTGTAAGTGCATGAACATTCTTTATGCTAAGTGTGTATAGTGTAGTTCACCTCCCAGTTTTCCTTGCTGCTGAGTTGTTTTACATAGAACTCGCAGGAGAAAAGGAGAAATAATGAGGCTCGAGGCCTCATTATAGCTGTGATCAGTGCAGCCGTACAGCAGTGTCTGTCAACCGCACGCAACGCACATGCAGTCCACACATTCATGATCTCTACAGTCTGGACAATGATTGGCTAAATCAGGTGTGTTGTTGCAGGACTGGAGTGATAGCCTGCAGACTCAGTAGTGCTGGAGATCCCTGCTCTATAGTGTGCACTGATGATTTGTATGCAGAACCTTACATACGCCCCGGGTCCCTGTCCCGCCCCTGATGGAGCAAGGCCGCATGATGCGTGCTGAATACTACACTCTTCACACCCCTGACCACACACACACACACACAGACATGCTTTTTCAGAGGCTTCCATCCCTCACCACATTACCACATTACATTACATGACAATAACGGGTGTCCATTAACTGGAAAACACTCTCACACTGTATACCAGGCTCCGTGTTTCTTAGTGTGTGTGTGCCAGTGTGTGAGTAAACCCCCCCCCCAACTCTCTCGAGTCTGATTATGTGTGGAGACGGTGGAACGCACATCCTCTTCTCATCCACTCCGGGGTGAACTCGGAATTCCAAACAGCTCCGACCGACCAGCTCGACGGGAGAGGGGCCCCCGCTGTTGCCAGGGCCACCCAAACGAGAGAGATAGAGAGGGAGAGGACAGTGAAGGAAAGACAGAATATTATTGGGGAAAATGGCTTAATTTGAATAAAATGGTTTAAATTGAAGGAGAGGGCAAAGGAAACCACATTTTTATTTATTTATTTACCTTTATTTAACCAGGCAAATCAGTTAAGAACAAATTCTTATTTTCAATGACGGCCTAGGAACAGTGGGTTAACTGCCTGTTCAAGGGCAGAACGACAGATTAGTACTTTGTCAGCTCGGGGGTTTGAACTTGCAACCTTCCGGTTCCTAGTCCAACTCTCTAACCACTAGGCTACCCTGCCGCCCCATGGTAGTCAACATGCATAGTAATGTAGTAAACAAAAGTAACATTACAGACATAGTTTAAACATTAGCAACAAGACAGAGGACCCACTGCTTTACTCAAAGATAGACATTGTGCCTCTGTCAATCAGTTCCTGAGAAAATGTGACCAGCATCACCAAACCTTAATCTACCTACACCATCAGTAGATGACTGATAGCACTTACCTGGGCATAAGGGTACCCATATGTGCAGGCTAAATTGCTGTTAAAAGTTTAGGCCAATGATAGTTCTAAGGCAAGCCTGTCAAAAACTATTCTAGGCTTGTTTTTTTTTAAACTTTTGACATTGCAGCCTTCACTGAAGTTCAGTTATAACAAGGTAGAGCTGTCACAGGTTAGTATTTGGACTCATTACAACACTAATTATGGTGTGTATGTGTGTGTGTGAGAGACTACAGGGCTGGTGAAGAGGCCTCAGAGAACGAGTCCGTATGAAAGCGACTATAAGCCTTGTCCAAGCCAGAACGACACAAATTATTGTCGCATTCTAATAGGTAACTTACAAAGTGGGGTTTAGAAAGAAATCAAATCCAATTTTGCGCCGATTACAACAGGTGTAGGTAGACCTTACAGTGAAATGCTCACTTACGAGCCCCTAACCAACAATGCAGTTAAAAACAAAATACAAATTAAAAATAAAAGTAATTAAAGAGCAGCAGTAAAATAGCAATAGCGAGATTATATACAGGGGTTGAGGACTATATACAGTTAGTTGAGTATATGTAGGTAGAGTTATTAAAGTGACTATTCATAGATAATAACAACAGAGAGTAGCAGTGGTTTAATAGGGGGGGCAATGCAAATAGTCTGGGTGGCAATTTGATTAGATGTTCAGGAGTCTTATGGCTTGGGGGTAGAAACTGTTTAGAAGCCTCTTGGACCTAGACTTGGCGCTCCAGTACCACTCGCAGTCCAAATTGAGGTCAGTGGTGTTGTGTGTTTTCCAAAATGCGCGTGTAAACATGGTGTAAAACATATTATAAATCGTTGCAGTAGGATTACAGCAACTTCAACTTCCTCATCTGACAAGGTCCCAAGAAACATGAACAGGGACAAACTGAAATCCTTTGATCCTACCACATTTATCAATTTCATCCATTTAAGGTTTATTTGTGTTTTGAACCTTTTTTTCCTGCTTTTTAGCACATCTTTTTGACAGCCTTTCATGTTCTCACTTTAGGCAGAGAGGGATGCTTTTTGATGGTATCCTACCTTGTGTGTCATATCTCACGTGTTCTTCATTTGTTTGTTTTAGGCAGTTTTTAAAAAGTTCAGATCTTCCTGTTTAATAAGGCTTTCAACCCATCAGTGTTGAAGAAATGGGGTTTATAACGATGGAAAGGAAATTATAAGATCAAATGAATAACCTTTCTCTGTTCTGTCCCTCTTTCTCTTCCGTCACCCTTCTCAGATGTGTCCCCGGTGCTGGCGGGCTTCCTGGGCGCCGGGGTCCTGGTGGTCTCAGTCACGGTGGCCGTCTTCCTCTGGACCTGCTGCCAGCGTCGCTACCGTCAGATGACGAGCAGCTACAAGCTCCAATCAGGACCCTGCGACCAGGCCGTGGATCCTCCCTACAAGTTCATCCACATGCTCAAGGGAATCAGCATCTACCCGGAGACACTTAGTAACAAGAAGATAGTCCGTGTGGGTCGGCGCCCGGGCTCCTCGCGAAATGGCAGCGGATCCGGCGTCGAGTGGGGTCGTAATGGTGAGCGAGGAAGAGGGGGAGGAGGAAGGGTGATGCTAGTGGACGTCGACCCAGAAATGGGCCTGCTCAACAGCTCCACCAACCTGCAGATGAGCCACCTACTGCCCCCTGCTGGACAGCCTAGGTTAGAGAAGGCGCTGCCCATCCGCTCCGACTACTGCCTGGAGAGCAGCTCCAGGGGTAACAGCAGCAGCAGTAGCTGTGACGCCAGCAAGACAGCCTCGCCCTTTACCCCGTGTCAGGGGGAGGGCAACACCATGCCGCCCGCTGCCCTAGGTACCCTCAGCCTGGTCGTGGACTACAACTTCCCCAAGAAGGCGCTGGTGGTGACCATTCTTGGCGCCCATGGCCTGCCCGCCGTGGACGAGCAGGCGGGTAGCTCGGACCCCTACGTGAAGATGACCATATTGCCAGAAAAGAAGCACCGGGTCAAGGTGAGTCTGGTTCCTCTGGAGGTTTCTTCCTACCTACAGGGTTGTTCCTTTCCACTGTTTTCTTTGATTTGCTTTGTTGAGGGATTAGGTATTCGGGGTTGCAGTCCCAATTAGGCTAATACTGTTATTATTGAATTATTTGAATTATCATTATTACAGATTTAGATCCAAATAAGATGACGCCATATATTTTTATTATTGCAAACATGAGGCAAGAAAAGTTTGAAGAGCCCTGCATTATCCCTGTTATTTGTTATTGTAAAAGATAGTGTTAGTGTCACTGTAAATGTTTAAGTGCTACTGTCACAATAGCAACCAGACTGAAATAAAAGCGATTGCTCTGCAGACCCGCGTTCTGAGGAAGACCCTGGAGCCAGTATTTGACGAGACGTTTACGTTCTACGGAGTGGCCTACAGCGCACTGCCTGACCTCACGCTGCACTTCCTGGTGCTTAGCTTTGACCGCTTTGCCCGTGATGATGTCATCGGGGAGGCGGCGGTACCCCTGGCAGGGGTGGACCCCAGCACGGGACGAGTCCACATCACCCAACAGATCAGCAAGAGACACATCCAGGTGAGGGATGGGGAGGAGGGGGTGGATGGAGGGAGGGAAGAGAGAAGGCATTACCTTGATTTATTACCTTTATTTAGGTAGGTTATTAACAACACATTCCTTCTCTTTTACAGTAATGGCCTGACAATAGACCCATCCTAGTTAGAGAAGGGAATGAGGAATTGAGAAAAGGAGGGAGAGAGAGGGGAAACTGGGTGATGGAGGAGGATTTTTTTTTAAAATTAAAAATACATTTCAGAGGAATAAAGGTGAGGGATGGAGGATAGATGATGAAATATACTCTAGAATGAAGGACCGATGAAGAGAGGATGAAGGAAGGGAGGGAAGGAAGGTGTGTGGTAAAAGATAGAAATTCATAGAGAGATGAGTAGACAGAATTTGAGGATAGAGGGAGGAGTTGGAAAGGTGAGGATGGAGAAAGGGGGAATGGGAGGAAGGAGAGAGAGGAGGTTAGGATGGATAGGATGAGCAGTTACTGGGCTTTTATGGCCAGCAACACTAGAGATGAAGGGGGAGGGATAAGGAGAGCAAGGGGAGAGAGAGAGAAAGAAAGATGGAGAGAGAGAAGAGACTGACTAATCATAGCTGGCTTCTAGCACAGGGTTAGCAGAAAGGTGATACATTTGCTAAATAAATGTCTACAGATTGAAATATGAAATGGTGTAAATAATATAATAACCAATCCTGGCTTGTTTGCTTTTTGGCTATTGCATATGTATTATTGCAAACAACCAATCTTTCTCTCATTTAATCATTATCACACACGCATGCACTCCCAAACACTCCACACACACACACATGTGCAGCTGAAACATATCTGGGAGGCTGGTCTCTTTGTGTGTGTATTGATTGGAGGCCCATTAGGCCCATAAAAGTGGAGAGAGACTGGTTTTATTTCTGACTGTAGGAAGACATCCATCATGGTCAGCACCGGAAACAAAAGCCTCTTCCCCACATCATTAAACATGATCCATACAAGGCAGAGGGAGGGAGAGTGGGGGTGGGGGAGCAGAAAGACAGAGGAGGGGGGGTGTGAGAGAGCAGAGGGGTGGTATAGAGAGAGAGAGGGTGATGGAAAGAGAAATAGAGGGGGGGGGCTACTCCAATTGACAAGAAAGGGCCCCATCCATAACACACACGCAGAGAGAAGGAGGGAGAGACAGAGAGAAAGAGGCCTGCACTATATGAGAAAGACCTCCGCCCAACACAATCTGCACTGAAAAAATGATAAATATAAAGAAACCTGCACTGAATGCATACTGCACACAGCCAGACTCACACACAGAGAGAGACCCGGTACAAAGTCTGCACTGATTAGACCATATGGCTGTTAGGACAGACCGTCAATAAGCTACACACCATTACGTTCCCACAGAGACATTAAAACATATTCATATCATCTCTAGAACTCATGCAGTACACACAGCTACTCTTCGAAGACAGCAGACACGCACATGCACTCACACAGTCATGCACACACGCGTGTAAACACATTACAGGCATAAGTATCATTCCCAGTGCCACTGTAAGCCTGTCAAGTGAGACAGTGCAGATGTATACACACATGCATAATATCTTCCTCCATTATGTGTACTATTTTCTACATTGTACAACAATAGTGAAGCAATCAAAACTATGAAATAACACATAGGAAATCATGTAGTAACCAAAAAAGCGTTAAACAAAATATTTTTTTATATTTGAGATTCTTCAAAGTAGCCACCCTTTGCCTTGATGACAGCTTTGCACACTCTTGGCATTCTTTCAACCATCAACCAGCTTAATGAGGTTTTCACCTGGAATGCATTTCAATTAACAGGTGTGCCTTGTTAAGAGTTTATTTGTAGAATTTCTTTCCTTAATGCGTTTGAGTCAGTTAGATGTGTTGTGACAAGGTTGAGGTGGTATACAGCAGATAGCCCTATTTAGTAAAAGACCAAGTCCATATTATGGCAAGAACAGCTCAAATAAGCATTACTTTAAGACATGAAGGTCAGTCAATCCAGAAAATTGCACAAACTTGGAACGTTTCTTCAAGTGCAGCCGCAAAATCCATCAAGCATTATGATGAAACTGGCTCTCATGAGGACCGCCACAGGAAAGGAAGACCCAGAGTTACCTCTGCTGCAGAGGATAAGTTCATTAGAGTTACCAGCCTCAGATATTCGGCCCAAATAAATGGTTCAGAGTTCAAGGTACAGACATCTCAACATCAATTGTTCAGAGGAGACTGCGTGAATCAGGCCTTCATGGTCGAATTGCTGCAAAGAAACCACTCCTAAAGGACACCAATAAGAAGAAGAGACTTGCTTGGGCCAAGAAACATGAGCAATGGACATTAGAATGGTGGAAATCTGTCCTTTGGTCTGATGAGTCCAAATTTGATATTTTTGGCTCCAACCGCCGTGTTTTTGTGAGACGCAGAGTATGTGATTTGATTTGATTTTATTAGGATCTATTTTAGTCCCCATTTGGACTAATCTTCCAAGAGTCCTTAACAGTAAAATACAATTTATAATACAAACACACTTTCACATATAACACACTATTACAAACATACATAATACACTAGCATAATGACCCAATAAATACTCAATCTAAAAAAATAAATTGATTCTTCATCTACTATAGTCCCACAACATTTCTATATACTATATTTAAATTGTTTTAAAATAATGTTTAAACTTATATATTGAAAGGTTTCTAGTTTGCTCAGTTAATTTATTCCATTTCTTTATTGCTCTAAATCGAAATGTTCTTTTGCCCATTTCTTTTTTCTGTCTGGATAACGCATAGATGGTGGACAATCTATTCTTAGTATTTAGGGAATGTCTGTCTCTTACCAACTGAATACCATTGTGAATAGAACTTGGCCGTTTTAAATGATGTATAATTATCTTGTCGATTGATGACCAACCAAGAACACTGCGCATGACTGCAACAGAAGAACCATATCTCTGCCTTAAAACAATCCTTGCTGCTTTATTCTGTGCATTCTGCAGCCTCCTAACTTCACTAGATGATGCATTTCCCCAGACCACTGAACGGATGATCTCTGCATGTGTGGTTCCCACTGTGAAGCACGGAGGAGGAGCTGTGATGGTGCTTTGCTGGTGACGCCGTCTGTAATTGTTTTAAAATTCAAGGCACACTTAACCAGCATGGCTACCACAGCATTCTGCAGCGATACGCCATCCCATCTGGTTTGCACTGAGTCCCACTATCATTTGTTTTTTAACATGGCAATGACCCAACACACCTCCAGGCTGTGTAAGTGCTATTTGACTGAGAAGGAGAGTGATGGAGTGCTGCATCAGGTGACATGGCCTCGACAATCACCCAACCTCAACCCAATTGAGATGGTTTGTGGTGAGTTGGACCGCAGAGTGAAGGAAAAGCAGCCAGCTCAGCATATGTGGGAACTCCTTCAAGAAAAGCATTCCAGGTGAAGCTGGTTGAGAGAATGCCAAGAGTGTGCAAAGCTGCCATCAAGGCAAAGGGTGGCTATTTTAAATCATGTCAAATATAAAACACTTTTTTTGGTTACTGCATGATTCCATGTTTTATTTCATAGTTTTGATGTCTTCACTGTTATTCTACAATGTAGAAAATAGTAAAAATAAATAAACCCTTGAATGAGTAGGTGTGTCCAAGATTTTGACTGGTACTGTACACATTTCATCTCCATGCAGTCACACTATTTCACACCCCTCTCCATCATATGGAGGTTAATAAGTGCATACTTCCACCATCTCCTCTCCCTTTCTCCCTCTATTTCCATTTCCCCCGTCTCATCTTCCTTTCTCTTCCTCTTTGTTCTCTACCCCCTCATCTCTCGCTCTCCTCCTTATCTCTTATCTAAATTGAATTCCCTCCTATTTTAGTGCAACCTTAAGGGGTTTAGAGACAGGATGGAATCGATCTTCCAGAGAGAGGGAGAGAAGGAACCAGACATAAATAGGAGAGGGAGAGAGATTAGTTTGAGTAAATGAAAAAGAGGAGACATAGGTTTCTGCTGATGGAGTGAAAGAGGAGAAAGAGAGCAATAGCACTGACTAGATGAAGAAGACAAAAGTGAGTACAGGAGATTGATGGATGATCCGGTAGTAGGGGATGAATTGGGGGGAGAGAGAGAAAGCACTGTGGGGGGAAAAAGGGTTGTGGCCAGACCATAAGTCCAGAGGAGACGTCCATTAAACTTTTATCTGCGGGGGAAAGCTTAAATGACTGAATTGGGGGGGCAGTAAAGACGTCACACTCATTAAGACAGAAGAAGCTCACACACTTAGCGGTGGTTCATAAAAGCTATTATCCGTTTAGAACATATAATGTATATTTTGAGAATGGCCATTGTGATTCTCCATCATTCTACAGTAGCGCTTAAACGCTTCAAAACCCCCATTCAGCACAAGCCGTCCAAAATGACACATTGGTTTATATGGCGGCATTAGCTCCTAGCGCTGTTATGACTGTGCTTTGCAGCAAGAACCATCCATGAAAGAAAAGAAAAAACTGCACCATTTACTTGTACTTTAGATTAAAATGTCAGGGAACTAAGCGACGCCAAACATGATGGGTAATATCTGCATCTCACACTGCAGTGAATCTTTGGCATGTTAATTTATGTACTCAAAAGATCATTTTAAGTATGAAATGCATCATTTACTTTAGAATATAGTCAAAAAGGAAAAAATATTAAAATGTTAGGGAACTGAGCTATTGTACACTACAAATGGTTGTGTACAGACCAGTAGTTTCAGACTATTTTATGTCTTTTTTTGTAGAGCAGAGCTCCCCTGCCACTAGTGGTGATTCTAAATGAAGTGTGGCATTTAGTCTTGCTCACTAATGAAAAAGCTACCGATACACGGTATTGGAGACAATTAGGAGGCTATCTATTTCCGCATACTTTGTATGCAGATGGTAGCAGATTTACACACACACACAGACACACGTCTCGGCCTCGGAAATTCTCTATTTCTCGGTTCTAAGTTCAAGCTCAGCCTTGGGCTAACCTCCCGCAGCGCGTTGCCATGGTGACACCTAGACGTAGTATAGGAATTCACGCTCTTTGAAAGAGAGCGAGACATATGCAAGCAGTTAAAAAGAGTGAGACGGAGAGAAACTAAGAGATGAACAGAAAGATGGGCCACAGGTCTATATACAGTAACAGTCAAAAGTTTGGACACACCTACTCATTCAAGGGTTTTTCTTTATTTCTACTGTTTTCTACATTGTAGAATAATAGTGAAGACATCGAAACTATGAAAGAACACAAATGGAATCATGTAGTAACGAAAAAGTGTCGATTGGGTTGAGGTCGGGTGATTGTGGAGGCCAGGTCATCTGATGCAGCACTCCATCTCTCTCCTTCATGGACAAAAAACCCTTACACACCCTGGATGTGTGTTGTGTCGTTGTCCTTTTGAAAAACAAATGATTGTCCTACTAAGAGCAAACCAGATGTGGTGTATCGCTGCAGAATGCTGTGGTAGCCATGCTGGTTAAGTGTGCCTTGAATTCTAAATAAATCACAACAGTGTCACCATCAAAGCACCGTCACATCTCCTCCTCCGTGCTTCACGGTGGGAACCACACATGTGGAGATCATCCGTTCAACTACTCTGCGTCTCACAAAGACACGGCGGTTGGAACCATAAATCTCAAATTTTCCTCATCAGTCCACAGATTTCCACCGGTCTAATGTCCATTGCTCGTGTTTCTTGGCCCAAGCATGTCTCTTCTTCTTATTGGTGTCCTTTAGTAGTGGTTTCTTTTTCAGCAGCAATTTGACCATGAAGGCCTGATTCACACAGTCTCCTCTGAACCTTTGATGATGAGATGTGTCTGTTACTTGAGCTCTGAACCATTTATTTGAGCTGCATTCTGAGGTGCAGTTATTCTAATGAAATGATCCTCTGCAGCAGAGGTAACTCTGGGTCTTCCTTTCCTGTGGCGGTCCTCATGAGAGCCAGTTTCATCACAGTGCTTGATGGTTTTTACTACTGCACTTTAAACTTTCAAAGTTCTTGAAATTTCCCGCTTTGACTGACCTTCATGTCTTAAAGCAATGATGGACTATCGTTTGTCTTTGCTTATTTGAGCTGTTCTTGCCATATTATGAACTTGGTCTTTTACCAAATAGGGCTATCTTCTGTATACCTCCCCTACCTTTTCACAACACAACTGATTGGCTCAAACACACATCAACCACAAACTAGAATGGTCCAAACACACCAAGACAGTCGTGAAGAGGGCACGACAAAGAGTTTTCCCCCTCAGGAAACTAAAAAGATTTGGCATGGGTCCTCAGATCTTCAATAGGTTCTACAGCTGCAACATCGAGAGCATCATGATTGGTTGCATCACTGCCTGGTATGGCAATTGCTCGGCCTCTGACCGCAAGGCACTACAGAGGGTAGTGCGTACGGGCCAGTACATCACTGGGGCTAAGCTGCCTGCCATCCAGGACCTCTACACCAGGCTGTGTCAGAGGAAGGCCCTAAAAATTGTCAAAGACCCCAGCCACCCCAGTCATAGACTGTTCTCTTTACTACCGCATGGCAAGCGGTACCGGAGTGCCAAGTCTAGAACAAAAAGGCTTCTCAACAGTTTTTTCCCCCAAGCCATAAGACTCCTGAACAGGTAATCAAATGGCTACCCGGACTATTTGCATTGTGTGCCCCCCACCCAACCCCTCTTTTTTACGCTGCTGCTACTCTCTGTTTATCATATATGCATAGTCACTTTAACTATACATACTATCTCAATTGGGCCGACCATCCAGTGCTCCCGCACATTGGCTAACCGGGCTATCTGCATTGTGTCCCACCCACCACCCGCCAACCCCTCTTTGCTACTCTCTGTTCATCATATATGCATAGTCACTTTAACCATAACTACATGTACATACTACCTCACTCAGCCTGACTAACAGGTGTCTGTATGTAGCCTCGCTACTTTTATAGCCTCACTACTGTATATAGCCTGTCTATTTATTGTTGTTTTATTTCTTTACTTACCTATTGTTCACCGAATACCTTTTTTGCACTATTGGTTAGAGCCTGTAAGTAAGCATTTCACTGTAAGGTCTACCCACACCTGTTGTATTCGGCGCACATCACAGATATAAACTTTGATTTGATTTGAAGGAAAGAAATTCCACAAATTAACTTAAGGCAAACCTGTTCAATGAAATGCATTCCAGGTGACTACCTCATGAAGCTGGTTGAGAGAATGCCAAGAGTGTGCAGAATCTCAAATATAATATATATTTTGATTTGTTAAACACTTTTTTTGTTACTACATGATTCCATGTGTTATTTCAATTTTTTGATGTCTTCACATTTATGCTAGAATGTAGAAAATATTAAAAATAAAGAAAAACCCTTGAATGAGTAGGTATGTCCAAACTTTTGGCTGGTACTGTATATTAGAATTGTGTGCATACCGGAAGTGTAGGTGGATGGGTGGGTTATGGAGGTTTGTCTGCCATATTCTTGTGCAAGGCAGGTTTTGTGTGTATGTGTGTACTTTATGGGTACTTTGTGTGTATATATGTGTGTAATGTACAGTGCCTTCAGAAAGTATTCACACCCCTTGCCTTTTTCCACATTTTGTGTTCCAGCCTGAATTTAAAATGGTTTAAATTGAGATTTTGTGTCACTGATCTACACACATACCACATCAAAGGGAAGTTGTGTCTTTAGAAATGTTTATAAATTAATAAAAAATTAAATGTCCTGATTCAATAAGTATTTAACCCTTTTGTTATGGCAAATCTATATAGGTTCAGGAGTAAAAATGTGCTTAACAAGTCACATAATTAGTTGCATGGACTCACTCTGTGTGCAATAATGGTGTTCATACTTTTTAAATGACTAACCCATCTCTGTACCCCACACATACAATTATCTGTAAGGTCAGTTAGAGTTGAATGGCTGTGATAGGAGATAACTGAAGATTGATCAACAACATTGAAGTTACTCCACAATACTAACATACAGTTGAAGTTGGAAGTTTACATACACCTTAGCCAAATACATTTAAACTCAGTTTTTCACAGTTCCTGACATTTAATCAGAGTAAAAATTCTTAGGTCAGTTAGGATCACTACTTTATTTTAAGAATGTGAAAAGTTAGAATAATAGTAGAGTGATTTATTTCAGCTTTTATTTCTTTCATCACATTCCCAGTGGGTCAGAAGTTTACATACACTCAATTAGTATTTTGTAGCATTGCCTTTAAATTGTTTAACTTGGGTCAAACGTTTTGGGTAGCCTTCCACAAGCTTCCCACAATAAATTGGGTGAATTTTGGCCTATTCCTCCTGACAGAGCTGGTGTAACCGAGTCAGGTTTGTAGGCCTCCTTGCTCGCACACGGTTTTCCAGTTCTGCCCACAAGTTGTCTATGGGATTGAGGTCAGGGCTTTGTGAAGGCCACTCGAATACCTTGACTTTGTTGTCCTTAAGCAATTTTACCACAACTTTGGAAGTATGCTTGGGGTTATTGTCCATTTGGAAGACCCATTTGCGACCAAGCTTTAACTTCCTGACTGTCTTGGGATGTTGCTTCAATATATCCACATAATTTTCCTACCTCATAATGCCATCTATTTTGTGAAGTGCACTACTCCCTCCTGCAGCAAAGCACCCCCACAACATGATGCTGCCACCCCCGTGCTTCACGGTTGGGATGGTGTTTTTCGGCTTGCAAGCCTCCCCCTTTTTCCTCCAAACATAACTATGGTCATTATGGCCAAACAGTTCTGTTTTTGTTTCATCAGACCAGAGGACATTTCTGCAAAAAGTGTGATCTTTGTCCCCATGTGCAGTTGCAAACTGTAGTCTGGCTTTTTTAATGGCGGTTTTGGAGCAGTGACTTCTTCCTGGCTGAGCGGCCTTTCAGGTTATGTCGATATAGGACTCGTTTTACAGTGGATGTAGATACTTTTGTACCTGTTTCCTTCAGCATCTTCACAAGGTCCTTTGCTGTTGTTCTGGATTGATTGCACTTTTCGCACCAAAGTATGTTCACCTCTAGGAGACAGAATGCGTCTCCTTCCTGAGCAGTATGATGGCTGCGTGGTCCCATGGTGTTTTATACTTGCGTACTATTGTTTGTACAGATGAACGTGGTACCTTCAGGGGTTTAGAAATTGCTCCCAAGGCAGAGCCAGACTTGTGGAGGTCTCCAATTCTTCCAATTTTTCTGAGGTCGGCTGATTTCTTTTGATTTTCCCATGATGTCAAGCAAAGAGGCACTGAGTTTGAAGGTAGGCCTTGAAATACATCCAGAAGTACACCTCCAATTGACTCAAATTATGTCAATTAGCCTATCATAAGCTTCTAAATCCATGACATCATTTTCTGGAATTTTCCAAGCTGTTTAAAGACACAGTCAACTTAGTGTATGTAAACTTCTGACCCACTGGAATTGTGATTAAGTGAAATAATCTGTCTGTAAACAATTGTTGAAAAAATGACTTGTGTCATGCACAAAGTAGATGTCCTAACCAACTTGCCAAAACTATAGTTTGTTAACAAGAAATTTGTGGAGTGGTTGAAAAACGAGTTTTAATGACTCCAACCTAAGTGTATGTAAACTTCTGACATCAACTGTAAATGACAGTGAAAATAAGGAAGCCTCTACAGAATAAACATATTCCAAAACGTGCATCCTGTTTGCAATAAGGCACAAAAGTAATATTTTCAAGCATGTTGGTGGCACATGTTATGTGTATGTATGCTTGTCATCGGCAAGGACTAGGGAGTTTTTTATGGTAAAAGTAAACAGAATAGAGCTAAGCACAGGCAAAATTATAGAGGAAAACTTGGTTCAGTGCTTTCCAACAGATACTGGGAGACAAAATCACCTTTCAGCAGTACAATTACCTAAAACACAAAGTGGATTTGCTTACCAAGATGTCATTGAATGTTCCTGAGTGTTAAGATTTGACTTAAATTGGCTTAAATCTATGGCAAGACTTGAAAATGGCTGTCTAGCAATAATCAAGAACCAACTTGACAGAGCTTCAAGATTTATTTTTAAGAATGGGCAAATTTTGTACAATCCAAGTGTGCAAAGCTCTTAGAGATTTACCAAGAAAGACTCACAGCTGATTCAATGGTGATTCTAACATCTATTGACTCAGGGGGTTAAATACTTATCTAATCGATATGTTAGTGTTTTATTTTCCATTATTTGTCCCCCCAAAAAAAAAAAAAAAATCCACTTTTACATTATGAGTATTTTGTGTAAATAGTTCATATGCAAATCCATTCTAATCCCACTTTGTAACACAGCAAAATGTGGAAAAGGTCAAGGGGTGTGAATACTTTGTGATGGCACTGTATGTGTCTAACTGTAGTCTCCCCGCTGTGTGTGTGTGCATCTACATTCTAACCCTGTGCTCTCTCTGCAGTGTGTGAGCCGTGGGGAGCTACTGGTGTCTCTGTCCTACCAGCCTGTCACTCACAGGCTCAATGTGGTGGTGCTGAAGGCCAAACACCTGCCCAAGATGGACATCACTGGCCTATCAGGCAGTAAGTACTACGCATACACACACAAACACACACACACACACACACACATCTCACCCACTTTCCCCTCTATCCATCCCTCACAGACCCCTATGTGAAGGTGAACGTGTTCTACGGCTGCAAGCGCATTGCCAAGAAGAAGACGCACGTGAAGAAGTGCACCCTCAACCCCGTTTTTAACGAGTCATTCATCTACGACGTACCCGCCGAGCTGCTGGCCGACATCTCCGTGGAGTTCCTGGTGGTCGACTTCGACCGTACCACCAAGAATGAAGTGGTGGGCCGCCTGGTGCTAGGTGGCCAGAGCCTCATGCACACTGGGGTCACCCACTGGAGAGAGGTCTGCGACAACCCCCGCCGGCAGATTGCCAAGTGGCACAACCTGGGCGAGTATTAGGATGGCTCAGAAAAATACCTGAAAATTTTCAAAAATCGTGCAATTTCTCGGAGTGGATATTCTGTCGAAAAACCACCACCCCCACTACTATTTCAAATCTATTCTCTTAGAAAATTAAAGAATGAAATAAAACCCTTCCTGCCTGAAGTAAAGACACCCAACCAGACCACCGGAACCCCACCCAGCATGGACATGTATGGTTGGACCAGTCACTTCTATGAAAAATTCCTGCAACCATTGAGACAACCACGGGGGCTGAGAGAAATCTGACCAGACTTTCATGAATCATTGACCACAAAAGACTTGATTGAAGATTTCAAAACCAAAATCTGAATACATTTTGTATATATATATATATTATATATACATTTGTGTATATATATATATATATATATATATATATACATTTGTGTGTATATATATATACGTATATATATATATATATATATGTATGTATATACGTATATATATATATATATATATGTATGTATATACGTATATATATATATATATGTATATATGTATATGTATATATATATATATATATATATATATATATATATATGTATATATATGTATATATATGTATATATATGTATATATATATATATATATATGTATATATATACATATATATACATATATGTATATATATATATATATGTATATATATGTATATATATGTATATATGTATATATATATGTATATATATGTATATATATGTATATATGTATATATATATGTATATATGTATATGTATATATATATATGTATATATGTATATATGTATATATGTATATATATATATATATATATATATATATATATATATATATATATATATATATATATATATGTATATATATATATATATATATATATATATATATATATATATATATACATATATATATATATATATATACATATATATATATATATATACATATATATATATATATACATATATATACATATATATACATACACACACACACACACACATACACATATATATATATATATATATATATATATATATATATATATATATATATATACACACACACATTTGAATGTATACACAAATATATAGCCTTCACATTCAATACTGTTAGTGAGATCCATGTGGTCCTACCGGTTGGGTGGGTGTGTGAAGGGGCTGTCGTTCTTCCAATCAGAGTTCACAACAGAGAGTGCATCACAACCCTACCCCTGACCCCCCTCCTCCAGCCCCCACCACCCATAGGTATAAACATTCCTTTACTTGCATGCTTGAATAAGTTCAAAATAAAACACACCTGGGAAGGAAGAATACAGTAGGTAATACTCTCTCTTAATCTTAACCAGGGCTGCATTTCAAACTCATAAAAGACACCCTCCTCCACTTACCTTCACCTTTGCCCTTGGGGGAACCCCCGTGGCCATCTTTGTCGTTGGTTCAAATGATTAGCCAATGAAAGGAAGTTGGCAACGTAAGCCCCTCAGCCCTCGTTTTTGATTGAGTTTGTGAGTGTACAATTATGTTCACTCTGGGCCTGAAACGCCCCATAATTCAATTCACGACGATTGTACATCCGCTAAGAACAGTCCGACAAAACTTAAAACCAACATTAATATGGAGAAGTCAACATACAAGTGTAAGTAAAAAGAATGTACATAAGTTAGAAATTGTGCTACTAATGCACATGACGGCTCAAACACGTATCATAAAAGTAACAATGTTTTTGTTTGGTTGGCTTTTTGGAAACGTTAACTTGCGCACTTAACGTTCTCTGACATCACACTTTTACATTGTCATTTTCCATTTACCTGATATAAATAACTTAGTAGAGGATGGCTAACATTCGATGTCTGCTGATGCGTTGTCTTAATTGACTGTAGCGCATATAAGGCACACACAACAGTTCCATGATGACTGAAAACCGTGGGGTGAACGAGTGACACATTTCCTGGGAAAGAACGGTCCATTTCAAATGAATTACTTCTTCCCTTGTCTTGCAAGTGTCAACTCGTCAGACGTCATGATACGTCATCGGAAGCGTCCACTTAATTTGAGGGGAGAGGGTGTGTCTTTTGTGTGTGTTTGAGTGTGTTTGAAATGCAGCCCTGGTGTACCAATTCCCTTTAAATCAGGAAGTATCCCGTGGTACTGCACAGGATTGGGGGGGGTTTATGTTAATTAGAGGGTGTGCTTCATTTATATTGCAATGGGGCAGTTTTTTAAGGTAGGAAAATGTTTTTTTAACAGGATTGGTAATATTAGAGTCATGGTTAAATTATGGGATACTATATTTAAGTAATAAGGCACGATGGAGTGTGGTATATGGCCAATATACCACGGCTAAGGGCAGTGGTATATTGGCCGCGATGCGGAGTGCCTAAGAACAGCCCGTAGCCGTGGTATATTGGCCACATACCACAAACCCCTGAGGTGCGTAATTGCTATTATAAACTGGTTACCAACGTAATTAGAGCAGTAAAAATAAAGGTTTTGTCATACCCGTGCAATACAGTCTGACATACCACGGCTGTCAGCCAATCAGCATTCAGGGCTCGACTCACCCAGTTTATAATACAGTATTTACCAGGGATAATACAGTTGTTGCTAAGTGTTTAAGTTATATTCAGGTAAGGCTATGGGGCTGTCTTGATGATATTTATCACTACTTATGTTTCTTTTTTTCTATGTGGATTAAATGTTTCATCAGTAAGCTCACATGCAGCAACAATATCCATGAAAGTCAATAGCCAAACTGCATGTGTCAGAGCTTTTGCATGCACAGTGTAACATGGGCTTGAGTTCAAGCCAGCTCTCTTAGAGACAGGGACAAAATGGAGACATTCATTTTGTGGGGCAGATTCATACCAACACTGGCATAACAATCAGACATGATTCACTTTCAGTTCACGTACATGTTGGAAAACCTGTGTTCAGTATATTACAATGTGTCTATGATAAGTGCATTGTGGAGCTAATCAAAACAGTTTCATATAAATTGAGGGGATGGAATAGAACTCTGCCACGTCTCAGTGATATCCCTTCACTGAACCCTCCCTCAGTAGCAGACAAGGTTAGTGGATTGGGTCTGTCCCATTACAGTAAATGGATGATTTCTGGTTTTACTTTGTGACTGCTGTTGCTCTCACTATCATTTGATTGGTGCATTTATTTTTTAGACCTGATGCGATTGGTTGAGGCAAGGCTGTAGCCATGTAGCATGGGTATCTATAATTCACTGGACCTTAATGTACCGAAACCCGTTGTTTATAGTACATCTGTTGTCATAGTGACCAAAGGACCATTAGTGTATCTGTAACTTTGTGTCTGTATCACCAATTTTTACCAGTATAACCAATTTTATCAGAGTGAGCTTCGTAGTTTATATGCTGTTCCACAGTGGCCACTGGACCCTGTATACACTTGCCTGGCAGTGCATTACTCCTGTTAATTTATGTGAATAAATAATTAATTCAAATGATTAGAATTTATAGCCATGCTACTGGTAACAGCTCAGTATATCCTCGTTTGAACTCTGCATCTTAAGAATTGTACATTCATTTTTTTCAATATATTTTGTGTGTGGTGAATATGTGTGTGAATTTCAAATGTTAGTCTCCTGCAATGTCACAACCACTGAACTCATCAAAGATGTCCGTGCCGTCAGCTCTCGTTCTGGTTGCCTCTCTTCTCCCCGAGATCTCTCTCTCTCTCTCTCTGTGGCACTGTCCCCATTGTCATTATTATTTATTTATTTTACTCTGATAGTCAATAGCAATCAAAGGAAGTCAAGCTGTCACCGCACACTATGTCTCTTTGCTGTGGGTGTACACTGCTAACCTCTTAACTTGAATGCTGCATGTCCCTACACTCCCACACAGGTAAAAATTGTACACAATCCGCTTCACTGGCCACTGAGGTGCTCAAACTGCATCCCTACAAACTGGCTTCAATGAGAGTTTGATCTAACTTGAGCTAGCAAACACATCAACATTAGTGTTTGTTATAACATTATTTGCGTGGCGTAGTCACTCAGTAAGCTTCTTTTCCTAATGCTTGGCGTATCACAGCAACGGCCATAGCACTTATGGCGCTGGAAGTGGTTAAGTGGGCAGTTGTGTCCTTTCCTATAAAAGTAATCACATCCCATAAGGAACTGAATAGGCAGTACTCACATCTAGGCTGCACACTGAACATTTTGGATGTTTGATCACACTTTGAAAAGCCCAAAGCAACCTTTGTTTTTATCACTGGTTGATTTGACCAAACTTTCTTTGCTACGGAACTAGATTTGTTTTTTGCTCTCTTTTGCTACTTTTTGAAGAAGAAAAAAAAAATTGATTTGTACATATTGTAACATAGGAGGCTAATATCTTGTTGTTTTTGCTATTGCAACGGCTTTCTTCTGTGGACGAAGGAGAGGACCAAAGCGCAGCGTGGTTAGTGTTCATCATGTTTAATAAAGACCATAAATGTGAACACTACAAAATACAAAACAACAAATGTGAAGCAACAGTTCTGTCTAGTGCAGACACACGAAGACAGAAGACAACCACCCACAAGACCAAACACAAAACAGGCTACCTAAATATGGTTCCCAATCAGAGACAACGACTAACCCCTGCCTCTGATTGAGAACCATATCAGGCCAAACATAGAAATGGGAAAACTAGACACACAACATAGAATGCCCACTCAGCTCACGTCCTGACCAACACTAAAACAAAGAAAACACAAAAGAACTATGGTCAGAACGTGACAGCTATCAAATTGCCATATGAATTGGTCTTAGTTAGCCCCCTCACACACATTTATTTTAGTAAAAAGGTACACTTTCCCAGTTCAGTTCTTGACATCATGTCCTTAGTCCTATAGTTTCCCCTCTCACAGCCGTGAGAAATTCATATACTGAACAGATGCATCTGTTGGTCACAGACACCTTTAAAATAATAGCCCTCACTTAGGCCTCGGGATCTCATCACTGTATTTTTGTGGGATTCAAATTGCCATCGATAAAATGCAATTGTGTTCGTTGTCCGTAGTTTATGCCTGCCCATACCATAACCCCACCGCTATTATGGGGCACTCTGTTCACAACTTTGACATCAGCAAACCGCTTGCCCACACGCGCCATACATGTGGTCTGTGGTTGTGAGGCCAGTTGGACATACTGCCAAGTTCTCTAAAACGATGCTTATGGTAGAGAAATAAACATTCCATTCTCTGGCAACAGCCCTGGTTGACATTAATGCAGTCAGCATGCCAATTGCACGCTCCCTCTAAACTGTGGCATTGTGTTGTGTGACAGAACTGCACATTTTAGACGTGTGCATTTGAGCCTTTTATTGTTCCCATCATAAGGTGCATCTGTGTAATGATCAGTCTGTTTAATCAGCTTCTTGATATGCCACACATGTCAGGTGGATGAATTATCTTGGCAAAGGAGAAATGCTCACTAACAGGGATGTAAACAAATGTGTGCACAAAATTGGAGAAGAATAAGCGCTGTGTGTGTATGGAACATTTCTGGGATCTTTTATTTCAGCTCATTAAACATGGGACCAACACTTTACATGTGTTTTTATATTTTTGTTCAGTGTAGATACATGCACAGTATCTTCAGTTTCCATCAAAACTAATATATCAAGGCAACTTGTTGAAACAAAATACAATTTTCATTAAGAATCACTCTGTCCCAGCAGCTATTTCAGTCTTTTGGTTTCATAATGTTTGGTTGATAATAATCACAACAGCCGCACAGGTTTTGATGAAGAGAGATGATTAGTAGTTTTTTCCTATTCAGAGTAATGTCCTGTGACTATGATTTTGTATTTGTAGGAGGCTTGCAGTCTGGGGCATAATTTAATAATGTGGATATGAGAGCAGTTGGAGTGAGGCAAAAATTGCATTAGCTCTAACACCGTAACCCCAACCTGGTCTTAGCTTGGGCACAGAGGTGCTGGGCAGTAGCCTGGATGTGTGTGTGTTTGCATTAACCATATGGACCCCTGAAGACAGGCTTCTATGCCCCCATTTCTAGTGTGAGCACAGACATAAAGCACATCAGTCTCACCACTGAAAGGCCAATGGGTTGTAGTCCACTGTTTGGTCAACTTTGCCCAGGAGGTGCTAACATGGTTGCTGAGGAATGATGTGATGTTATCTTTATTCATTGCTCTGGCAGTGCTGGAGAGTTAAACAATGTATCTAGTGTGGAGTGTTCAGGCTCCTAACTCTAACTTCACTAATAGGGGTTGCGTTCAATATTCTAAAAGTGTTAAAAAGTGGAGCATATTTGAAAGGCGAAAGGAGAATGACAGTATCTTAGCATTGCGGGCCTAATTCTGTAGAAAAAGATGGCTGTAAATGTGTCGGTTGGTTGGTTGGTAAGGACACCGGTGTTTTTTAGCCTCATGTCTGTGCATGACAGATAATTACTGTGAGAGGTGAGAAGTTTGGCTACAACAATGTGAGTTCTGTTCATGACAGGAAGGTTTAGTCAAGATCAAATCAAGATATATCATAATTGCAAGTTAACTTGTTTTAGAAAACAAATCATGTACGTTCTCCCATTTCTTTATTCTTTGATAGATTTTCCAGTTTCCTATTTCTATGTTCTCACTGTTTCTTTTCTGACTTTACTTTGAGACACGGGTTGTGCATATTACAGGTGCCTGTGATCAATATTCAACAGTTTCCTCCTCTTGTGAGCGTTTTCCTTTGTAAATAGCACAGAAAGCACCCTGCAAAGATCAGCAACGATGTCCCATATCACTAAATAATCCAAAACAAAATGATATGCTCCGTCTTTGTTACCCTCTGTTTTGCTGGCCTCACCCTGAACCCACAGCACAAATAAGCCTATTTTATAGATCTCTACATTTAAATACCGTATATCCTTGTGTAAATTACTGTTTGTTCCCAAGCACTATCAGGCAGATGCACTGCCGCCTGTCCTTAAAGTATGTGATTGTTCCCCCTGGAATGGCAAAGGGTTCTCCCCTCGCTGTAAATGTGTTCCATTGTTGGGGTGCCCTCCCTCTTCCTATCCCTTGGCCCGCACTGAATCCACACTCCTTCTTTCCTTTCAGACCCTTCTTTTCCTCCATTGACAACCCATCCCTCTCTTTCGTGTGTTGTACAGACAAATCTGAGGTGTGAATAAATCTGACGGGGGGGGTAGCCTCACCGGTTAAGAACGTTGGGCAAGTAACCGAAAGGTTGCTGGTTCGAATGCCCGAGACGACTGGGTGAAAATATGTTTATGTGGCGTTGAGCAAGGCACTTCACCTTAATTACTCCTGTAAGTCGCTCTGGATAAGAGCATCTGCTAAATGACTGAAATGTCAAATGTAAATAAAAAAGAGAACAAGGAATTGATTCATTGGTTATGAGTATCCCATTGGCTATCATTGATTCACCGCCTCAGTCAGAACTGTATGTTGTGTGGGTGAAATGCAAAATAAGACAAGTAGTCTGAACTGGGTTTGAAATGCATAATGCTATGAAGTCTATGCTAAATATATTACACTAATGCTGACTTGTTGAATTTGTTAACACAACGAATGTGCAAATAAAAAAAATAACTGATACACTATTTCTGAGTCCTTTTTCTACGTCACCTGGCAGACACACGACAAGCTCACTGATGTCTCTCTGGATAAGAGCGGCTGCTAAATTACCAAATTGTAAATGCATCATTTTCTCAGACACAAACTCTGTTCTCGGACACAAATCTCTGTGAACACGTACACACACACATTACACATTTTCCCAATACGCTACAGATGACAAGATTTACAGCATGAGAATATCCAGTAGCCTATAATTGTCTGGTCTAGCTAATTAAGATCAAACAATGCACAGGAAGCACACAGCAAATAGGGACATACAGTTAACTGCCAAAATAAAGGAAATGGTAACATAGTGTCTTAAAAGGGTGTTGGGCCACCACTAGCCAGAACAGCTTCAACGCACCTTGGCATACAAGCATTTCGCTACACTCGCATTAACATCTGCTAACCATGTGTATGTGACAAATAAAATTTGATTTGATTTGATTTGCATAGATTCTGCATGTCTGGAACTCTATTGGAGGGATTCAACACCATTCTTCCATGCCAAATTCCATCATTTGGTGTTTTGTTGATGGTGGTGGAAAACGTTGTCTCAGGCGCCAGTCCAGAATTTCTTACAAGTGTTCAATTGGGATGAGATCTGATAACTGAAACAGCCATGGCATACATCATTTTCAAGCTCATCAAACCATTCAGTGACCACTTGTGCCCTGTGGTTAAGGGCATTGTCATCCTATTGGGGCATAGCCATGGTATCAAAAATAATGCCCTGCCCAGCATTTTTATATGTGACCCTAAGCATGATGGGATGTCCATTTTTTTATGAACTCAGGAACCACACCGGTGTGGAAGCACCTGCTTTCAATATACTGTGTATCCTTCATTTACTCAAGCATCTCCTTTATTTTGGCAGTTACATGTACATGCCTAGTATACAGTGCATTCGGGAAGTATTCAGACCCCTAGACTATTTCCACATTTTGTTACGTTATAGCCTTATTCTAAAAATCATTTTTTCCCCCTCATCAATTTACATACAATACCCCATAATGACAAAGCAAAGTTACATAAGCATTCAGACCCATTACTCAGTACTTTGTTAAAGCACCTTTAGCAGCGATTGCAGCCTCAAGTCTTCTTGGGTATGATGCTACAAGCTTGGCACACCTGTGCTTGGGGAGTTACTCCCATTCTTCTCTGTAGATCCTCGCTCTGTCAGGTTGGAAGGGGAGCGTCGCTGCACAGCTATTTTCAGGTCTCTCCAGAGACGTTCGATCGGGTTCAAGGTCCTGAGAGCACTGGAGTAGGTTTTCATCAAGGATCTCTTTGTGCTTTGCTCCATTAATCTTTGCCTCGATACTGACTGGTTTCCCAGTCCCTGCCACTGAAAAACATCCCCACAGCATGATGCTGCCACCACCATGCTTCACCGTAGGGATGGTGCCAGGTTTCCTCCAGAAGTGATGCTTGGCATTCAGGCCAAAGAGTACAATCTTGGATTCATCAGACCAGAGAATCTTGTTTCTCATGGTCTGAGAGTCCTTTAGGTGCCTTTTGGCAAACGCAAAGCATGCTGTCATGTGCCTTCTACTGAGGAGTGGCTTCAGTTTGTCCACTCTATCACAAAGGCCTGATTGGTGGAGTGCTGCAGAGATGGTTTTCCCATCTCCACAGAGGAACTCTGGAGTTCTGTCAGAGTGACCATCGGGTTCTTGGTCCCCTCCCTGACCAAGGCCCTTCACCCCGATTGCTTTGTTTGGAAGAGTCTTGGTGGTTCCAAACTTCTTCCATTGAAAAATGATGGAGGCCACTGTGTTCTTGGGGACCTTCAATGCTGCAGACATTTTTTGGTACCATTCACCAGATGCCTGGACACAATCCTGTCTTGGAGCTCTACGGACAATTCTTTCAAACTCATGGCTTGGTTTTTGCTCTGACATGCACTGTCAACTGTGGAATCTTATATAGACCGGTGTGCGCCTTTCCAAATCATGTCCAATCAATTTAATTTACCACAGGATGAACATTGGAAACAGGATTCACCTGAGCTCAATTTTGAGTCTCATAGCAAAGGGTCTGAAAACTTATGTAAATAAGTTATGTTTTTATTTGTAGTACATTTGCAAAAAATTCTAAAAACCTGTTTTTGCTTTGTCATTATGGGGTATTATTTGTAGATTTAATACATTTTAGAATAAGGCTGTAATGTAACAACATGTGGAAAAAGTTAAGGGGTCTGAATACTTTCCGAATGCACTGTACACCACCACCTACGCATGGCACGTAGCCTAGATGTTAGAGAGACAGTTGCTGGTTCAAGACATAGGCCAGGAGATTACAGAAATGGGAAGTGAACTGGCACCTGGAGGGCTGCTGGTATCTGATCCCAGGTCCTAACCACTGCCTTTGTGCCCTAGAACAAGACTGTTAACCCAAAAGTGCCTCCCATCCAGGGCTGCTGCACCATCACTGACCATGTGCCTCTCAACAACAATATGGTAGTGTCTTTATTATATTCTATTACGAGAAACCTTAAAATATATGAAATTGCGTTTTAGTGGGCCTATTCATTCGTTACCCGTGTGTAACAGTGCCTAACTGAACTTCAAAAGGTACATTTCAAGGCTGTCCAACTTTACTGAAAAGTCATAGCCGCTGAGCCGACGGGCGGTGGGACCCTGTCACGTCGCGTTTACAGACCGCTCGCGCTGTTTACAGTTTGATCATTTTGTGGCATGAATGATCAAACATCAAGCACTAAATAGCCATAGACATAATTTCGGCAATTATGAGGAAAGAACTTCTGTGACACAGGTGAGTCGCTAATTTCTATTCATGCATAAAGTCAGTTGGCTATTTATGTTTGCAGATGTTCAATCATTTGCTTTTTTCGCAGTCAACATTATTCATGTTAACTTGTTCGTTTGTAATTACACGAAACAATGTTTTCAATGTCTGTTTTGAACACTGATCTGCAAACAGTTAGGCTAACAAATCCATGCAGCTTGTTTTACATTTCATCGGTTCGTAGGCTACACTTGATTTTAGAAGGATCTTACATGTAAAAGTTGACAAAAGTTAGCCTACTTTTCCCCCCAAATCCCATGTCACATACAGCCACACAATTCATTTCGCTACTTGAGCCGTCTTTTGAAGGTTCACTATTGCCCTCTAAAATGTTGTTGTTTATCCTGTTAAGTCTCGTTATCCTGTTTCAAAGTAGCCAATAAAGTATATCAAATAGTTGTTCTATTTCAGCGTCTGCAACGGATGCAGTTTTCACTGCGCCTTTTGTCAGAGATCCAATGATTTGAAACAGTGTTAATCTCATTCGTTGTTTAGCAAATATTTTTAATATTTTTGGCAGCTGAAACATTGTAGCCTATAACAAAGTGACAATAGTGCAACAAACTTAACTAAACTAAGCGCAATAAAAGTACAATAAAAATGAAATTCCCTAACTTTGGGCGTTGAATAAGGCTAGTAAAGCGAGTATGTATTTAATCTGCATTTCAATAACAAACTTCGAGGCCTGAGCCATCTGAAGCCTGGAGACTCCCTTGAATCACGGAGCCCGTGTAGTGATGTTGTCAGGGCAAGGGAGGAAACAACAACTCGGCAAGATACTACAATACCATCCACTCCTTTGTGTTTTTGGATCAAACGTTGGGCAATGGTGCACGGACATGAGCTCAGTCAGGCGTTATTGAAGTTCAGACCTCATATTTGACATAAAACCGAGTCAAAAAACGTAGCTGCTCTCAAGCGGATATGAACATCTATTTTTAACCTCCCAAATGCTGTCTGTGCAATTTGCCTCTGTCCTGACAACAATGAACCGGCTTTGTAAAATATTTTGTCTCCGCATTCCATCATTGAGATAATGTGATCCATTCATAGGTCTACCGTTATTAGCCTAGGCCCTAATGATAAGTAAATATGTGCTTATGTAGGCCTATTTATCACTTGTAAATATATCATTCATTTATTCTGACAATTGAAATTAAAGTTTAATAATATAGTAAAAATATTGTATTTTTGGTAAGGGAAAGCTAGGCGACATCACTATGGAAAATGGCAATAATAGGTTTGATGACATTGCCTGGGGTTGTGGTGGTCAATGTCACACATTCGCCTTCCACCGAGAAATCACATGATTGCCCCATCAAGTCGATATGAGTCGGTTCCTCTTTCCGCGTGAGTGCTGCTGGCTGCTGCGTAGACCAATTTAATAAACTGAAGTCATCTGACTCTCATAAGTCAATCTACACACACACCAAATGGATCTGAGGCGATGACAATAGTGGCCTATTCAGATGAGTTGAATAGTTTTTATTTCTAAGGGTGGCAAAGTAGACTAGACTTGGCTGGTATAGCTCCACTTCTGTCCCTGAAAACTCGTTCCATCGCCATTCAGTAGATCTACTGTATGGTTCAGTGGTCCATTTCAACAGTGAATGGATATTGAGGTTCAAGTTTCTCAGTGTGTGTCTCTCTCTCTCTTTCCATCTCCCTCATCTCTTGTCAGCAGCTTCAGCGCTTTACACATGATGGCACGATTGCACATTGGCACTTGTGGTACTGTGTGTTAGTCACTTTCAACTCTGTACACTCTCTTTTACAGTTCTATTCAATAGTCCCAGGCTTAATAAACTGGGACCAAAAATGGAAATGTATGTGTATATTTATGTGAATTATTTGGGTGTCGATATGTGCCGGTTCCTGTGTGTGTAAAGGGTATATGTGTATTAATCACCGCCTCTATCTCTTCAAAGTGTAAATGGAGTCATCGCGAGGCTCTGGGGGCCTCTCCCGCGAGTACAAGCTGGTGATGCTGGGAGAGGGGGGAGTGGGGAAGAGCGGTGAGTACACACACACACACACACACTCATAATTACACTTAACTATACTCTTCAGTCTTACTCAGTGCATATCTTTGTTTCTGTCTTGCTCCTTTTTTTTACGTATTATCTCTGACTTCGACTATTCTTCTTCAACTCGGTCTTGATTTACATTACTTTTCCTAATGTCCTCGTTTTTTTGAATGAGTGAAATGTGTGGGTGTTTGTGTGTGTGAGAGAGAAAGACACACACACACCCTCCAAGTGCAGTCAGGCAATCAGAGGTCTCGTAAGCATGGGCGTTGGCTGCCTTTTACGGCAGTCTGGGGTGCCTTTTGGGTGCCTGTTGTCAGGAAGACGCATCAGTGCCTAGCAACCGCCTTCCTCTTCTTGGCTACTGTTGCTGTGGAGACTGGCAGAGTTCACCTGGTATAAGGTGAACAGCAAAGTAGTAAAAACATCGGAGAGAGGGAGGATACAGAGGGATGGAGGGAGAGATGGGTCATAAAAACCAGCGTCATTCTGATTTCATCTGTGCAAGTTATTGTCATGGAAACTAAAGTGGGTGTACACTGATGCTGCGGAGGTGTGTGTGTGTGTGTGTGTGTGTTATCTATGTGCGTGAACCACTGCACGCCTGGAGGAAGAACAACAAAGAGACGAGAGAGATGGGGAGAGGGAGGGGAAGTGTGTGTGATACAACCTGGGAAATGTAATAAAGTCTCCCGTATTGACGTCATAATCCCTCTACATCACCCTTTCTTTCTTTCTCTCTCTCTTTCTTCCATTCTGTTTTCTGATCTACTTGTAGTTTGTTTCTGATTTCTCCTTTTTGGATTATTGATGCAGTGCCTATGAAGCTTGTTAAAACTTAACTCTTTCTCTCCTCAGCTATTATAATGCAGTTTATCAGCCACAGGTTCCCTGAAGACCATGACCCCACCATAGGTGAGAGTGCTTGGTCTCTGATCAAAATACGGCGACTCCTATTTGCTCAAATTTGGCCTTCTAAACCACCAAAAATTAGCCACCCTTTGCCTAGAGGACAGCTTTGCACACTCTTGGCATTCTCTCAACCAGCTTCACCTGGAATGCTTTTCCAACAGTCTTGAAGGACTTCCCACAAATGCTGAGCACTTGTTGGCTGCTTTTCCTTAACTCTGTCGTCCAACTTATCCCAAACCATCTTAATTTGGTTGAGGTCGGGTGATTGTGGAGGCCAGGTCATCAGATGCAGCACTCCATCACTTTCCATCTTTGTCAAATAGCCCTTCCACAGTCTGAAGGTGTGTTGGGTCATTAACCTGCGTCTCACAGATGCGGTGGTTTGAAACAAAAACCTCAAATTTGGACTCATCAAACCAAAGGACATATTTCCACCGGTCTAATGTCCATTGCTGGTGTTTCTTGGCCCAAGCAAGACTCTTCTTATTATTGGTGTCCTTTAGTGGTGGTTTCTTTGCAGAAATTCGACCATGAAGGCCTGATTCACATAGTTTCCCCTGGACAGTTGATGATGAGATGTACCTGTTACTTGAACTCTGTGAAGCATTAATCTGGGCTGCAATTTATGAGGCTGGTAACTCTAACAAACTTTTCCTCTGCAACAGAGGTAACTGCTTTGCTATATCTTAGCCAGGCCGCAGTTGTGAATGAGAACTTGTTCTCAACTGGCCTACCTGGTTAAAAAAAGGTGAAATTAAAAATAAAAACTCCGGGTCTTCCTTTCCTGTGGCGGTCCTCATGAGAGCCAGTTTCATCATTGCGCTTGATGGTTTTTGCGACTGCATTTGAAGAAACTTTCAAAGTTCTTGAAATTTTCCGTATTTGACTGACCTTCATGTCTTAAAGTAATGGACTGTTGTTTCTCTTTGCTTATTTGAGCTGTTCTTGCCATAATATGGACTTGGTCTTTTACCAAATAGGGCGATGTTCTGTATATCACCCCTACCTTGTCATATGACATCTGATTGGCTCAAACGCATTAAGAAATAAAGAAATTCCACAAATAAACTTTTAACAAGGCACACCTGTTAATTGAAATGCATTCCAGGTGACTACCTCATTAAGTTGGTTGAGAGAATGCCAAGAGTTGTCAAAGGGTGGCTACTTTGAAGAATATAAAATAGATTTTGATTTGTTTGACATTTTTTTTGGTTACTACATGATTCCATATGTATTTCATAGTTTTGATGTATTCACTATTAATCTACAATGTAGAAAATAGTAATAATGTAGGAAAAACCCTTGAATGAGTAGGTGTGTCCAAACTGTTGACTGGTACTGTATTTACATACACTGAGTGTACAAAACATCAGGAACACCTTCCTAATATTGAGTTTCACCCCCCTTTGCCTTCAGAAAAGCCTCAATTGGACTACAAGGTGTCTCAAGTGTTCCTTAGGGATGCTGGCCCATGTTGACTCCAATGCGTTCCACAGTTGTGAAGTTGGCTAGATGTCCTTTGGGTGGTAGACCATTCTTGATTCACACAGGAAATAAGCATGAAAAACTCAGCAGCGTTGCAGTTCTAGATACACTCAAACCGGTGCGCCTGGCACCTACTACCATACCCCGTTCAAAGGCACTTAAATCTTTTGATTTGCCCATTCACACTCTGAATGGCACACATACAATCCATGTCGCAATTGTCTCAAGGTTTACAAATCCTTCTTTAACCGGTGTGCTCCCCTTAGTCTACACTGATTTGAAGTGGATTTAACAGGTGACATCAGTAAGGCAAAATCTTGATTCACCTGTCATGGAAAGTGCAGGAGTCACATGGCCATGGCTTGCTATATAAAGCAAGCAGACCGGCATCGAGGCATTCAGTTACTGTTCAATTGAACATTAGAATGGGCAAAACTAGTGACCTAAACGACCTTGAGTGTGGTATGATCATCGGGGCCAGGCACGCCGGATCCAGTTCCTCTAAAAGCGGCCGCCTTCCTGGGCTTTTCATGCACGGCAGTGTGTATGGTTTCCCGAGAATGGTGCGACAAACAAAAAATCCAGTCAGTGGAAGTCCTGTGGGCGAAAGAGAATGGCAAGGACGTCGCGCTGTAAAAGATGTCACGTTGCTTGCTTAGCGAGTACCACTTCCTCCCGTTTCAGCCCATACCTGGCGTGAACTCGGGACCTCTGACTTGCTAGCACATGTGACCGCCCTCCTGAAGCGTCTTACCAGTCTGCGCTACGTGAAAAGCTAGCTATTTGCTGGCGCAATGGGCATACTTCAGGCTGAGGAGTAAGTTTCACACACCCCATGTGCTACACTAACAGGCAGGCCACGAACAGACAAATAACGGCGCAGTACAACAGTGGTATGCAGAACGGCATCTTGGGACGCACAACTTGTCGATTGTTGTCATGGGTGGGCTACTGCAGCAGGCGACCACACCGGGTTCCACTCCTATCAGATAAAAACAAGATGAAGTGACTTCAGCGGACACGCAATCACCAACACCGGACAGCTGAGTCTGACATCCCGGTTCCTGTTGCATCATTCAATGGCAGAGTCAGGATTTGACATAAGCAGCATGATTCTATTCTGCCTGGTGTTAGCGGTGGTGTACCGCCGTCTAGTTTGCAACAACTGTGTGATTCCATCGCGTCAGCGTAGACCAACATCCCTGTGGAACGTGTCTGACTTGTAAAATCCATCACCTGAATAATTCCGGCTGTTCTGGAGGCAAAGGAAGGTCCGACCCAGTACTAGATGGGTGTACCTAATAAACTGGCTGGTGAGTAGATACATGTATACATGTACATACGTGTATACATGTAACTGCCAGAATAATGGTAACAGTTGAGGAAATGTGGGATACAAAGTATATTGAAAGCAGGTTCTTCCACACAGGTGTGGTTTCTGAGTTAATTCACAAATTAACATCCCATCATGCTTAGGGTCATATATGACAATGCCTCCATCCACAGGGCTCGGTGGTTTGTCAGTGTGTGTGGTTTGATGAGCAGGAAAATGTTAACCATATGCTATGACCGCTCTCAGTCACCAGATCTCAACCCAATTGAACACTTAAGGAAGATTCTAGAGCAGCGCTTGAGACAGCGTTTTCCACCACCATCAACAAAACTTACTGAAGGAGGTATAACACTACGGGCAGTCAACAACCAATAATATTCACTTGAAAAACTGAAATCACGCCTAACGGGCCAATGAATGCCGAGGCCCACCCTCGGATGCCCTGCCTTCGTGGCTATAATACCAGGGCTCACATCCATTTCCTCAATTCAGAACTGTTTTTCAGCAAGCACAAATCCCCCGACGTGGGTGGCCAAAATATGTTCTACCTCATTCCAGTCTTCATTAGTTATATTAATAACTGTATGTTCCCTTTCAGTCGGTTACTCTGTATAACATACTATGGGTACATACAATCACTCCCCAAGCTGACTCAGAGGGTACCAAACAAGGAGGCCCACGGCACCCCAAGCACACACAGGTTCCACCGGCTCCGAAAAGGGGTTACAGAAGTCACCTTTCCCCTAATACTTACCTGAGAAGCCTGAACTGTCAGAGCCCCATATAGGGTATAGACCCCATGGTTCCAAGAACAATACTTACCTTGCGAGCCTGAAATGTCAGAACTCATACAAGGAACCGCAAGTCCAAAACAAGAGAACACCTGGCGTGACTTGATAAAGCGCACATGCACACTGCATAGCATCGACCAGAGTCTATGAACCACAGCCTATGACATAACTACACAATTATCTTGTATAGCCATTAAAATACCACTCAATGTCTCTCCTAGAGGATGCATACAAGACACAGATCCGCATTGATGATGAACCAGCCAACCTGGACATCCTGGATACAGCAGGACAGGTAACTTCCTCACAAAGGGCTTCCATTAAAACGTCACGCCTCCACCTTCTTTGGTTGCATCTCATTCTCGATAGTCTAATATGGCTTCCTCGCCTCCTCTCCTTCCTCTACTGATCTGTAAACATAGGATAGGTGAAAGCAATATGGAAAAAACACCTTGGAAGGACTGGGAATTTGCTTTAATCTGTCTAGTCTTTTCACATTAGATCAGATAGAGGAGGGGAAACCCTCTCCGCCTATCCTGATGCTCGCTTTCCTATAAAATCAATAATTTCTGACTGTCTGTCCTTGTCTCTCAATTACATTCAATTCAATCATTCTGATTAGCATGATACCTTATCATTGGCAATGTAAGGTCATTATTTATCAAAGTACACCCAGAAGAACATATCTCCCCTTCATCGTCATGACATCCAAGTCTTTACTCTTCTCAGCTTCTGTTTTAAGCAGTTCTCACTCCATCTTCTCCCTTCTTTTACTTACATAATCTGCCTTTCTCACCCGCTCCCCGCACCACGTCTTTGCCTGTCTGACTCATCCATAGACTCATGCATGGCTCACTTATGAGGTTAGTCATGTTCTATATATGGTCATGTACATGTTCTATAATACATGCCCATGACTGGGTTTGTTCATACCGGACCAAATTCAGGGAAGTGTCCACACACAGGGCATTGTGTTTAGAGAGCTAATGCTCTGAGTGACCTCGACAGTCCACTGTCTCAAGTGACCCTTAACTTCGGAGTAATCTAAATTCAAATGTTTTTCAGTGGGTCTCCATGTTCTTCCTCTAGTAGCTTGTAGGACAGACCGATGTATTGGTGATTGATTCTCTGGATGCTCTCAGGTGTTCACACTCATACCAGTACATGAATGTGTGGGTGTATGTGTAGCATCTGCATAGGTAATGTTATCTAAGTATTTTGCTGTTATTCTGTCTTTTCCAGTCCTTAATTACTCGCTCTACTTTTGCCTCTTTCTTTCTCTCGCACTCACTCACACGCGTCCCTCTCCAGGCGGAGTTTACAGCCATGCGGGACCAGTACATGCGGGCGGGCGAGGGCTTCATCATCTCCTACTCCATCACAGATAGGCGGAGCTTACAGGAGGCGCGCCAGTTCAAGCAGCTCATTGATCGTGTGCGCCGCACCGCCAACACACCAGTGGTACTGGTGGGCAACAAGTCTGACCTGACCCATCTCCGACAGGTGAGAATTGTGGGAAGGAAGGGGGGGGACGCACATTGGTAGTCTTGGCACTAAAGTAGGATTTGCCCACTATCTGGCGGCATTAAAATCTTACTACTATTCAAAAGGCCTATCTTTACACATTTACTGGGAGATTTACAGACTGCCTGTCTGACTGGTATGATAAATCTATAGATTCCCCAGTAAATCTGTATATTTACCAAGGAGACGGGGAATCTGTAGATTTACCAAGGAGACGGGGGAATCTGAAGATCCACACACGTACCGTAACATATACATCATGACTCTGTTTGGTACATATCCACATATAAAAATGGTCCCCTGTCTGTAGTTTTTATCTGTATACTGGCTTTCAACATGGTATTTCCCTCCACTCCACTAGGTGTCAGTAGAGGAGGGGAAGGAGCTGGCCAGGGAGTTCCAGTGCCCCTTCTTCGAGACCTCTGCGGCATTTCGCTACTACATCGACGAGGTTTTCGCCGCCCTGGTCCGCCAGATTCGCCAACGCGAGGCCGAGTCGGTCCGTGGCAGTGAGAGGAAGACCAGGAGGAACCACTCGTTCTGGAGCCGCATGCGCTCCACCTTCCACAAGAAACAGCACTCTGAGCACTGAGAGAGGGGCACTGTGGGATACGACAGTCCTCCAGTGGTACCCTTACAACCCCAATTCCTAGTTCCAACTCCCACGAGGAGACTAATGACTCTTGTCCGAGTTAGATTATGAGTGTTTGCAACAGCAACGAAACTAACAATTGTTACTGAAGAGATTAGCCTCTTGTGCGCATTAGAGAAGTCAGGAACCATGCTGATGTACCGTATGCTCATTGTGCTGAAATTGAGGTCTGGCTTTTAACAACAGCCGACGTTAGCATTTTAGTATCCAATGAAACCAATTGACTGTAGTGTTTAATATTTTTAAAATGCTGAGACAGCGTGGGGTTTGCCTGAAGTTACAACATTTCTCTTTGATGGAGAGCCAGAGATGAGATGTTTAGGTGAAACTGTGTAGGGAGGGAGGGAGGAAAGGGGTTGCGGTCCTGGAGGGATGGGCACTTGAAGAGAGGTAGATATTATGGGGAATTGCGGAGGGGAAGGGAGCAAATACTAGGCTGAGAAGGTCATACAGTAGGTAAAGTGGCAGGTATTGAGGAGTGAGCTTGAAGTTTTGATTTAAAGGCGGTTGGGAAATTGCGAAGGGGTATGAGACGTGAGTTTGAAGATTAGAGGGAGAGTCCCAAAGGATGTGGAGTATCTTGCCAGCCAAGGAAATGGAAAGAATGAAAAGATTGTAATATAGAAGATGATGAAAACAAGATGTTCTGATAGCATTGAGGTTCCTCTCCATTTCAATTGAAAAGCCTTCATGGGTTATTGCTTTGTGTTTGAAAGCTGACCAGCCTGTACTTGGGACTGGTGCCATGTTGCAGTGGGAATACTTTGACAGTTGTGAACTGAGTTGCTGAGGATATTTAATACACAGGTGGTGTTGATGTTGACAAGCCATTAATGTGCAGCATTGCCTAATATGGTCCACTAGAATGGAATTTGATGGGCGTAGCTGGCATTTTAATTTTGCTCCGCCTACAACAGGTTTGTCATCATACAATGTTTTATAGTGTTTCAGTAAATTGAGATTATGCCAAGTACAGTACCTCTCCAGAGTGATTCACACTCCTTTATTACCCCCTGACCTGTAGTACAACGGTTGTGCACTTATTATTTCAGCACTCCGTGGATCTGGTAGTGCCACATATGGGAGTATATTATGTTTTGTGTTTGTTTTATTCCTCCTGATCATGATTGTTTTCCTTAATTTATTTTCTATTAACACACTAAAATAAAATGTACTGCCATTTTTTTCCAAATTGGTTGTGTGTTTTGTCTGGCCTCTCTGTGCGTGTGAGTCACCCCCATGTGGCGGTATGAGGTTTCGCAGCAAATATAATCCATGGTAATGAGTTGCCTTGGCTTGACTGTTGTGTTCGAATAACTTCAATCGTTCGTTTTCATTTATGCTATCGCTTATACAATAGCGTGCTGCACAAAACAAAATCAAGAATCGACTAATGCCATGAACAATACAATCAATGTGCTGTGCACGAACTTCCTATCAGTTAAGTTACGGAGCTAATGATTACCCTGGGAAAGGTCTTTTCGCTATTGTGTCCCTCCACAGTTTCCGTCCATGGGTAAAGGTGATGTGAAGCTAACTCTTTAGTAAACAAATAAATCTACATTTTACGAAGTGTTGGCAGACGTGTGGGGTACATTGTGGACATATTGAACTGTGTATATAGCATTGGGCTGCTCTTGCCAGAAGACGGTATAGAACGTTGCTAGCTAACAAAGCACAGGCCTAATCCACGGTTGCAAGTGAGCGGAAGTGGTAGTCTACCTGTCGTGAGAATGGACTCTTGGGTTCGATTCAGCTCGCAGAGCCAAGCCAAGGAGCGCGTTTTCAGGTACAGTAGCTAGGAAAAATGTCATATGAGAGTTGAGATTTCTCAGACAGTAGTATGTCATGTCAACAAGTCAGAATCAGCTGGTAGGTTTCAAGTTAAATTCATCATAAATTCACGCGAATACAGTAGCTAGGGAGTTTATTCCGCTAATATCAGCTAGCTACCACGTACATTCGCAGTCAATGTAAACTGATAACCATGAGCATACAAAATACGAATGTATAAGAGGACGAAAAAATACAAATAACAAAAAATACATTAATAAAAAGTCATTTTTGGGCTGCGGTTGTCACTGCCTGTTTTCCCGTTTTATTGGTTAAATTACTGCGCCACAGCTGATTTTTGGATTCGAATTGAGGGGGTCTCATGCACAATGCCAATGTCCAGCCTTTCCTTATCAAGTGGGCATAGTCCCAATTACATTTGGTATTATACTGATGGCTAGCTACATGAAAGTACCAGTTGCCATTGACATGAAAACACACATTGTGCCCAAGTTATTCATCACAAGATGTAAACAATGACTAAACTATAGTAAAATAGATATAATCAGATTGACACACATTCATTTTCTGTGTTCACACAGGGCTGCACAGTATGCCTGTACGTTGCTAGGCTACACTCTCCAGAAGGGTGGGTCAGGAGTTCAGCTCCTGAAGATGGTGAAACAACTGGAAACGCATATGAGCCTAACAAGGAAGTGTAAGTCAATGTTTGTAAATCATTGCTGCACCTCTGTGTCTCAGGATTATGGCTCAGGCTTACTCTCCATTGGTATTTCACTGCCTCAATTCAGTTTCCTGGGTCTCACCTCTCTCTCTCTCTCTCTCTCCAGTGATGCGTCTGGGGAACTCTGCAGAGGCTGTGGAGGCAGCGAAGCGTGCGGTGCACCTCTCAGACAGCGTGCTACGTCTCTGCCTGACCGTGGCCCACCTCAACAAGGCCATGTACTTCGCCTGTGACAACGTGCTGTGGGCTGGCAAGGTGGGCCTCCTGCCCAAACTGGACCAGGACAAGTGGAGCCAGAGATCCTTCAGGTGACTGTTATAATTGGAAACCTTAAGTCCTAAACTGTATTGGGAGTCAGTGTATTTGAGTTGTCCAAGGGCATCATAAGTTCTGTAGTGAACTTTACTATTATTGGCAGTTGTTGCCTACATTCTCTCCCTAGAGCTACACTACATGACCAAAAGTACACGGACAGCTGTTCGTCTAAAATCTCATTCCAAAGTCATTTGCATTGATATGGAGTTGGTCCCACCTTTGCTGCTATAACACCCTCCACTCTTCTGGGAAGGTTTTCCACTAGATGTTGGAACATTGCTGCGGGGACTTGCTTCCATTCAGCCACAAGAGCATTAGTGAGGTCGGGCACTGATGTTGGGCAATTAGGCCTGGCTCGCAGTCTGCGGGCCAAAGGTGTTAGATGGAATTGAGCTCAGGGCTCTGTGCAGGCCAGTCAAGTTCTTCCAAACTATTTCTGTATGGACCTTGCTTTTTGCACAGGGGTATTGTCATGCTGAAATAGGAAAGAGTCTTTCTCAAACTAAATCGTCTAGAATGTCATTGTATGCTGTATCGTTAAGATTATTCTTCACTGAAACTAGGGGGGGGGCTAGCCCAAACCATGAAAAACAGCCCCAGACCATTATTCCTCCACCAAACTTTACAGTTGGCACTATGCATTGGGGTAGGTGGTGTTCTCCTGGCATCCACCAAATTCGTCCGTCCGACTGCCAGATGGGGAAGCGTGATTAATCACTCCAGAGAACGTGTTTCCACTGCTCCAGAGTCCAATGGCAGCGAGCTTTACACCACTCCAACCGACACTTGGCATTGCGCATGGTGATCTTAGGTTTGTGTGGCTGCTTTGCCATTGACACCAATTTCATGAAGCTCCCGACTAACAGTTGTTGTGCTGACTTTGCTTCCAGAGGCAGTTTGGAACTCGGTAGTGAGCATTGCAACCGAGGACAGACGATTTTTAGCTTGTAAGGCCTACCACTTCGCGGCTGAGCCGTTGTTGCTCCTAGACGTTGTCCACTTCACAATAATAGCACTTACAGTTGACCGGGTCAGCTCTAGCAGGACAGAAATTTGACGAACTGACTTGTTGGATAGGTGGTATCCTATGACAGCTCTTCAGTAAGGCCATTCTTCTGCTTATGCTTGTCTATGGAGATTGCATGGCTGTGTGCTCGATTTTATACACTTGTCAACAACCGGTGTGGCTGAAATAACCGAATCCACTAAATTGAAGGGGTGTCGACTTATTTTTGTTTATATAGTGTATTTTCGTTCTCTAATTCTACCTCTAACTCACCCTCTTCTTTTCCCTCTGCCACTTTTTCTTTTATTTAATGTTTTCTACATCCTCTCTTCTGGCCTTGCACTATCTCTCATGTTTTACATTAATCTCTCTCTCTCTCTTACACATTTCTCTCTCTACAGGTACTACCTCTTTGCTCTCATGCTCAACCTAACCCGGGATGCCTACGAGATCCGCCTGCTTATGGAGCGTGAGGCCCGCACCTCCCACGGGGGGTCAAATGCTACCTGGACCTCCTCTCCATCCCCTGAGAACGGAGACCTCTCCCACCCCCACCCCTCTTCCTCCTCCTTCCCTGTGGCCATATTACCCCTTCTGTCCGAACGCTTCAGCAGACAGTTCCACCTGCTGGGGATGGTGCTGCGCAGCAACCCACCGCTGCTGCTGGACCTGCTGAAGAATGCATGCGATGTGTTTATCCCACTGGACCGGCTGGGCATCTACCCTACCGGTCAGGGCTTCGTGGGGGCCTGCGGCCTGGCCTCCTCTGTTCTCTCCATCCTCACCATCGTCCACCCCTGGCTCAAGCTCAAACCGTGAAGAAGCCCAAATTTTTGGTTGAACGTTCTAGCTCAAGTCGAACATTCCTCAAGCTCAAGCCTGGAAGGAGGCATTTTGGCAGAACGTTTTAGGTCCGCTGGTAGAAGTCTAGAAGTGCTGTTGCGTCTAAGGATGCAGCATGATGGGTCCTGTACACTGTTTGCTTGGAAAGTTTAGAGTTTTGAGCAGATCATGCTCCGATATAGGTTGGTGGACTGAAACAGTAGTATTTCGAATCAAAGAGAGAATTTGCAATTGAGCGTTGTATTGGAATTACGCCTTTTGTATCCTGTTCATGCTCTAAAATGTTCAAACACTAAATTCCCCAAAAGCCGTTTGGTAGTTGAGAAGGACCTTCCCCATGCAAGTGTATTGAACCGGCACATTGAACATTGTTGACTCCGAATGGCACACACACACAGAGGTAGATGCATAAACACAAAGTCAAATTCATGAAGTTTGTCAGTTGTGATTTACCCAGGCTTTAAAGAACAACTACCAAAAACTATATTTCGGTATTTGTTTCATTCGTCCATTGTTGATGTAGCCCCAAATGTTTTCAAGATGTATAACTTTCTAAATACAGCCTGTATGATGCATTTATCATGATGCAAAATTCATCATACCGGGTGTATTTCTGTATTTTGAAAGTTATACATCTTGTGCTACACAGCACAAAGAAAGCCAGAATGTCATTCAGTGGGTGGATACTTTGGGATTTTGACAATGATGGCCCTTTATCTACTTCCCCAGAATCATGAACTCATGGATTCCATTTTAATGAACTCACAAGCTGTGGGGAGCACATGACAAACCCAAGTATGTTGATGATCCATAATATCTTCTCAGATGATTGTGAGGAGCAGCTGTCTTGCATGTCTCAAGTCCAAACTTCTCTGTCAAAGGGGAGAGACCACGTCCACAAATACTACTAACTGTCCTCTTTCATAACTTGCACTTAGTTTATAACCTTAATTAGCATTTTAAATGGGATCCTGGTCTCTATTAGGAAAGTGCTTCCACATCCCTATACATACGGTTTCTGTCCTGTGCGTATTCAAAATGATACCATTGGATAGGATTATCTGTACCTACAGCATTGGTTTGGGAGATAGGCCTATTGTCCAATGTTATCCGTGAGGAACGCCGTACAGCTAGATGTGTGGAACATCTTCCTCAGTTAATTAAAGCCATAACATAAAGCTTTATTTCTATGAAGAGGTGCAATAAATTATTTTCTCATACCGTGTGTGAATGTTTAATAATAATGACTGAGGTGAAGGGTCCTTTTTATAAGCGGGTAAAGGGGACATTTATTGGCTTGTATAGGGAAGCAAACCAGTCGGCTGTGTTCTTGTGCTGATATGGGTAATATGTCCACATTAGAGTATTTTTCATTTGTTGAATTCACCCAAAAGCAAATGATTTAGTCTACTTGTAAGTACTTTTGTTAAGCTACTTAAGTCAATTTGTATAACTCAATTACATCAATATTGTGTATTAAAGCCACTGAACCGGATGCGAATTAAGCTATATTAGATATATAAGTGTATTCATCTGCAATGACGCAGCAGTGGGATAAAGCCATGCTATATTATTTAAACATTTTTGTAACCTTTGTTTAACTAGGCAAGTCAGTTAAGAACAAATTCTTATTTACAGTGATGGCCTACACCGACCAAACCAGGACGCTGCCCTATGGGACTCCCAATCACGGCCGGATGTGATACAGCCTGGATTCGAATCTCTTGCGCTGAGATTTTTTATTTAAACTTTATTTAACTAGGCAAGTCAGTTAAGAACAAATTCTTATTTACAATGATGGCCTACCAGGGAACAGTGGATTAACTGCCTTGTTAAGGGGCAGAACGACAGCTTGAGGATTTGATCTAGCAACCTTTCGGTTACTGGCCCAATGCTCTAACCACTAGGCTACCTGCCGCCCCAAATGCAGTGCCTTAGACCGCTGCGCCACTCAGGAGCCCAAAATCTTTCATACGGCTCATTTAAAACATTTTACTTTCTCCTCTATATATATATATATTCAACTGTTACAGTGCAATGAGAACACTGTGCTGGAAGTCAAAATATGCCATTTGGTCTCTGGCTAGCTAGCAAAACAATTTCTTAGTCGCTGTCCTTGACAGGCTAATTGTGGACATGATTTCTGGTATAATCTCCACTACTCTTGAATCGTGTCACACTGTAGAGGTGTAACTGTTGATGATTCATAATCAAATATAAGACGATAATAATCTATGGCTTTGTAAATAATCCAGTAAATCATATTTTAACTGTTTTGATATGAATCGGAGCGGATTGTTACAACCATTTTCCTCAGTGAGTGAGAACATTTTTATAGCCATGTTTAACATCTTTGAAATCTTGTCTTGATGCTAATGTACCACCAGTGCTGATGCTTGGCCGCTGTGTGGAGAAAAGGTTTTCACAAAATAAATGCCTTTGATTGAAGATCTGTTGGCTGAAACTGTATTGTAAGTGTTGACGGTTAATCCAGTGTTGTTGACTGCTATAACTCAAGCATTTGTACATTTCAGACTTTAGTAATTTAACAGACTCCGTTATCCAGAGCTATTTGCACTGAACAAAAATATAAACGCAACATGTAAAGTGTTGGTCCCATGTTTCATGGGTTGAAATAAAAGATCCCAGAAATGTACAAAAAGCTTATTTCTCTCAAATTGTGTGGACAAATTTGTTGTCATCCCTGTTAGTGAGCATTTCTCCTTTGCTAAAATAATCCATCCACTTGACAGGTGTGGCATATCAAGAAGCGGATTAAATAGCATGATTACACAGGTGCACCTTGTGCTGGGACAATAAAAGGTCACTAAAATGTGCAGTTTTATCACAAAACACAATGCCACAGATGTCTCAAGTTTTGAGGGAGTATGCAATTCACGTGCTGACTGCAGCAATGTCCACCAGAGCTGTTGCCAGATAATTAAATGTTGATTTATCTACCATAAGCCGCCTCCAACGTCGTTTTAGAGAATTTGGTAGTACGTCCAACCGGCCTGATAACCGCAGTCCACATGTATGGCCCCATGTTGCAAAGATCTGTACAAAATTCCTGGAAGCTGAAAATGTCCCAGTTCTACCTGCATACACACCAGACAGGTCACCCATTGAGCATGTTTGGGATGCTCTGGATTGACGTGTAAAACGCTGTGTTCCGGTTCCCACAAATATCTGGAAACGTCGCACAGCCTTTGATGAGGAGTGGGACAACATTCCACAGGCCACAATCAACAGCCTGATCAACTTTATGCGAAGTAGATGTGTCTAGCTGCATGAGACAAATGTTGGTCACACCAGATACTGACTGGTTTTCTTATCCACACCCCTACTTTTTTTTAAAGGTATCTGTGACCAACAGATGCATATCTGTATTCCCAATCATGTGAAATCCATAGATTAGGGCCTAATTATTTTATTTCAATTGATTGATATTAACTGTAACTTTGTAAAATCTTTGAAATTGTTGCATGTTGCGTTGATATTTTTGTTCAGTATATAATCAGTGAGGACTTTGTATTGAGCCCTGGGGGACACCAGTAGGGAGACCATCCTTCATCTTACTGATCTTCAGTAAAATGGAACGAAAACAACATGGTGGATATTAACCAACGATTGAAATATCACCTGTCTTGTTAATGTTCACATCAGTGCAGATAAAGGAAAATAGATGAGGAAAGGATGCCATTTTAATATTATTGGCCTGCCCCTAATGGCAGACTAAGTGTGGAGGAGGTGTGTGTAGGGTAGGCCATTCTTTAGCCCTATTTGGACAGGATACGTTTTACTACGGGGGTCAGGTAATGTAATTATGTGCATGAGCACAAATCAACACATCTGTAATATTACTGCTGTCCGAATCTGCCATGTCATAAATTTTTACCTGGCAGGAATGTCATTAGCCCAGTCCTAAAGACCTACTGTTTTTAGGCAAACTCCAAGGTCCTCTGATAATACTTATCCCGTGCGAATCGTCATCCCTGTGTTTTGAGGGATATTACAGCGTTTAACAGGCGCTACACACAGTTTGGGTAAGAACATGGGGGAAAAATGGATACTTAAAACAAAGTGATATGCACGTAGCCTACTGATTAATGATCTGTTTTGTCATACATCAACTTTCCCAATGCCATACTTCTCTTTTGAAAGACGAAGTGGACGATATTGTGCCAATGAATTGATAAATTGCCAAATACGTCAGGTACATGTCGGTTACAGTTCCTGGTTCTTACTGATATGCATGATTTTGACTTTCTCCAAACTGAAGGCCATTAGGCCTATATATAATATATATATATATAATATCTACACTTCTAGAAGATGCTCCAGGCCTCCATCATAACGGTCCATTGTGAATTAGGAAAAAAATAATTACAGAGGCAGTTTGGTAAAACTAATCCCGTCCAAATCGTCCACTGGAAAAAACGGACATCGCTTGGGTTACAATTACATAACCGACGTTCTATAGTAATACAAATCTGGTGCGAGTAGGGCTTAAATGAGAGGCCTTGATCTGAAACAGCAGTCTGAAAATGTTATCCCTGTAACCTTGAATGGAACATGTTGTGACTGGCCCCTCAGCACCACAGCGAAATAACGGTCCTGCCCCCCCCCATTTTTTTTCTTAGCCCTAGCACCACACAGCTGATTCAGATAATCAACCTCATCAAGCTTTGATCATTTCAGTCAGCTGTGTGGTTCTAGGGATTTAAATCGAGATTGGGAAACCCGGATCTAGAGCACCTGTCAAACTCATTCCATGTTTTCGCTCCTCCCTTGTACTTGACTGACGAAGGTCACTAATTAGTAAAGAACTCCCCTCACCTGATTGTCTAGGTCTTAATTGAAAGGAAAAGCAAGAAACCTGCAGACACTAGGCCCTCTATGGAATGAGTGACAACTATGCTTTAGTGGGTTGACATTGCTGCTCTCAGAGGCCTGCAGCTCTGTATAGTTAAGTAATGGGTTGGTGGCACAACTTTCACTGACTCCAATAAATGTAGCCTATGCTCCAGACTTTTGTTGATACAAGTGAGAGGCACAACTCTACTAAGAAGCATAAAGCTTTGGTTATTTGAACACGGATTTAAGCTTACAAGCCAGGTAATAATGAGTGGTAGCGAGCAGAGAATTTGTTTTGGAACACCTTCCTAATATTGAGTTGCACCCCCTTTTGCCCTCAAAACAACCTCAGTTCGTCGGGGCATGGACTCTACAAGATGTCGAAAACGTTCCACAGGAATGCTGACCCATGTTGACTCCTACAATTCTGTTAAATTGGATGGATGTCCTTTGGGTGGTGGCCCTTTCACCCTCTGAATGGTACACACACAATCCATGTCTCAAGGTTTAAAAATCTTTCTTCTATATCATGGAGGTCTGTAAACAATCATTTAAGTACATGCCGCCACCTACTGTGCTGGAATGTACGATCAATCATGATCTGTTCAATTCTGTACTTCCATGGAAATAAAATACAAATAAATCCCTACTAACTTCTTCCCCTCACCAACCCCATTAACCTTTATCTATATCATACTGAAACATTCCACCCATAGGATTGTTCAGCATGTCAACAACCATTTCAACAGTAACATTGTTACCCCCAATATCTCTTTTGCAGTCTCCACAATAACCTTCAAACTGGCATTTCTGCTTTCCACAACCCAAGTCGTATTGATAACCTTACCAATAAAAGCTATGAAGTCAACTTTATTCATTATTAAAGTGTAATTTGACACTGCATATAAATAACAAGATTTCCGAACAGGCCTCGAAACGATGCCAAGACCATCAGAAAGAAGCACCTACCCCGACAGTAGGTCCAACTAGTACAGGAGCAGTCATGGAAGCTTCATCAGTCTGACAGTAGGTCCACCTAGTACAGGAGCAGTCATGGAAGCTTCATCAGTCTGACAGTAGGTCCACCCAGTACAGGAGCAGTCATGGAAGCTTCATCAGTCTGACTGTAGGTCCACCTAGTACAGGAGCAGTCATGGAAGCTTCATCAGTCTGACTGTAGGTCCACCTAGTACAGGAGCAGTCATGGAAGCTTCATCAGTCTGACTGTAGGTCCACCTAGTACAGGAGCAGTCATGGAAGCTTCATCATTCCACTCTGTAGTTCTTCCAATCTGTTTCATAGCCTCTGCATACAATACATCATGACTGATCCTATATCTCTGAAGCCTCTCTAGCCTTTCCCCCACAATTACAGCACATAACCTTCACATTGCTTCCACATTCATCGTAATCATATTCCCCTCTGCACTTGGCACATATTTTCTTTCTTTATACTGAGCAGCTACATCTCCCATTCCTTGCCATTTAAAACACTGCAGTGCATATGTGACAAATTCTTTAACATTGAAACTAAGGAATCTTATCTGTACTTTCCCCAGCAAGACTTTCTCAAACCTCAGCATCACGGATAGGCTTCCACTTCTTTGACCCTCTTTCCTACTGATCAACCTTTTGGTCTCAATCACTCTTCCTCCCTTCACATGTTCTTTAATATCATCTGTGGACATAGATATTGGGACCCCAGTGATGACTCCCTTCAATCTAGCGTAAACATCAGGGACATGGCTTTTAATCTTCTTCCCATTAAGCTTTTCCATTTTCACAATATTCTATTGCTGAGCCTGGCTACCACAACATATGAACAATATACCATTTCCAATTAACTGAGCTAATTTCACTTTACGCACCCCTTTCTTTACGGCGTTGGTTAGTCAGATAGGATGTAAATGAGGCCTTGTTGTCTCATCAAACACTGTCACCACTTTCCACTCCAACACATCATTACTCTTGCTTCCTACCTTGGCTCCCTTTATGCTTTCTTTACTAGATGCTCCATTGCGTTCTGTATCATGATATTTCCTCTACCGACTATTCCAGTCTTTGACCCTTATCATCAGAACTGACACCCATATTGTTTGCACTCCAGCACAGCTGTTGCTTCACCATCTTTTTCTCAATTTCCTCCATTTTATCCGCACTACTCCTGGCCATTTCCCGTTCGTTCCTGTTGCTACCGCTGCCTCTTATTGGCCGACAGGATCCCAAAAATCCTTCTTTAACCTGTCTCCTCCCCTTCATCCACACTGATTGATGATCCCTTATTGACATCAATCAGCGTAGATGACACAGCTTTCACCTGGATTTACCTGCTCAGTGTATACCCAACTGAAGCAGTCTCTTTCATGCAGTCCCTCTTATCAACACAAGAGGGCAGCCTTGTTCAGTTAATGCATGAAGGACAAATATACTGTTGCATATCTACTGTTATTTCAAATGTTTGAGAATCAGATAAGTAATGTTAAGAATGGAGTGACATCCAACTCATTAGAATAGTATGCGGTCATAGTCCAATAGTGGTTAGGTCAGAGCAATGACTGAGAGCAATGTAGGGTTTAATGAATAGCATATCAAATCAAATGTTGCTAGTCACATGCGCCGAATACAACTGGTGTCGACCTTACAGTGAAATGCTTACTTACGAGCCCCTAACCAACAATGAAGTTTAAAAAATACAGATAAGAAATAAAAGCAATCAATGGATGCATTTTTTTATTTACCTAGGCAAATCAGTTAAGAACAAATTCTTATTTTCTAACTGCCTGTTCAGGGGCAGAACGACAGATTTGTACCTTGTCAGCTCGGGGATTTGAACTTGCAACCTTTCGGTTACTAGTCCAATGCTCTAACCACTAGGCTACCCTGCCGCCACATGCATGCATAGGTGTATCCATGTGGAAAAGTGTGTGTGAGTTTTTCCCAGGAATTATCAGACTATTATAGGTGAAAGGTAACTGCCAATATATGGTGATAAGCACTGCATTGGCCTGTATTTAACCTTGTAACCGTAACCCTCCAATTAGATTAGGTCAGTGATGTCTGCAGATAACAGGTTAAAGGTCATATATATTAATTATGTAACTATTGGCCTATCTGTGTGCCAGAAATAGGGCTGAAGATCTTTTTGTAAAATCACTGTCAGTATACTTTATACAGTGTTGGCTGCACAGTCAATCAATCATTTTTGAATGAAGGTATTTTTTAAATGTATTAGGGCAAGTCTAAGGTAAAGCTTACAGGGTAAGTACAAGCTGAAACATGGCTGAATGTAGTAACAAGTAGTCACCAATTGTGTTGAATTATTTGAAGCAAGTACCATAAAGATTTCATTATTATCCCCATCATTTTTGCTTCAATAAAATATCCATTATAATCCCTGTATATTATAAAGTAGCAGCTGAAACAGTGTTACTACTTCTATGTAATGATGCCGATGTGGATGAGGTTATTGAGGTTAGTTTTTGGGAGGGGGGGGGGTTTGAAGTTATAATGACAGTCTTTTACCTGCACTATCCTAAATTTCTTTGAAAGAGTTAGCAGGTACAGTGAGTGGCAGGTATTTACCCAAGGTCAAATAGAATGCATTACTGACTACTGTATGCACGTTTGTGATGATTACTGAATGTCTCTATACTTTACTGTGTGTGTATGCATGTGTGTTTTGTCACATGTGTACAGTTTGTATAAACTTTTGTGATATTAAAACTGAATGCTTTGACAACATAAAGGAAGGAACCAAATTGCGAACAATTCTGTATGTCTTTGGTCACATGTTAGCAGAGCGTTTATGTACTGTATAAATTCATGTTTAGTGTGTTTGGACGAAGACCTTGAACAACACACTGCAAACATGAGAATAGCTCATGTTTTTGTATGGCTATAATGTCAATTATAAACTGGGTGGTTGGAGCCCTGAATGCTGATTGGCTGACAGGCGTGATATATCAGACCGTATACCACGGGTATGCCAAAACATTTATTTTTACTGCTCTATTTACGTTGGTAACCAGTTTATAATAGCAATAAGGTACCTCAGGGGCTTGTGGTATATGGCCAATATACCATGGCTAAGGGCTGTATCCAGGCACTCCTTGTTGCGTTGTGAGTAAGAACAGCCCTTAGCCGTGGTATATTGGCCATATACCACACCCACTCGGGCCTTATTGCTTAAGTATATAAAATGTGTGTGATGTTCTGCGGGGACCTTGAACGACATAAGGACAGATGATGGCTGGCTGAATGGTTTTGTGTTTGCCTTTTTGTGTTTTTGTGCCTGTGGTTCGGTGCATTATGTGTGTTTTTGTGTCTGTGCACGTGCCTGTGGTTTGGTGCATTATGTGTGTGTGGGGGGGGGTCTGAGTTTGGTCATGTCTATGTCTGTAATTGTTTGCATGTGCGTCATACAGATGTACTGTATGTGTAGCTACCAACCAGCATCTGTTGTGTTTTGCATGTGATCATGAATGAGAGTTTGTAATTCTGTGAATCATAGTATAGGTGACATACAGTAGACAGAGATCATTCGTGTTCTTATGAAGTGCTACTTTTCCCTCATGTGTACATGCAGTGGCTGTGTGTGAGTATTTGTGCTTGTGTGAATGAGTACTTGCTAGGTGTGAGTGTGTGTGTCATTCCCCCTTCTGCTCTCTTACTTGTTTACATCAGTCTGAATCAGCGGCTGTTGATTACTCCTACGCTCGTTCATATTTTTAATTTCTTTCTCTCCGGTTCTTTCTCTCGCCCCCTCTCACTCTCCCTCTCTACTCCCACGCTCCCACGGTGTTATAATTATGTGCACATAGTTAAAGTACAAAAGGGAAAAGAAATAAACATAAATATGGGTTAAAATCAAACTTTATTTGTCACCACCGCCAAATACAACAGGTGTCGACTTTACCGTGAAATGCGGGTTGGGTTGAATTTACAATGGTGTTTGTTCTTCACTGGCTGCCCTTTTTCTTCCCAGGTCACAAATCTTGCTGCTGTGATGGCACATTGTGGTGTTTCACCCAATAGATATGGGAGTTTATCAAAATTGGATGTGTTTTGGAATTATTTGTGGGTGTATATAATCTGAGGCTCTCCCTCTCCCTACTCTCTCTCTCTCTCTCCCTACTCTCTTGCTCTCCCTACTCTCTCCCTACTCTCTCTCTATACTCTCTCTCTCTCTCTCCCTACTCTCTCTCTCTCCCTACTCTCTCTCTTTCCCTACTCTCTCTCTCTCTCTCCCTTCTCTCTCTCTCTCTCTCTCTCTTTTTAGAAAGTGCTAATCAGATGGCAGCCCTATTGTGTGTGTTCATGGATTCACTTTAGGGGGAAATGCAATAGCCCACTGTTTGTTTTACTGTAGTCATGTGTTGGACTTTTTATTTGGAATTCACCTGTAGAGTTCTCTTGGATATTATTATTATTTCTTTGTTGTAGAGGAAGAACAGGAAACCATGTCATTGTCACAGAGCAGGGTGGGACAGGCTTGAACCTGGCACTGCCAGGCATAATATATAAAACAATACTTTAAGCTATAACTGTGTATTTGCACAGGTGTGTGTGTGTGTGTGTGTGTGTGTGTGTGTGTGTGTGTGTGTGTGTGTGTGTGTGTGTGTGTGTGTGTGTGTGTGTGTGTGTGCGTGTGCGTGTGTGTGTGCGTGCGTGTGCGCGTGCGCGTGCATATTTCCCTCCAATACCTCTTAAGTGTTCAAGTGAGTTCCCGTGCCTTTGCATCCCTCAGGTGTGTATTCGCATCCACGTGCCATGATGGTGTGTGTGTGTGTGTGTATGTGTGCATGTCTGTGTGTGTGTTTATTGTGTCCAAATGCATTTTTTTGTATGCCATATCCTATTGTACTTGTATATTTGTGTGTGAGTAAATATGTGTATGCCCATATCCTTATGCCACCCGTGAGTGTCTTTGTAATGCATTTCACCACTTCTGTGAGAGTTTTAGGGCCGAATTGACTTTTTACCCAATGGGATGATTCTAGCTGAAATGAATTGAATCCCAAAGACAATCAGATACGTGGCATGAGAACAAAGGCAGTTCACCAAAAATGTAAATGTTTTCCATTCTTTAGAAGTGTTTATATTCCACAATACATCTCCCGTGGATCCAATTAGCACCATGGTTGTCATTGTCCATGCTAGACTTCTGTGTTACACATAATGCAGTGCTATGCAGGGCTTGAACCAGCAACCTTGTAGCTATTTTCCCCCCAACATCGGACACCCCCGGACTTCGGACACTTTCTAGCAGTTGGAGGATTAAATGAACTCTTCAATGGCCTGGAAAATAACGGTACATTTTGCGACTAAAGACACCCTTCTATCTAGCTGACCACTGGTTTTCATTACAGTTTATATAAGTTAGGTTAGATTTTGAGAGTTTTCAAAAAAGTTATATATATATTCACATTTTGTGGGACACGCTGTATTTTGGAAAATTTGACTGCGAGACAGACCGAACATTTAAAATCAAACTTTTTACCGAAATGATTCATACTCATTTATATGTTAGTGTGAAACTGTCATCTACCTTCTCAAACATAAGATTAATCTGTAAAATAAATAATGATACATTATTGGGTCACAACACTGAAGAAGATGTTGGTGAAGAACCATTTTTAAGAGTCCTCAGACTGGGGCGAAGGTGCACCTTGCAATAGGGCGAAGGTGCACCTTGCAATAGGACAATGACCCTAAGCACACAGCAAAGACAATGCTGGAGTGGCTTCGGGAAAAGTCTCTGAATGTTTTTGAGTGGCCCAGCCAGAGCTCGGACTTGAACCCAATCGAACATCTCTGGAGAGACCTGTAAATAGCTGTGCAGTGATGCTCCCCATCCAACCTGACAGAGCTTGAGAGGCTCTGCAGAGAAGAATGGGAAAAACTCTCCAAATACAGGTGTGCCAAGTTTGTAGCGTCATACCCAAGAAGACCCGAGGCTGTAATCGCTGCCAAGGGTGCTTCAAAAATTACCAAGTAAATGGTCTGAAAACCTGTTTTTGCTATTTTTGTTTTTATTTATTTACTTTTCTGCTCTTTTTCACACCAGTATCTCTACCTGTACATGACCATCTGATCATTTATCACTCCAGTGTTAATCTGCTAAATTGTAATTATTCGCCTACCTCCTCATGCCTTTTGCACACAATGTATATAGACTCTTTTTTTTATTTTTCTACTGTGTTATTGACTTGTTTATTGTTTACTCCATGTGTAACTCTGTATTGTTGTCTGTTCACACTGCTATGCTTTATCTTGGCCAGGTCGCAGTTGCAAATGAGAACTTGTTCTCAACTAGCCTACCTGGTTAAATAAAGGTGAAATAAAAAAAATAAAAAAATAAAATGTTTTATAAATATTTTCCTGATCTTTCTTTTGCCTCTCAAATATAGGACAGACACTTTAAAACAAACTTAATTTCGATTTTTTAAATTATCTGTTTTTCCATGTATGAATCTGTTATTCAATGTGTTTCTATGGGCTAATGATCCTTGTATGACCATCTTAGCTTAGTAGAACCCCAGCGAAGACCATTCATCAGACACTGTTTCAATTTCAAACCTTTCACCGGCAATCTGATCTTCAAAACATCACCTGCAGTCCCAGACATGTGAAAGTTAACATGATGTTTACTGTTGATACATAATCCTCAATGCACCATGTACATCACTAGCCATGGTTTGGCATACCTGACTGGCTCCTTTTCTAGAACTCTGTGTCAGCTGTTCTGCAGGTTGCTGCACACTCAACAGCATGATGTTGTGGATGAACTCCTGAATGAAAGTGTTTCAGCACCAGGATCCTGTTGCTTCTTTACTATCTAATCGCTGGGTGACAGAGATCAACAGAGGAGAGAATCCCCCCCCCCACGGGAACCCTACCCTTATACCCCGTACTTGCTCCTGGGCGGTGTATGTGCTTGGGGGTGGCACACAAAGAGATGGGTGTGAGTATGTGTGTGTTTTGTTTGTGTGTGTGTGTGTGTGTGTGCCACCTTCAAGCAAGCTTCACAAAGATAAAGTCACGATATGTGGAGGTAATTTTATTCAATCAGCTCATCTGCACTTATAATGGTCCTTTATGACTCCTCCTCACATTGTTTGCCGAGTTCCCCACATAGATTGACAGCCGAAGACGACCTGCAGAGCTGATAAATGAAAACCACAGGCCAGGGACAACGTAACCAGTGACTGACACCCTGGCCCATGCATGGCAGCCTGCCAGGCAGCACATATTTTCGGATTGACACCGCCTCTTTAATTGACAGAGAAGATGACTGGCTGAGAGTGAGCGTGTGTAATTGTGCAAGTGAGCCATTTGAATGACATAACTCTCTGGGACAGGCCGGGGTTGACCTGAAGCTGTCACTGAGCCACAATGCCTTCCAAATGGACCAGTCATGTCATGATAGCCTGTAACCATGGCGACCAGATCTCCATGGGCAGGGCCTAGAGTGGACCGCCTTAACTACCCTAGTCGTCTCAGCGGCAGTCCTCGAGTAAATCTGGCGTACATGCTCCACAGCATTCCCCACTGCTGTGTGTCCCTGTGTGTTCTTTTCATTGATACTATCATCCCTTGGTCTCCTCTGCCTCATTTCCCCTCAGAGTAAAAATTGTGCATTGAGACTGAGAGCACACCTGACAATGTGACTGCATGATGGTTGCAAGGTCAGGGTGGTGTGTGCAATTATGGAGAAGTGGGGGCAGTCTACATCTGAGAGGCCAGACCCCAAAGGGGCTCTGAATGCTAGCCAAAACATCTTCGGGCCATATAAGTCTTTTCTGTTGTTGAAGAGAAAATAAGGCAGATACGTGCCTCGCAACGGGCTGTCTCTCCTCAGCGGGGTGTGGACATCCTGCCCCAGTTAGGGCTGTGTGTGGGGATGTGGGGTCCGTCCTCACGAAGCATTTAGTGATACCAGGTAGCCATAATGACAGAGTAGCAACAGAAGTCCAGATCTTACCTATTGAGGAAGTTTAGGCCTCTATGTGGTTTCATGATGATTATATTGACATTTATTTTGGAGAGATCTCTTGCTCTGTATCCAAGCAGCTGAGCTCTATCTGTGTATTAGAGAGACAAGTCCATGGTAATTCAGTTAGGGCAGATCCTATTTCGATTACTGTGAAATCAATTGACCCTGGGATTTTCCCACAGGTGTATTATTCAAGACTGTTAGGATTTTTCATTCACCAGCAACGCATAGTCCATAACAACCCCCCAGAAGAAGCATAACAATAGAGAGAAAAAGAAAATGTGCCGTCATGAAATCAAGTGTCTACTGCTGTCATGATGTCAACCTATGCACTTTCATATTTTATATCTGTCACACCCTGATCTGTTTCACTTGTCTTTGTGATTGTCTCCACCCTCCTCCAGCTGTCTCCCATCGCCCCCCATTATCCCCTGTGTATTTATACCTGCGTTTTCAGTTTGTCTGTTGCCAGTTCGTCAAGTCCTACCAGCGTGTTCCCTGTGCTCTAGTTTTTGTTTCTTAGTCTTCCCAGTTCTGACCTTTCTGCCTGTCCTGTACCTGCTTGACTCTGACCTGCCCCTTGAACTACAATAAACTCTAAGACTCGTACTATCTGCCTCCTGTGTCTGCATCTGGGTGTTAGCCTGAGCCGTGATAGTAAAACAAAAACTAGACCACGCTGGTAGGACTTGACGGGACAAGACGAACTGGCAACAGGCAAACAGAAAAACACTGGTATAAATACACAGGGGATAATGAGGGGAGATGAGAGACACCTGGTGGGGGTGGAGACAAGCACAAAGACAGGTGAAACAGATTAGGGTGCGACAATATTGAAATGAAATAGAATAACCCATGTGTAGTCGGCGGTGGGGGATGTGTCTTCTCTCAATCTCAGGCAGATGGAGGGGGTTAGTTGACGAGTGATGGTCTGGGTAGATAAGGATTTCCATGTGGTGCCTACGTGAGGCATGGATCTCCCTGTCAAGACCCGATGACACTGAAATATAAATAGAGGGTTAGATAGGGAGTGGAGGCGGTTGGCTCTTTTTTCACATGCCAATCATAGGGCTCTGCCTCCCTTCGCCCAAACTGTGGTGGTAAAAAGCACATCCAACTTGCACTGATAGGGATCAAAATATGGTGTAGCGCCATTCTCAGACACAAATTGTCTGCTCTCGCCGTCTTTCTCTTTCTTCATTTGTGACTGTATGCCGATTCTCAAACTCTGTCTCGATCTGACCTTCACTCTCCTTTATCCTCTGGCCCTCGCTTCCGGACTCTCTGGGTATCTCTCTCTCTCTACCTCCTTTTCTTTCTGCCGGACCCTTCGCCTCTTCACACCACCTTCCCCCAGTGGCGACCCGTCATTCAGGGCAGGTGGGGCTTGCCTGTTTCGCATGCTATTTTGGCATTAATACCAAAATAGCACGTATCAGTTTGCAAACAATGTAAATAAAATATATATATCACTGAGTTAATAAAGCTGCATACAGACATTGTCTCTTTTTTGTTTTCTTGAGTAAGGCAACTACAAAATGCAGGTGTTTCAGCCTAGCTCAGTGCTTTCTGTGGTGGTGGGGCAAGCCAGCAGAAAATACAGAGAGTTGCGCCGTGATTGGCTCAGTGTCCTGTCACTCATGGGGACACTATGTCACCACCAGGTCTAAGGGTAGAGATAGAAAATTTTATCCCGTTGGGCGCTGCCATAAAGTTACATTAGAAGTGCCCATCCAAGAAGGCTCAAGGTCATTGGCCACAGGTAAAATGGCGTCAAATCACGTTATATGTACAGTATCTTTGATTGGACTGATCATGTCAACATAGAACAGCACGGGCAAGGGGACATCAGCTGCCAGAGAACAATCGATCATCCAGCCAGGCCTCTCGCCTCTCAGAGACCTTGATGGCTAATTGATGCAGTAAATCCAGTCATTAAGCCCTGGGAGGAGTGACTGGGAGGGCAAATGCAGAAGACACATTTCAGTTGAAGGCATTCAGTTATACAACTGACCCCTTTCCCTTTCCCTTCCCTTACTTTCAAAATCTTAGCTAGCAGTCATCATGAATCAAGTCAACAATCTACTGGCAAATACTTTTTAATCCTTGTCATATGAAGAGAAATAATGAAATTATGGATAAAACGTATCGGTGCTCATCAGCAGCCATTGGACATAAACATTACACAAGTTGGAAATCGCAAATTCAACAATGAGTGGTTTGGAATGAGTAAGTGACAGTGGCTAACTGCAAGCATTGTAAAAGACAATGATATTCAGTGGAGTGGCTGTGTGGTCCCAAATTTGGGATTAAGGGGCTCTTTTCCAAGTTTAAAATGATAAACTTTCAACATTGGCCATGCTGTCAATTAAGCATGATTTGTGCCGTGCTCAAAACAACTGTTAACTCAGAACTGAGAAAACTTGACTTCAGTGAGTTCAAGACAACTGGGAAGTCGGATAAACGAGCTCCGACTGGGAAAATATGTTCTGAGCGGCCATCCAATTCGGAATTGTAAATCGGGCCTCTTTCTGAAGATCAATGATGTCATCATGATTCAAACTTGAGTTCCCAGTTTTTTTGAAAGCACCATAAATCCAGATATTTAAAAAAATTTATTTAGCCTTTATTTAGCTAGGGAAACCAGTTAAGAAGAAAATCTTATTTACAATGACAGCCTACCAGGGAACAGTGGTCAAGGGCAGAACAACAGATTTTTACCTTGTCAGCTCAGGTGTTTGATCCAACAACCTTTCGATTACTGGCCCAACACTCAAACCACTAGGCTACCTGCCGCCCCAACAAATGCCAGACATTGATGACAAAATTTGCCCACAAAGGATCGGCGCGCCCCCTTCCTGTTCAAGTGAGCACAGCACAACAAGGTGAGTCCAAAAAGGTATTGTACGCTGCTGCATGAATTATGTAATATGCCAGAGAGATATGTAATACTGTAGCTAAGAAAGTAATACAAAGTGTATGTTGTGTAGTAAGATGTTAGTAGCCCATGTGCGTCACCCTAATAATTTGTTCTATTTACCCCTCTTAATTTCGCCTACTATTTTGACTTGGTGATGCACATGTAGCCTATAACCTGTTTTAGAGAAATGTAATCATCAACTATTGTAAGAGCTTTCATTGTCTGCTTATATGCCCCCTTTATTTATCCTACGGTTCTGACTTGGTATACAGGGAGAACACTGTAAGAACGGCCCATGTTCTGAATTCTGTCGTTGTACATGTCAAAAGTGCTAAACAAATAGTTATATTGACTATGTCCGTCCCAGCTCGCTCATTAATGTCTAAATTGAAATTGCGGATTGCCTCTTATGCGCTTGTCGTCCCGTTATGCCATAGTTTGTACATCTGAATTGTCATTAGAAACCACATTTGTTTAAAGAAGTCAGCCATATAAGCTATGTTTTTTTTAAAGACAGTAAATGAGGCTGAATGAACTGTTTTTCTGGCAGACAAGGCTCGTTTTGCGGGCAATGGGCACATAGCCTTTCTTCTCTCGAGAGCCAGGTCTGCCTATGGCGGTCTCCCTCAATAGCAAGGCTATGCTCACTGAGTCTGTACATAGTCAAAGCTTTTATTCATTTTGGGTGTCACAATGGTCAGTTATTCTGCCACTCGCTGTTTAGAGCCAGGTAGCATTCCAGTTTGCTGTGTTTTTTTTGTGGCTAATTCTTTCCAGTGTCTCAGATAGTTATCTCTTTGTTTTGGTGGGTCTAATTGTGTTGCTGTCCTTGGGCTCTGTGTCATCTGTTAGTGTTTGTGAACAGAGCCCCCAAAGCAGCTGGCTGAGGGGAATCTTCTAGGTTAATCTCGCTGTAGGTGAGGGCTTTGTTAAGGAAGGTTTGGGCGTAACTTCCTTTTAGGTGGTTCTAGGGCTTAAAACCTGTCTTGGACGGGCGTTCCGCTAGCGGAACCCCACCTCATTAACAGCTATTTTCTGGATTTTTATCATTAGCGGGTATCATCCTAATTCTGCTCTGCATACATTATTTGGGGTCTTAGATTTGACACTGAGAATGCTTTTGCAGAATTCTGCATGTGGTGTTTCTCCCATTTTGTGAATTCTTGGTTTGTGATTGGACCCTATACCTCACAACTATAAAGGGCAATGGGTTCTATAACTGATTGAAGTATTTTTAGCCAGATCCTAATTGTAATGTAGAATTGTATGTCCCTTTTGATGGTGTAGAAGGCCATTCTTGCCTTGTCTCTCAGATCGTCCACAGCTTTGTAGAAGTTACCTATGGTGCTGATATTTGCATTGTGGTCCTGGCAACTGGACCTTTTTTTGGAACACCATTATTTTTGTCTTACTGAGATTTACTGCTAAGGCCCAGGTCTGACAGAATCTGTGCAGAAGATCTAGGTGCTGCTGTAAGCCCTCCTTGGTTGGGGACAGAAGCACCAGATCATCAGCAAACAGCAGACATTTGACTTCAAAGTACAGTAGGGTGAGGCCGGGTGCTGCAGACTGTTCTAGTGCCCTCACCAATTATTTGATATATATATGTTGTAGAAGGTGGGGCTCCAGCTGCATCCCTGTCTCACCCCACAGCATTGTGGAAAGAATTCTGTGGTTTTTTGCCACTGCTAACCGCATACTTGTTGTTGTGTACATTGATTTTATAATGTTGTATGTTCCCACACCAACACCGATTATCCATCAATTTATATAGCAGACCCTCATGCCAAATTGAGTCAAAATGTTTTGGAAATCAACAAAACATGATAAGTTTTGGGTTGTTTGTTTGTCATTTCGGGTGTGCAGGATGTATATGTGCTCTGTCGTACGGTAATTTGGTAAAAAGCTCATTTGACATTTGCTCAGGACATTGTTTTCACTGAGGAGATGTAGGAGTCTGCTGTTGATGATGCTGCAGAGGATTTCCTGAGGTTTCCCAAGGATGTATATCCCTCGGTATTTATTGGGGTCGAATTTGTCTCCAATTTTGTGGAATGATGTGATCAGGCCTTGGTTCCAAATATTGGGGATGGTTTCAGAGCTGAGGATAAGGTTCAAGAGTTTCAAGCCAGCTAATTAGAATTTGTGGTCTGTATATTTTATTATTTTGTTTTGGATACCATCAACATTACAGGCCTTTTTGGGTTGGAGGGTTTGTGTTTTGTTCTGTAGTTCATTCATTTGGATTGAATCCAGTGGGTTCTGGTAGTCTGATTTGTAATTTATCCTGTATATGTTTTTGTTCTTTGTTATAAGACCAAAAAGATTGGAGAAGTGGGTTATCCATAAACCTCCATTTTGGATGAATAGCTCTTTGTGGTGTTGTTTGTTTAGTGTGTTCCAATTTGTTTTCCAATTTGCCTCATGATTCTGCCAGCTAGAACCAATTTAATTTCACCTTGCGTTTGCCGCTCAATGTGTGAACTGAACTGAGGTCGCGGATTATAATAAACATGAGGTTTCTCTCTTTCCATTGGAAATAATAACAGCTGGTTGTTGTTAGTCCGAGATCATCTTTTTAATCAGATACACGGGTGCACCTCAGCCACGCTTAAGGTACTAAATTATATCATAACCGCCATCGATAAAAGACAGTACTGTGCAGCCGTCTTCATCGACCTTGCCAAGGCTTTCGACTCTGTCAATCACCATATTCTTATCGGCAGACTCAGTAGCCTCGGTTTTTCGGATGACTGCCTTGCCTGGTTCACCAATTACTTTGCAGACAGAGTTCAGTGTGTCAAATCGGAGGGCATGCTGTCCGGTCCTCTGGCAGTCTCTATGGGGGTGCCACAGGGTTCAATTCTCGGGCCGACTCTTTTCTCTGTATATATCAATGATGTTGCTCTTGCTGCGGGCGATTCCCTGATCCACCTCTACGCAGACGACACCATTCTATATACTTTCGGCCCGTCATTGGACACTGTGCTATCTAACCTCCAAACAAGCTTCAATGCCATACAACACTCCTTCCGTGGCCTCCAACTGCTCTTAAACGCTAGTAAAACCAAATGCATGCTTTTCAACCGATCGCTGCCTGCACCCGCATACCCGACTAGCATCACCACCCTGGATGGTTCCGACTTTAAATATATGGACATCTATAAGTACCTAGGTGTCTGGCTAGACTGCAAACTCTCCTTCCAGACTCATATCAAACATCTCCAATCGAAAATCAAATCAAGAGTCAGCTTTCTATTCCGCAACAAAGCCTCCTTCACTCACGCCTCCAAGCTTACCCTAGTAAAACTGACTATCCTACCGATCCTCGACTTCGGCGATGTCATCTACAAAATGGCTTCCAACACTCTACTCAGCAAACTGGATGCAGTCTATCACAGTGCCATCCGTTTTGTCACTAAAGCACCTTATACCACCCACCACTGCGACTTGTATGCTCTGGTTGGCTGGCCCTCGCTACATATTCGTCGCCAGACCCACTGGCTCCAGGTCATCTACAAGTCCATGCTAGGTAAAGCTCCGCCTTATCTCAGTTCACTGGTCACGATGGCAACACCCATCCGTAGCACGCGCTCCAGCAGGTGTATCTCACTGATCATCCCTAAAGCCAACACCTCATTTGGCCGCCTTTCGTTCCAGTACTCTGCTGCCTGTGACTGGAACGAATTGCAAAAATCGCTGAAGTTGGAGACTTTTATCTCCCTCACCAACTTCAAACATCAGCTATCTGAGCAGCTAACCGATCGCTGCAGCTGTACATAGTCTATTGGTAAATAGCCCACCCATTTTCACCTACCTCATCCCCATACTGTTTTTATTTATTTACTTTTCTGCTCTTTTGCACACCAATATCTCTACCTGTACATGACCATCTGATCATTTATCACTCCAGTGTTAATCTGCAAAATTGTAATTATTTGCCTACCTCCTCATGCCTTTTGCACACATTGTATATAGACTCCCCCTTTGTTTTCTACTGTGTTATTGACTTGTTAATTGTTTATTCCATGTGTAACTCTGTGTTGTCTGCTCACACTGCTATGCTTTATCTTGGCCAGGTCGCAGTTGCAAATGAGAACTTGTTCTCAACTAGCCTACCTGGTTAAATAAAGGTGAAAAAAACAAACAATTTAAATTAAAAAAAACACTTGATCAGAAATGATCAGCTGTAACAAATGGTCTGTTTTAAAGGTATAGTTCAGGCAAAATCTATATTTTGGCTGAATTACCTTTACCTTGAGTTGTGTCTGAAGGCCTGTGGTGAGAGAATCTACATTAATACATTATTTACTTCTGCCACAGCCAGGAGTTAGCATATTAGCATCTAAGAAATTCATGAATGTAAACATGCCAACCAATGTTAGCAATGCTGCACTGCAAGCCAAAACTTCCTCAAAAACACTTCAAACTAAGTGCATTCCAATTGCTTTAGAGAAAATGCAATTGTGTTCATTGTCAGTAGCTTATGCCTGCCTATACAATAACCCTACCGCCACTCTGTTCAAAACGTTGACATCAGCAAACCACTCGCCCACACAACGCCATACACGTGGTCTGCGGTTGTGAGGCCGGTTGGACATACTGCCAAATTCTCTAAAACTACTTATGGTAGAGAAATGAACATTAAATTCTCTGGCAACAGCTCTGGTGGACATTCCTGCAGTCAGCATGCCAATTGCACGCTCCCTCTAAACTTGAGACATCTGTGGCATTGTGTTGTGTGACAAAGCTGCACATTAGAGTTTAGAGCTTTTTATTGTCCCCCAGCATAAGGTGCACCTGTGTAATAATCATGCTGTTAATTAAGCTTCTTGATATGCCACACCTGTCAGGTGGATGGATTATAGTGGCAAAGGAGAAATGCTCACTAACAGGGATGTAAAAAATGTGTACACACATTTTGGAAGAAACAAGCTTTTTGTGAGTATGGAAGATTTCTGGGATCTTTTATTTCGGCTCATGAAACATGGGACTCGACAAGTTGTGTTTGTATTTTGTTCAGTGTAATTTTTGCATGAACTATCCCTTTAATATTTGCACTGACACGTCAGCCTCTCTGAGAGTCCTCGGCTAGCTTAACTCTTCTTGATGTCAATTCCAGGCTGGATTTCTTACAACTAATTGCCTTGTCATATCATTCCGGCTGATTCAAGCTTCTACAGACCAACCGAACAGAAAAGCATGCTTCCCATGCACTTTGGGAGCCGTGCTTGGCATCTTCACTGTTTTACTAGGACCGTAGCTCTGGTTCTCCTCATTGTTGAGTGATGACTTTATGGTGCAGACGCGGGTCATGGAGGCTGCTGACTGCTCTTAAGCACGTCCTGTCTGTCGCTCCTCTTACGTAAGGCCGGGTCCACAGCCATTATAAAGGAGCTGAAGCTGAAGATGGCCCAACGTAGCTTCAATGGCCCATTTAGTCTGCAGACTAAAACAACATGTGGTTGCTACGCCCTGGAGACATTGTTTTCGAGATTTCCTAATCTACACATATCTGAATTGAGTTGTGGTAATATTCATCTCTAGGGGACAAATCAACGATGTGTGCATGTACTGTACAGTCCAAAAAAGTCACTCTGTCGTCACACTCTTTTGTAGCCTAATGTCCTACCACGTCTAGGGGTGCATGTCCCGGTGCATTTGTATCAAGAAATCAGAACTATCCGCCAGAATCTCTGACCATAAAATAACAAATGGAAACTCTGGACAACCTCTAGCCTACTTTCCCCACAACCCCAGGGACAACTCAAGTGTCAGCATTTGGACTCATTTAAATATGTAGGAGAAAGAACCTTAAAACCACCCTTCTATCCTGTTGTAGAGGAGAATGGACATTTTGATGTCTCTTGCAATTTTCACACTATTTGTGCTGCTGATCAAATGATAATATTCTTTTCACATTGTCCTTTTAAGCAGGTTCCAGCAACTGGTGGATGTATAACCAGGTCAGCTCAGTGCAGCTGGTTTGGCTCAGCTAGGATTGGCTCCTGTGTGCCACTTCTGGAACAGAAACCTTTCAAGTGGTTTTACCCACCACCTACGCTCCTACACCAAATCCTAAAGGACACATACGCACTGCATTTCAAACGTATTTGATCAAGAAGCATTTCCTGTTCCCAAACTTTGTATGACCCCTCTCGCTCCAAAAAGAGCAACACAAGGGCAACTTGAGGCCTGAGCTCTGCTCAAATGAGCTGAGATTCCTGAGCTTTAGAATTGTTGTTATTTTGACCCGTTGACCCCTATTTGTCTATCTGCTACTGTGTCAAATATCTTGGGCACTCTGGATAAAATGTTTCTGCCTTTTCGGTCGTCAAAAGCTCGATCAACGTCAATCTTACTTAATAGCACTGGGGCATTGCCAATTAGGTTGTGAGAAATAGTAATATGGTCATGAGTCGAGATTAAACGTGTTAGAGAGACGATTATAAATTGTTTCACAAAGTCTCTGCAACCATACTCCGGGTCAATGTTGTAGTAAAGTCAGGTAAACTCCATGGACAACTTCTCGGACACAGAGTCATCTATTCCCACCCGGAAGTAGGAACTATGAAATTTTCATTCCAAATGATTCCACTCACTCTTTAACAGCGACATTACGGCCCCTCGATTCAGGGTTAACTGTCGAGGTCGAATGATGTTAACACCCATTTGATTCTGCCTCTTTCATCAAAGTATCTTTGTGGCAAACACAGCTGTATGCTAGTGAACTAATATGGATCAGTTATTAACATCCTTAAAATATGTGTGGTTTGTGATTGTCAGAGTGCTTCATAATAACATTGTACTCGTAGGTTCAATTGTGTTCTTGTCCAGCATCAAAAGTTTTGTCAGTTAGTGTTTCAAAGTAGTGGTGCCAGTTCCCATATATATCTTTCCCGAATCCATACACATTCACCTCCTCACAAATGTTTAAGGCTAATATGAAAGTCATGAATCCGGTAGATGGGTATCAGGAACAGTGACGTGGAGAGCTACTGTACTGGATACATTTGAGACAGGCACAGTGAAATGGAGAGCTACTGTACTGGATACATTTGAGACAGGCACAGTGAAATGGAGAGCTACTGTACTGGATACATTTGAGACAGGCACAGTGAAGTGGAGGGCTACTGTACTGGATACATTTGAGACAGGCACAGTGAAGTGGAGAGCTACTGTACTGGATAAATTTGAGACACGCACAGTGAAGTGGAGAGCTACTGTACTGGATACATTTGAGACAGGCACAGTGAAGTGGAGAGCTATTGTACTGGATACATTTGAGACAGGCACAGTGACATGGAGAGCTACTGTACTGGATACATTTGAGACAGGCACAGTGACATGGAGAGCAACTGTACGGGATACATTTGAGACATGCACAGTGACGTGGAGAGCTACTGTACTGGATACATTTGAGACAGGCACAGTGAAGTGGAGAGCTACTGTACTGGATACATTTGAGACAGGAACAGTGACGTGGAGAGCAACTGTACTGGATACATTTGAGACAGGCACAGTGACATGGAGAGCTACTGTACTGGATACATTTGAGACAGGCACAGTGATGTGGAGAGCTACTGTACTGGATACATTTGAGACACGCACAGTGAAGTGGAGAGCTACTGTACTGGATACATTTGAGACATGCACAGTGACGTGGAGAGCTACTGTACTGGATACATTTGAGACAGGCACAGTGAAGTGGAGAGCTATTGTACTGGATACATTTGAGACAGGCACAGTGACATGGAGAGCTACTGTACTGGATACATTTGAGACAGGCACAGTGACATGGAGAGCTACTGTACTGGATACATTTGAGACAGGCACAGTGATGTGGAGAGCTACTGTACTGGATACATTTGAGACAGGCACAGTGAAGTGGAGAGCTACTGTACTGGATACATTTGAGAGAGGCACAGTGACGTGGAGAGCTACTCTACTGGATACATTTGAGACACGCACAGTGAAGTGGAGAGCTACTGTACTGGATACATTTGAGACAGGCACAGTGAAGTGGAGAGCTACTGTACTGGATACATTTGAGACAGGCACAGTGAAGTGGAGAGCTACTGTACTGGATACATTTGAGACAGGCACAGTGACGTGGAGAGTTACTGTACTGGAAGTCCAGCAACCGGAGGGCATTTTTAACAAAATAGGATAGCTGTCCAAGATATAGAACAAAGATAGTGGTAATGCAGAGTAGAATGGGGAAAAGCCAACCATTTCTGATCGTGAAGAAATGCATTTTGTGAATAGTTTTACTTTGGGGTTGCAGACACATTTGTTGGGTGGTTCTAATGCAGGTTGGGTCCCGATGATTCTCAACACCTTTAACCAAAGTGCGCACCAGCAAACTCCCCACCACGGATCTAACAATGTTGAAAACTCCACCTAAACAATGCTTACACCAATCCAATGCTTTTAAATCCATGATGGGGAGTGTGGAAGTGCACACCACCAGGAGGAGACCCACCATACGCAAATATGACTGACCGCCTTCGAGTTGGTCTCATGTAGCGAAATTTGAAATTGTGTTTTTTACCTTGGATAATGTAACGTAATTCTGCTTTGAAAGTTGATAAACCCCACTTTTGAGAAAATGGCCCTTGAATGTTTTGGTACACCTACTGGAGAGCTCTTCTTTGTCCACATCCATTCAGCAGCGTTCACACCCTCTTCACGCCCCACCCATTTCTTTAAGGATTCACATGTGAGGCCATGTGGTGAACACATGCTATATCAAATCAAATCTATGTTTATTGGTCACATGCACAGGATAATAAGGTGTAAACAGTACAGTGAAGTGGTAACTTGCATAGTAGCAATATCAAAAACAGAAAGTGTCCAGATACAACCATTTGATCATTATTAGATGACCCTTACCCAACACAATGGTCTAAATTGATTGGTCGTATGAAGGAAATGCTATAATCCCCCCCACACACAACATTTACACATGTTCATGAAGTACAATAGTTGGCTGTAATCACCCCCACACCTGACTAATTTGATGGGTCATGTAATAATCTGGCCGAAGTGGAGTCTTTTGTTTAGACAACTAGTTAGCTAGCTAGATAAACAATGAACCGACATAATCCCAACTCGTACTACTACCAATACAAACATTGTCAGAGCTGTAGTATGAATCTGCAGGTAGCTAAAGCTAACAAACTAGGTTCAATGTTAGCTAGCTAACGTTAGGCTTTAACTAGTAATGCAAATGGATTTCTGATTTTAACAATATTACTACACAGATCATACACGTAACGTTAGCTAGCAAGCCAGCAAGCTAGCGTTTGCCAGCTAACTAACAGTACGCTTTAACTTGCAATTAAAACGACTTTCGGACACAATTAAAAACTTGTATCTGAAAATGTAACTAGACTCTTACCCGTATACATGGAGGAACGCTTCATGGCAGACTGGAACCATTTAACTCTGTTTTGTTTGTAGCTACATCTTGTTTGGCCAGCGTTGTGTCAAGTCACTCTGGTTCACACTGACCATGGCGTGTGCAGAAAGTAGCCCATCACTTTTTCCAACTGATCTGTCCATAGTGCTTGCTAAATTTAGGGCATGAATGTTATTGAGAAAAGTAGCAAAACTTTTATAGTTCTGGATGGCTAACGTTATATCTTTCAAAAACTGTCAACTGTCAACACATACTGAACAGCTCTCGTTGTAGACAAAAGCATGCTACATGGCAGACCAATCTAAACTCATCTGTCTTTTTCCGTGGCAAAACCAACAAAGCTCGTAATTTAACAATCTTATTCGTATATATGGATGGAATATAGGTTTGTTATTAAGGCACATGAAAGTTTACATGTTCCAGAAAGCATTTCTGCCAAAAAACGCATTTTGATTTAAAAACAATGGTTTACGTTCAAATGCCGCTCCTGTGAAGTAGTGACATGCGACATACGCCTAGTTTCCTGAAACGAGTCACATGTATACAATGGATCTCATCCACAATCAATCAATAAAACAATCAATATGAATTGTACAACTACCAAATATATAGCCCCCAAGATAAACTCATAACAAAAGTTTCAGAGATAACGTTGCTCCCGTTGGTTATAAAGTCCAAATAAAATGAGAATGAATCCTTTGCACCTTTCCCACTAAAAATGCACAACTAGTTACACTAGAGCAGCAGTTTGGCTACAGCATTCACTGATACATTTGACTGATCAAATTCAGTGATTCCACTCACAGTGGTTCTCCAGAGCTTTTGACAATGATCTGGTGGTCCCTGGAAAAGGAAAAAGTTGGGAACCACTGGTCTAGCAGATCTCCAGCAACAAAGTTGTTATTTGAATTCAGTTGTCTAATTTCAAAGAGAATTACGCTCAACCAAGTTGCCTAATACTGAAGTGATTGGCTGTGGTCACCCCTCCCTACCAGTTGCTACAAGTGGGTGGAAGGTGACGCCCACAATCAATAACTTTGTATCTTCGTACATCTACTCATACAAGTCCATTCTTTTTTCAAGTCAAACTCAGGAAGCAGTGTGGCTCGCTTAAACCGGAACCTGTGCCCACAGGCTTAGCTTGCCTCCACACTCTTAATCTCTTCTTCAGGCTTAGTAGGGTTGCTCAATAAAAAAGAGTGGAGGTTACAAACAGATGAAATCTCCATGTTGCATCAGACGAGCGCCTACAGGGGGAACATAAACAGCGGTAGAGATGACAGGGGATTCATAAATGTTTGAAGCTTTGGTCATCTGGAACTTGCGAGCATTGGGAGAGAGATGACAATGACACCTAAAAAAGCTATAGTAGTGCCGTTTTACAGAATCTTGCCACCGTGAAGCTAGCAACTTGAAAGAACTCTCTATGGAGTTAACTTCTAGTGTCATGAAGAGAACAACGGTGCCCCCCTCTTTCAGGTGGCAAAGGCCCTATAAACGTGATGTTCGATCGGAGTCACGTTACTCTCCTTGGAAAACAGGCTTTTAGGGTCTGCCTAATGTCAAAAACACCAACTTAACCACATAAGAGGATTAGCGAAACCCCTCTTATCCCCCTTCATATCCCCTCTTTAAGGGTTTTACATGGAAAAGAATTCCCCTAATCTGTCTGCCTCTAAGGTTTTCTTTGGCTACCTGTGGCATGAGCTTGGGACAAGGCTATTTTTACAATAGCACGTGAATGACCATCTTAAGGCTGTTGAATCGGGGTAAGTTAATGACATGTAGTGTTGTGGTGGGATTGTTGTCACCAAGCAACGGAATTACCCATAATTACCTCACTGCCCTGAGCTGGTATGTTTCTCACTGGGTGTGAACATGTCATTTCCACAGGGGTAGCATTGTTATGTCTTGTGGTCAACACATTCAAGTCTCTCTCCAGGGAAAGGATGTATGCAGGGCCCTGAATCACCTCATTAACCCAACAACTAATTGAAGGACGAATTAGAATGCCTATAAAACTCTGGCAACCCTGCTGGAAAAAAAACCTGTATATACCAGCATATGCAACCATCATTATGTCACATTATGCTGGCTTGCACAGTGATGTTTAATTCGTATTTATATGTCCAACAATTGTAACTTCTATTCACCCACAATCTGCAGTCAGAATGATTGCTAGGGTCAGAAATATGAGTAATTGAGACTACTTAAGCCATCTAAACTGGAACAACCATTTCAGTAACGGGCACAAATAACGGGTGCAATAGAAAAATGTATGTTATTTATCTTTGTGTAGCATACAATGAATTAATCAATGTACTTGTACATGTGCAAAAACACAACAAACAAAAAGACATTGAAACAAACCATTTTAAAAAATCTAACTACAATAGAGCATGCTGGGAAATATGATAATGATGGGTGTGGTTTTCTAGACCAGCTTGACCAGCATCACCAGCATAAGATGGTCACCAGCATCACCAGCTTTACCAGCTAGTCTGGTAAGCCTAGCCAGCCTAACCAGCTAGACCATGCTGGTAAAACCAGATGGACCAGGCTGGTCAACCAGCATAACCATGCTGGTCAGACCAACTTGACAAGCATCCAACCAGCACTAGCCAGCATAGACCAGCTCGGACCAGCATGGACCAGCTTGAAAATGATGCTGTCTCCTTGCATGTGCCTCAGAGTCCCACTGGGGTGATGTGATTGATGCGCCTCAGCTGTGGCCAGATCTGTCGCTGCTGTTCCCCCTCCCAGATGACCTCTGCCACTACTCTCAGCAGGCGAAGCAGTCCGCCCACTCAGCCCCAGCAGCGCTGATGATGCATAACTATAGCTTCCCTAAATCAAATCAAATCAAATCAAATTTTATTTGTCACATACACATGGTTAGCAGATGTTAATGCGAGTGTAGCGAAATGCTTGTGTTTCTAGTTCCGACAATGCAGTAATAACGAGCAAGTAATCTAACTAACAATTCGTGCTTTTGGTGACAAGCCGAATTTCTTCAGCCTCCTGAGGTTGAAGAGGCGCTGCTGCGCCTTCCTCACGATACTGTCTGTGTGAGTGGACCAATTCAGTTTGTCTGTGATGTGTATGCCGAGGAACTTAAAACTTGCTACCCTCTCCACTACTGTTCCATCGATGTGGATGGGGGGGTGTTCCCTCTGCTGTTTCCTGAAGTCCACAATCATCTCCTTAGTTTTGTTGACGTTGAGTGTGAGGTTATTTTCCTGACACCACACTCCGAGGGCCCTCACCTCCTCCCTGTAGGCCGTCTCGTCGTTGTTGGTAATCAAGCCTACCACTGTTGTGTCGTCCGCAAACTTGATGATTGAGTTGGAGGCGTGCATGGCCACGCAGTCGTGGGTGAACAGGGAGTACAGGAGAGGGCTCAGAACGCACCCTTGTGGGGCCCCAGTGTTGAGGATCAGCGGGGAGGAGATGTTGTTGCCTACCCTCACCACCTGGGGGCGGCCCGTCAGGAAGTCCAGTACCCAGTTGCACAGGGCGGGGTCGAGACCCAGGGTCTCGAGCTTGATGACGAGCTTGGAGGGTACTATGGTGTTGAATGCCGAGCTGTAGTCGATGAACAGCATTCTCACATAGGTATTCCTCTTGTCCAGATGGGTTAGGGCAGTGTGCAGTGTGGTTGAGATTGCATCGTCTGTGGACCTATTTGGGCGGTAAGCAAATTGGAGTGGGTCAAGGGTGTCAGGTAGGGTGGAGGTGATATGGTCCTTGACTAGTCTCTCAAAGCACTTCATGATGACGGATGTGAGTGCTACGGGGCGGTAGTCGTTTAGCTCAGTTACCTTAGCTTTCTTGGGAACAGGAACAATGGTGGCCCTCTTGAAGCATGTGGGAACAGCAGACTGGTATAGGGATTGATTGAATATGTCCGTAAATGTGTCCCGACTAGTCCCGACTAGTCTCCCAGTCCCTGCTGCTGAAAAACATCCCCACAGCATGATGCTGCCACCACCATACTTCACCATAGGGATGGTGCCAGGTTTCCTCCAGATGTGATGCTTAGCATTTAGTCCAATGTGTTCAAGCTTGGTTTAATCAGACCAGTGAATCTTGTTTCTCATGGTCTGAGAGTCCTTTAGGTGCCTCTCCAAGTGGACTGTCATGTGCCTTTTACTGAGGAGTGGCTTCCGTCTGGCCACTCTACCATAAAGGGCTGATTGGTGGAGTGCTGCAGAGATGGTTGTTCTTCTGGAAGGTCCTCCCATCTCCCCAGAGGATCTCTGGAGCTCTGTCAGAGTGACCATACCCAGATCTGTGCCTCGACACAATCCTGTCTCGGAGATCTATGCACACTTCTTTCGACCTCATCGCTTGGTTTTTGCTCTGACATGGACTGTCAATTGTGGGACTGTCACAAGTGTAGAGAGGAATAGGCAGTAGGCAGTCGCAGGTTTAGAACTACTGAATTTATTAAAGCACTAATATATATAAATAAAAGCGTGACAAAACCCAAATTGCTAAAATAATAAAGTACTCAGGGAACTGTAGGAGAGATTCCTCTCAGGAAAACAAGCAACATTTACAATGACCGACAAAGACAAATGACAGAGGGAGTATATATACAGTGATAGAGTGTGGATTGGAACCAGGTGTGTGTAATGATGACGAGACAAGTCCGGGGTTGTTGAGTGAAGGGCGTTCGCCAGCAGCAGGTTCGGCAGCAGCTAGAAGGCCGGCTACGCCAAACGCCTGAGCTGGACAGGAGGGGGAGCCAAAGCGAAGGCTGGTGTGACAGACCTTGGGGACGACCCCAGAGACGGGGTGCGGGTTGGTTGGGACAACACCTGTGGAAGTCCCGCCTACAGGGAGGAGGTTTCTAGTTTGCCACTCTCATTACTATGAATGTCTGCATCTCCAATTTGTGTTTTCCTTTTCCTTATCTCTTCTTGAGATGCGTCTCAGGCAGGCCCTATAAACAACATGAGCTGGCGTGACGTCATAACAACTGGTTTTGCCCTCTGGGAATCTAACCAACGAGTTCAGTTTCACTTCCCCCCAATGTTTCCCCTAAATCATCAGCGCAACCGAGAATTCGGCTGGGCCATCAAATATGGATTTAGTAAATCCAATAACAGTCCACAATAACTGAACTCTAAATGGGTTTGCTCCTGTCCTGCTATCGCAAATAACTCCATCTGTGCTGTAGCTGGCTTGACTGTCACTCTGGCCATCACACAGACGATACACCTCTGTCAAGGTCTAAAGGTGAGAAACTGTCAAGCCCCTCTTATAAGAAATGGCAGAGGGTCAGACATCTCGGCACCTGGTTTTAATTTAGTTTCCAGTGTTAACGATCAGTCGATCTGCGGCACAGGTGTGTGAAGCGACGCTAGCGACCCGCGTCGATTGAGCCGCTCACCCTTTGGCAGCCCAGGTGCGCTGGGAGTGAGAGGAGAGCTCTGTGTTCCCCTCGTGCACCCTGTGTGGCATGAGGGACCTGCTATGTGTGGAATGCAGGACCGGAGGGGGCCGAGCTGCTCACTGGAATGCCAGGAATGGCTGTCCTTCTCCATCATTCCGGAGACATTCAGAGGAGCGACCTGACCTCAGGGCTGTTTATTTGCAAACAGCGTGATGTGGTCGGTTTCAACCAAGTTGTTTTCCAAGAGTCCTTCTCCCACTTAGAGTCTCTGCCAAGAGGTCACTCTGGTTAAACTTTAGCCAACCTGTTGGTTGTCTTCTGCTGCTGTCCAGTGGGGGGACTTGGAGCAAGGTTCAAGTTGATTGTGAAGTTGAACGACTTATGATTTACATTTTAAACTGTTGGCTTTCAGTGGCCTGGAGCCAATATGTGGTAACTTCAGAGTTCAACCAGGACAGATATGCAGGCTGGAGTTTGGCATTAAGTGCTGGGTCAAAGCAATGGATGTTTTTAACCTGTCACGCCCTGACCTTAGAGAGCCGTTTTATTTCTCTATTTAGTTAGGTCAGGGTGTGATGTGGGGTGGGCATTCTATGTTCTATTTTCTATGTTTTGTATTTCTTTGTTTTGGCCGGGTATGGTTCTCAATCAGGGACAGCTGTCTATCGTTGTCTCTGATTGGGAATCATACTTAGGCAGCCCTTTCCCACCTGTCTTTGTGGGTAGTTAACTTTGTTTGTGGCACATAGCCCTTAAGCTTCACGGTTGTTTTGTATTGTTTGTATTTTTTGGCGTCATCCTAAATAAAAGCAATATGTACGCTCACCACGCTGCACCTTGGTCCGCTTCTTTCGACAGCCGTGACATAGCTAGTAGGGGCTAAGGTAGGGGAGCAAAGTCTCAACTGAGCAGAACCGCTGAAGCACGTAGTCTGCTATACCTTCTTTATATCGAAAAGGAGTGATGAGAATTTTGTCACTCAGTATTGCGCAACAGGAAGAGGAATGGATGGAATGTGCATAACTAAATGTTTTATTTTATCCCTTGTTTAATAGGTTGTTCCTCGTTTAACTGGCCCTCCATAGTGATAAAACAGGAAAACTTAACAAATCGTATGCAGTTAAATTATGTAACCAACTGATGGAATTTGTGTTTACCTTGAGCCAAGAACATAAATGTACAAAAAAATACAACATTTTTGAATCCAAATGGTTGAATCCCCTTCCATATTATGAGGCAGTTCACGTAGAACATTTCACAACACGCAAGTTCCCAGCTGTTCCTATCATGTCCGAAAGGGTTGTTTTAAAACGAGAAGATATTGTAAGACAGACTTAAGTTCCTCCATAACACAGTAATTTACCCCTTTTTTTAACCCCTTTTATGACCTGTTTTGGACTAATGAAGAGAGAGATAGTGGGAGAGAGCAAGTCATGCATTAGAGGCCACACTCCGCAGGGGGTTAAGAGGAGGGTTGGTTTGTCTGTGGTGACACAGACAGGTGGGGGGTCCTGTTCATCCTGGTGGATGACTTTGACCTTTCTCTTTAAATGCGCTCAACCAAATAACTCTGTCCTTTGTGTGTGTGTGTGTTTAAACTTAAGGTTCAAAGTGTAAATGTGACATTTCAGTATGGTAAATGCCTCTATGGTGGGCGTAGCCATGCTTGTTGTGAATGGTTTAACTATAGAGTGATCAACGGATTGACTGTTCTCCCCTCCAACATCATTAAGTTTGCTGAAGACATGACGGTGGTAGGCCTGATCACGGACGACGATGAGACAGCCTATAGGGAGGTCAGTGACCTTGGCAGTGTGGTGCCGGGATAACAACCTCTCTCTCTCAACATTAGCAAGACAAAGGAGCTGATAGTGGACTACAGGTAACAGCCTCCACCATCCATATCGATGGGGCTGTAGTGGATTGGGTTGAGAGCTTGAAGTTCCTCGGTGTCCACATCACTAAGGAATGAACGTGGTCCACACACACCAACAGTCGTGAAGGAGGCACATTCCAGAGGGTAGTGCATACGGCCTAGCACATCGCTGGGGCTGAGCTCCCGGCCATCCAGGACCTCTCTCACAAGGCGGTGTCAGAGGAAGGCCCTAAAAATGGTCAAAGGCTCCAGCCACCCTAGTCATACTGTTCTCTCTGATACCGCACGGCAAGAGGTACCGATGCACCAAGTCTGGAATTAACAGAACCCTGATCAGTTTCTACCCCCAAGCCACAAGACTGGTAAATAGTTAGTCTGGGTAGCGATTTGGTTATCTGCATGGACCCTTTTTGCACCAGCTTTGACTCATCACATACACTGCTGCTACTGTTTATCTATCCTGTTGCCTACTTAACCCCTACCTGTATGTACATATCTACCTTAATTACCACATATTCCTGCACATCAACTCGGTACCCCGTGTATATAGCCAAGCTATCATTACACATTGTTTATTTCTTATTCTCTGCATTGTTGGGTAAGGCCCATATGTAAGCATTTCACAGTTAGTCTAGACTCGTTGTTCACGACGCATGTGACAAACACTATGTGATAAAATATTATCAACAGCAAGTCAAAAACCAAGGTTCTTTCAAGCAGTCATGAGGCAGACGGTCAGTCTCTAGAGTCTGTATTAAAAGAGGGTTACAGGATAAAAGCCACACGGAACAAAACACAAGGACAGCACACTCCCACGACATACACGCTAGAGTCCATAGTCGTTTAGCATCTCATCTCACCTCATGGGTTTCCGATGTGGTAGTCGTGGCCTCGGCAGTCTCGTCATAGCAGGCCACGTCTTGAGGGCAGAGAAAGCCTAATCAGTAACGTCATCACACTAGAAACCATTGGTACTCACTCACACGTCGTTCGGCTCTTCATCCCAAAGCAGGATTGTTCCGTTCGACTCTTCCCGAGCAGGGTCACACTCATCTGATCCACTCTCCCCAGACGCCGGTCGGTTGATAGAGAGAGATTGAGTGCGTGTGCCTGAACACAGCCTGACTTTTTCCACATTTCGTTACGTTACAGCCTTATTCTAAAATGGATGAAATGAATCAAAATCCTCAGGAATCTATACACAATACTCCATAATGACAAAGTGAAAACTGTTTTTTAGAATTTTTGCAAATGTATGAAAAAAATACAAACAGAAATTGCTTCTTTACATAAGTATTCAGACCCTTTGCTATCAGACTCGAAATTGAGCTCAGGTGCATCATGTTTCCATTGATCATCCTTGAGATGATTCTACAACTTGATTGGAGTCCACCTGTGGTAAATTCAATTAATTGGACATGATTTGGAAAAGTACACACCTGTCTATATAAGGTCCCAGTCATGTTGGTATGAATGATTCGGGAGAAAGACGCAGGAATGCGTAATAGGGGCTTTGTACCCAAATTACGGCGTGCCGTGTAAAGGCACAGGGACAATGACCAAACAAGCACTGTACAAAAACACTGGGTTGAAACCCAAACAAAAGAGCGAGGAGTACCTCGAATAAATAACACATGCACACAATGAATAACGCACGGGACAAGACCCATAATCATCTGCGCAATCCATAAGGGAACGAAAGCAAAAACACACAGCACAGGTACTCACACGCACCAATGGACCACCCAATGGATACCAAAGGGCACACTTTTACAAGTACTAATCAATGGGAATATGGGCCAGGTGTGCGCAATGAACATTCCAGAGGGATCCGTGACAGTCCCACAGTTGACAGAGCAAAAACCAAGGAACAAGGTCGAAGGAAATGTCCGTAAGGTTCCGAGACTGAATTGTGTTGAGGCACAGATTTGGTCAGGGAGGTGACCAAGAACCTGATGGTCACTCTGACAGAACTCTAGAGTTCCTCTGTGGAGATGGGAGAACCTTCCAGAAGGACAACCATCTAAAAAGTAAAAAGAAAAAATAACAAATAATTCAAGAGCAACAGTAAAATAACAGTAGCGAGGCTACCTATAACACAGGTTAATCAAGGTAATTGAGGTAAGATGTACATGTAGGTAGAGTTAAAGTGACTATGCATGGATAATAAACAGAGTAGCAAAAAGAGAACGCAAATAGTCTGGGTAGCCAGAGAGAACAGTCTATGAGTCGGTTGGCTGGAGTCTTTGACAATTTTTAAGGCCTTTCTCTGACATCACCTGGTATAGAGGTCCTGGGTGGCAGGAAGCTAGGCCCCGGTGATGTACTGGGCTGTACGCACTACCCTCTGTAGTGCCTTGCGGTCGGAGGCCAAGCAGTTGCCATACCAGTCAGTGATGCAACCAGTTCGGATGCTCTCGATGGTGCAGCTGTAGAACCTATTGAAGATCTGAGGACCCATGCCAAATCTTTTCAGTCTCTTGATGGGGAATAGGTTTTGTTGTGCCCTCTTCACGACTGTCTTGGTGTATTTGGGCCATGTTGGTTCGTTGGTGATGTGGACACCAAGGAACTTGAAGCCCTCAACCTGCTCCACTACAGCCCTGTCGATGAGAATGGGGGCATGCTTGGTCCTCCTTTTCCTGTAGTCCACAATCATCTCCTTTGTCTTGATCAAGTTGAGGGAGAGGTTGTTATCCTGGCACCACATGGCCAGGTTTCTGACCACCTCTCTGTAGGCTGTCTCATCGTGTTGTAGTAGGCTAACTTAATGATGGTGTTGGAGTTGTGCCTGGCCAAGCAGTCATGACTGAACAGGGAGTACAAGAGGGGACTGAGCACGCACCCCTGAGGGGCCCCAGTGTTGAGGATCAGCGTGGCAGATGTGCTGCTACCTAGTTGTTTAGTCCCACGGTCCTTAGCTTAGTGATGAGCTTTCTGATGAGTGTTGAACGCTGAGCTGTAGTCAATTAATAGCATTCTCACGTAGGTGCTCCTTTTGTCCAGGTGGGAAAGGGCAGTGTGGAGTTCAATGGAGATCGCATCATCTGTGGATCTGTTGGGGCAGTATGCAAATTGGGGTGGGTCTAGGGTTTCTGGGATAATGGTGTTGAGGTGAGCCATGAACAGCTACAGACGTGAGTGCTTTAGTCGGTAGTCATTTAGGCTGGTTACCTTAGTGTTCACTGGGCACAGAGACTATGGTGGTCTGCTTAAAACATGTTGGTATTACAGACTCAGTCAGGGACAGGTTGAAAATGTCAGTGAAGTCACTTACAAGTTGGTCAGCGCATGCTCTGAGTACACGTCCTGGTAATCCATCTGGCCCTGCGGCCTTGTGAATGTTGACCTGTTTTAAGGTCTTACTCACATCGGCTACGGAGAGTGTGATCACACAGTCGTATGGAACAGCTGATGCTCTCATGGATGCTTCAGTGTTGCTTGCCTCGAAGCAAGCATAGAAGTAATTTAGCTTGTCTGGGAGGCTCGTGTCACTGGGTAGTTCACAGCTGTGCTTCCCTTTGTAGTCTGTAATAGTTTGCAAGCCCTGCCACATCTGATGAGCGTCGGAGCCGGTGTGGTATGATTTAATCTTAGTCCTGCATTGACACTTTGCCTGTTTGATGGTTCGTCGGAAGGCATAGCGGGATTTCTTATTGGTGTCCATGTTAGAGTCCCGCTCCTTGAAAGCGGCAAGTCTACCTTTTAACTCAGTGCGGCTGTTGCCTGTAATCCATGGCTTCTGGTTTGGGTATGTATGTACTATCACTGTGGAGATGACGTCATTGATGCACTTTTTGATGAAGCCAGTGACTGATGTGGTGTACTCCTCAATGCCATTGGAAGAATCTCTGAACATATTCCAGTCTGTGCTAGCAAAACAGACCTGTAGCTTAACATCTGCGTCATCTGACCACTTCTTTATTGACCGAGTAACTGGTGCTTCCTGCTTTAGTTTTTGCTTGTAAACATGAATCAGGAGGATAGAATTATGGTCAGATTTGCCAAATGGAGGGCGAGGGAGAGCTTTGTATGCGATAATGTGTGTGGAGTAACGGTGGTCCTCTGGTTGCACATTTAACATGCTAGTAAAAATGAGGTAAAACGGATTTAAGTTTCCCCGCATTAAATTCCCTGGCCACTAGGAGTGCTCCTCTGGATGAGCGTTTTCCTGTTTGCTTATGGCCTTATACAGCTCATTGAGTGCGGCCTTGGTACTAGCATCGGTTTGTGGTGGTAAATAGACAGCAATGAAAAGTATAGATGAAAATCCCTTGGTAAATAGTGGGGTCTACAGCTTATCGTGAGATACTCTACCTCAGGCGAGCAAAACCTCGAGCCTTCCTTAATATTCGATTTTGTGCACCAGCTGTTGTTTACAAATATACACAGACCGCCACCCTTTGTCTTACCAGAGGCGGCTCTTCTATCTTGCCGATGCAGTGTAAACCCCGCCAGCTGTATGTTATTCAGTCGTTGTTCAGCCACGACTCGGTGAAACATAAGATATTACAGTTTTTAATGTACTCTTGGTAGGATATTCGTGAACAATTTTTTTATCCAATGATTGTACGTTGGCTAATAGGACTGATGGTAGAGGCAGATTACCCACTCACCGTCGGATCCTTACAAGGCACCCCGACCCACGTCCCTGATATCTCCGTCTCCGTCTCCGTCTCCGTCTCCGTCTCCGTCTCATGCGAATCACAGGGATTTGGGCCTTGTCGGGTGTCTGAAGTAAATCCTTTACATCCGACTCGTCACCTCCAGTACGAGGTGAGTAATCGCTGTCCTGATATCTAGAATCTCTTTTCGGTCAGAAGAGACGATGGCAGAAACATTATTTACAAAATAGGTTAGAAATAACGCGAAAAATCACACACAAAAGCACAATTGGTTAGGAGTCCGTAAAACGGCAGCCATCTCCTCCGGCGCCATTCTGTTGCAAACACTCAAATTGAAGGTTAACCAATTCAAAGTAAAGGAAGTCCCTCAACATAAGTAAATAAGACATGTACCAAAACTCAGCACACAATAGAATAAATATTTAAATCACCTGTAGGTTAATACATTCAAAATAAAGCACACATGAGGGAATAAAGAGAAAGGACTAAACAGAGCCGTAACACATACTCACATGCCAATAAGACACTAGCTGTGTTCGAATACTCATACTGACCGCACTAACCTACTATTTGTGTTGTAAATTGAGTGTGTAGTATGTTTATTTGTCATAGTATTGAAATAGTTAGTATGCCAAAAGTTGTACTACTTTCGCCAAAATACAAGTATGCAAGCAGTGGACACTATTTTCGTGCTTTTAAGGCCCACACTGCAATTCTTCAGAAAATGGGCGTGGCATAACAGAATTTTCAGATTTGAAGAAAATGTCAGAAAATATCTGAGAGCAGATACAAATTCATCGCTTTAGCTAATTTTGACAAATGTTAAGAAAATGTTGAGCAAAGTAATAAAGTAATGACTTTTCAAATAAGTTACGTTACACGTTATGTTGGCTGACAATTTGTTAGCTACGCTAGCCACATTGCATATCATTACACCAGTTGCTTGTATGTACCGGTATGTTAGCTAGCTACCTAACGTTAGTTGGCTACTAATGAATCGAACTTGCCAGTATATTAACTATATGCTATTTAACTAAGTACCCACCATTCATTGACTTGATTATTCACCTCATTCTTAGCTTAGCTAAGTGGTATAGTCGTTGTGCGTTCTGAATGGACATTGTTAATTAAGTCGTAAGATGTCTAGCTAGTCATTTGTTATGCTAACAAGCTAGCAAGAAGTTGCATAGCAACAGCATCAATTTCTAGTAGACAGGCGAAGCACTAGTGCACTCAACTGAAAGGATACCGTTCGTTTACAGTATACTTAAATGAACTAATATTATATAGTATGTAGTATATACCCATTAAGTATGTAGTATACAGTATGTTATTATGGGTATTCGAACACAGCTACTGTCAATGAGTTGTGTGTGTGCGTGTGTGTGTGTGTGTGTGTGTGTGTGTGTGTGTGTGTGTGTGTGTGTGTGTGTGTGTGTGTGTGTGTGTGTGTGTGTGTGTGTGTGTGTGTGTGTGTGTGTGTGTGTGTGTGTGTGTGTGTGTGTGTGTGTGTGTGTGTGTGCATGTGTTGTACTGTATAGGTAGAAGTATGTGGGAAGTGTGCACAATAAAACCTGCGATCTCTCGTCTTCTCTAACAGGGGGGGAAGTATGTAAAAAAGACACCTGTATTCAGCAGTAGTACTCAAATAAGACTTTATAGGTTTCGTAGGTACAGTACATCTCTGCCTTCACGTGTGCACTGAATGTCCGTACTTAACGGACTATGGCAGTAAACATGTACAGATCTGTCTACAAAGTGCTTGTTTTTTGGGCCTGCATATCCTTCCAGCGAGAACGTACATACAGTAGTTACATTTGTTTGTTTCTCGCTGAGTAGTGCATGGAGCTTTTGGCAGGGTGCGAGTGGTACCAAGCACATTCCAGGGTATTTAATATGGAGTTTAATGATTAGCTGACTCTGCTTGGGGTCCACCACTCTCCATGGGAGGAATGCTATTGGGCTGAGTCATCGTCTACCAAACAGAAGAGCTTTCTAATATCTCAGCCAGGGAGCACTGAAACAAGGCACCTTACTGATGAAATGGACATTCTAACACTCAATAATCTGTATTCACAGCATAAAAGAATGCATGTAAAATGGCGGTTTGCGGAGTACAAATGTACATTGTGACAGTCGACATCTTGACATAGGCACAATGGATGCCAAGATGTAGTCTGGGGTTTGGGTTCAGAGTTTTCACTGGAGTGCGCTCCTTCATTGAAGAAAGTGAGATCAGCAAACTTGAAGGCCAATCTTACCAGATAATGCAGATGCTTGCTACCTGAAACCACTTACTTACGATTATGGGTTTTACACATCCAGCTTTGCTTTAACAATAAAAATCACTCCCGCTTGACAAAAGTTTCAAAAATAACTGCGCTGAGGTTACGTATACAGAGCTACACTCCACGCTGCTGAAATGCACATTTAGAAATGATGGCCTATATGACCGGCATCCAATGAATCCTTGCAGCACTACCACTAGACCAGCCTCCAACACGGGACTTCTTTAGCATTGGATAGGGACAGAACATTTTCTGAAATTATGACATCTGACATTTTGGTACATTCACCTGCCCTCGGCTAGTCAATAGAGTTAGTATCATACAATGAACACTGTCCCCTGGTTGACTCAGGCTACATGTAACAAAGTTCCTGTGTAGGTCACACGTCAAGGGTCATCCCAGAACAGAGGAGGCAGGTGGGGGGAGCTATAGGAGGATGGGTTCGTTGTAAAGACTAGAATGGAAGTAATGGAATGGTATCGAACACATCAAACATATGGAAACCACGTTCGACTCCGTTCCATTCATTTCATTCCAGCCATTACAAGGAGCATGTCCTCCTATAGCGCCTCCCACCAGCCTCCCCTGGCCCAGTTGCAGATCAGGCAGCTCAATAGTAACTGAGGTGTCCTGATTATATCTCAGGAGTCAGACACTTACCCAACAAATACCTTTCAAGGAGCCAATCACTAAAGGTGAGAGGTCAAGTCCTGTAAAAAACATGGGAGTGGAGATAAGGTGTGTCTGAACAGGGAGGAGGAAGTCAAATAATAGACTCATAGTTACAGACACACTCCCTCTCAATGGACCTCTCTCTTTCACACACACACACGCACGCACACACACATTAAGACACATGGCAAGGACACACTGACACAGGTAGTTCATCTTCTCCGTGCATCAGAGACAGACCAATAGGAACCTAATCATTAATATCCTGTCTTCTACTTCACCGTCTTCCACTCACCTTGGGAGTGGGTTTGTGTTTATGTTTGAGAGAGAGTGAGGCAGGGTCTCTATAGGCCAATCTTATTTGGAGGGGCACTACAATCTGTTCATGTGTCTGGAGAGAGGCCCTCAGGTACACCGGGAGAGAGTGTTTGGAGTGATCTGTTTACTCCACAGTGTGTGTGTGTGTGTGTGTGTGTGTGTGTGTGTGTGTGTGTGTGTGTGTGTGTGTGTGTGTGTGTGTGTGTGTGTGTGTGTGTGTGTGTGTGTGTGTGTGTGTGTGTACCTTCCACTTGTGCTGCAAATATGCTTAGTCAGCATCCTGTTGTCATTCCTCTTCAGAGTTTCCTTTTGTCATTACAGGGGAAAGTGATCTCAGATACCCATTTCAGACTGTAGATGTGGTATATTACCAAGACAGAAAAACAAAAGACAATGTTTATATGACCCCCATTCAAACAGCCCCTTATTTACCACTTTCTTGCAGGTGTACCCCTTTTATACAAATCAGTAAGTAACTTGCAAATTGGGAGGGGCCGGGTTGGGGGGTGTTTGCATTTCAAATTAGGGAGGTGTTAAACAATGGAAGTGTGAATGGCTTTACCTGTAAAAAGCAGAGTACCATTCATACAAATCGGATTCCTGTATTTTGGTTACAGGGTCTGTGAAAATGCAGGAATCATGAATAGGTCTTTAGCCCTACCCCACACAATTGTTACATGTTTAAAACAACAACCCAGACTTAAAGCACCAACGACCAAGCAGTGGCAACCCACTGGGCACACTATGGTTGAATCAACGTTGTTTCCACATTTCAATTCAATTACGTTAAACCATTGTGGAATTGACGTTGAATTGACATCTGTGCCCAGTGGGAAGGACAATCTCCTTTGGAAGGAAGCCGTCCTCCTCGGCTGGCTGGGTAGAAGGTCAGAGTGTGGATGGCCATTCTTATGCATCCCTAAAACGGTTTCTTTTGTGTGATTGCAAGAACTTTCTAAATGGATTTCACATTGACATGTGAGGGGCATGACTGGACATTGCTCTGTTTTACTACGTGTCCAATGGTACTGACATGGATGTCATCCATGTTGTTGATGCCTGCCTGCTGTCTGGTCATTATTGATTGGTCCCAGTTGCACAATGCAGTTGGCCTGGGTCATGTTCATTGGGCACCAACGGGAACAAGTGAAAATGAAACTGGGTGGGACAACCTGGGCTGGTCCAATAAGAAACAATAATTTAGGTTTTCCTTTGCTTTCCCTAACCCACACACTTACACACTCACTCTCTCTCTAGGGTCACCGGTGATGGTCAAGACAGGCCAATATCGTCTGTGTTAGCCTCCTCTTCCCTAGGGCCTTATTAGATAACAGCCAGTAATCAAATTTCTGTGCTCTCTAAATCCCACTTTCTCTCCATACAACCGGAGGTCTACTGGCAATGTGAACATCTGCTGCCCCTCAATCCCAGACATATCCAAGAACCCTTCGCCCTCCTCCACCCCCCAATAGCTGGGGATGTAAGCCTCTGGCTGGTCCTGGACACTTGCATGACTCAAGCAGCTGGTACTCCACATCCGGTCTGTGAATGAAAAGCCATATCTACCACAGACAAACTGGTCTCTCCGGCCTTGTGTGCCAGCGTCATTGACTGAGAGGAGGCCGTGGTGGGTGGGGGTGTGTGTGTGTGTGGGGGGGGGGTCCTCTGTGTGTCTGTGTGTGTTAACGACATGCCTGAAAGAAGCTGCGAGGTGTGTTTCTGTGCTCCTTGTTCGTTGGCACAGGTCAAACCACTGGAGCTTCCGGAGAATCCTCGCTGTCTTTTAGAAAAAAAGACGCCCACTCTCTCTCGTCAACGTGCCCCTAACCTCCCAACCCCCCACTGTTGATCGGAAGTAGAGTTCATTCTGTGGGATCTTCCCGGCGGTGCTTGCTATCTCGATGGCGTGGGCGCGTTTGCGTGGGCGAGAGACCGTCGGCAACAGTGACAGCCCTGGTTGCCATGGACACTGAGTTTCCCTTTTCCATTCCGTCCCACAACGATGACATCGTGGCAGCTCTCACTCTGTGTGGCACACCAACCTGTACTCCAACCGACACGATCCTTCCCACTCATTACAGATAAGTGTCAACGATGGTGTTGTTGTTGCCATGAGCCTCCACGTTCATATTCATTAGTACTGATTGAAGCACTAAAGAGACAAATATTTGTTGTTGCTTGCGTCACGTGTCCGGGGGGTGTCACGGAGTGGATTTCATAACAGGAGACAATGCTCTAAACTAATGTTCCTCACAAAACGTCATTTGCGCATCGGCTCAGAACCCCTAACCCAATAGCCACATTTGCCCTACCAACCTCCCCCAGATACATTACCATTACATACTGTATGGATGTACTTTACATGTAAGTATTATCACGTTTGTATGCAACAGGCAAACGCCTCGGGAAAATAATAATAAAAAGAATAAAAAAGGAAATCCCACCCTGCCAGAGCTGTATAGTCCCCGAATCATGGCAGGTAGCCAGGTGGTTAGAGCGTTGTACTAGTAACCGAAAGGTGGCAAGATCGAATCCCCGAGCTGACAAGGTAGAAATCTGTCATTCTGCCCCTGAACAAGGCAGTTAACCCACTGTTCCTAGAATGTCATTGAAAATAAGAATGTTCTTAACTGACTTGCCTAGTTAAATAAAGGTTCAAATAAAAATCACTGTTGGTCTCCATTGACAATGTTAATGGGATGGCAGAAGCTGTGGTAGCTACATACTGTATGCAGTATGACGTACTCATAGTACTTCCTTCTACATACCGACCTATTTGTTCAGGCGAGAGACGCCCACGATAACCCTGGTGTAGGTTGCAGAAATACAAGTGCTTGAACTGTACACTGAATATACAAAACATTAAGAACACCTGCTCTTTCCATGACATAGACTGACCAGGTGAATCCAGGTGAAATCTATGATCCCTTATTGATGCCACTTGTTAAATCCACTTCAATCAGTGTAGATGGAGGGGAGGAGACAGGTTAAAGAAGGATTTTTAAGCCTTGAGACAATTGAGACATGGATTGTGTATGTGTGCCATTCAGAGGGTGAATGGGCGACAAAATATTTAGGTGCCTTTACAAGGGGTATTGTAGTAGGTGCAAGCTGCACCCGTTTGGCAAGTACAGCAACGCTGCTGAGTTTCTCACGCTGAATAGTTTTTCGTGTGTATCAAGAAGGTGTTCCCACTGTTTGGTAAACTCAGTGTACTGTATATGACGTGCATTATACAAGTGTGGTCCTCCCTCCTAGGATAGTTACAAAATGACACATTGGTTTCCTTACCCTGTAAGAGTCTATGGACAACATATGACTGCAATCCTAATATCGGTCACACGCTAACATCGGTCACATGACTTGAATGGGATTCGTGCCACAAATGCAAAAGTATTTGTGTCACGGAAACTAAACCAATGCATGGATTGCTGCCATACCTTGTCCATAGACTTCTTACAGGGTAAGGAAACCAATATGCCTTTTTGTAATTTGGGTGAAGTATCCCTGTAGTTAATCCTTATCTCCATTGACATGCATTCATAATGTTTTACAGTATTATTTGCATGGGATATGGTTGAGATGTGTATGATACTTTTGGTCATGTACTGTATGTGGACACCTGCTCGTCGAACATCTCATTCCAAAATCATGGGCATTAATATAGAGTTGTTCCCCCCTTTGCTGCTATAACAGCCTCCACTCTTCTGGGAAGGCTTTCCACTAGATGTTGGAACATTGCTGCGGGGACTTGCTTCCATTCAGCCACAAGAGCATTAGTGAGGTCAGGCACTGATGTTGGGCGATTAGGCCTGGCTCGCAGTCGGTGTTACAATTCATCACAAAGGTATTCGATTGAGTTGAGGTCAAGGGTCTGTGCAGGCCAGTAAAGTTCTTCCACACTGATCTCGACAAACCATTTCTGTATGGACCTCGGCTTTGTGCACGGGGGCATTGTCATGCTGAAACAGCAAAGGGCCTTCCCCAAACTGTTGCCTCAAAGTTGGAAGCACAGAATCATCTAGAATGTTATTGTTTGCTGTAGAGTTAAGATTTTCTTTCACTGGAACTAAGGGGCCTAGCCCGAACCATGAAAAACAGCCCCAGACCATTATTCCTCATCCACCAAACTTTACAGTTGACATTTGCATTCGGGCAGGTTGAGTTCTACTGGCATCCACCAAACCCAGATTTGTCCGTCGGACTGCCAGATGGTGAAGCGTGATTCATCACTCCAGAGAACGCGTTTCCACCGCTCCTGAGTCCAATAGGGGAGCTATACACTACTCCAGCTGACGCTTGGCATTGTGCATGGTGATCTTAGGCTTGTGTGCGGCTGCTCAGCCATTGAAACCCATTTCATGAAGCTCTCAACTAACAGTTAATTATGTTTACGTTGCTTCCAGAGACAGTTTGGAACTCGGTAGTGAGTTTTGCAAATGAGGACAGATGCTTTTTATGTGCTACGTGCTTCAGCACTCGGAGGTCCCGTTCTGTGAGCTTGTGTAGTCTACCACTTCGCGGCTGAGCTGTTGTTGCTCCTAGAAGTTTCCACTTCACAATAACAGCACTTACAGTTGACCGGGGCAGCTCTAGCAGGGCAGAAATTTGACAAACTGACTTGTTGTATAAGGTGGCATCCTATGACGGTGCCGCTTTGAAATTCACTGAGGTCTTCAGTAAGTCCATTCTACTGCCAATGTTTATCTGTGGAGATTGCATGGCTGTGTGCTCGATTTTATACACCTTTAAGCAACGGGCGAGGCTGAAATAGCATCCACATACTTTTGTATATATAGTGTATCTATAGTATTTTCATACAGCATTATTGTGTGTCCACAAGGAGAGAAGGAAGCTCATTTAGACAGTTGAGAGTCGCCCTTCCTTCTCTCTTTTAAATACATTTATTGGAAAGGTTAAGGAGAGCCTGGAGGAGACCCAGTGATCCCAGGGTGGTTACGCCTGAGGAGTGGGACCTGAACAAGGATTGTCAGTGAAGAATAGGCCTCTTGGCAGGGGACAGACAGGCAGCGATACGCTGTGAACCTGTGGCAACCAGCGGTGATAAAGACGAGAACACATGGAGAAGCATGAGAGGCTCTGTGTGTTATGGAAGGTGGGCATGGACCTTTGCTTCTTTAGCCCCGTTTACACCTGGTAGAAACATGCATCCTTAATCCTGATCCACATTCTGATTGAGTCCAAATTTTAAGACGGGTGTAGACGATTAAAAGACGCATTGTGATCTGAATGTGATCAGATCTTCATGCCCACCTCCAGAGGTAGTCAGGCACGCATTGTCACTGGATATGTAGACGGATCTGGAAAGTAAAACCATTTAAATGATCATTATGGCACCAATATTTCTTAAAGTAAATAAATATATATATTTTTAAAGAATATCTGTCAAATCATTTGCATCGAGGGAGGTACCAGGAAATCTGGTCACAATGAGTATACAGTGGACATATAAAAGTCACATTTTAACACCATGCACAATCAGAATGTGGACAAGATCCGGAAACAGGACCAGGTTTAAACAAAGCTTTTGAGCAGTAACTGATAAAGATGAAGTACCTGTGGGGACTGCCTGAAGCGCTGGGGGCTGTGTCAATATCGAGTCCCCCACTGCTTGTCACCACAGGGGTGGCGAACCCTCCTCCTGGAAAACTACTGGGTTTTCAGTTTACTGCTCCAGCCCTGCTAAACACTAACACCTGATTCTACTAATCAACTGCTCATCAGCACCTTGCTTACATATCCTTTCTGCTGGATGTTTGTATGTGCAAACTCACAGCATTAGCAAAGCAACCCACATAGCCTCCTTGAGCCAATCTGGCTATTGAGATGTGGTTTCTGTTGGGGCATCACGTGATGCTCAGGTGTTATGACTGGAAAACTCCCACGCTTGGCCACAATGGTCATCACGCTGCAGTCAGTATCCCACACTTTGATCCTGCCAGGTCAAGTGTGTGAGTGAACCTGTGAGTAAACAAGGGGGCAATGAGGTGGCACAAGCTCCCCTCTTTTGTTGTGAATGAGGATGTTAGTTTTTATTGGTTTCATTTGGTCAATCGAATGCAGTGGAGGAAATGGCTTTGAAGTGCAGAGTTTAAGTGCACAGACTTCAGGATGATTGACTGCATTTCCCTTGTAGTTGACCTTGGTTAGAAAGTCAACATTGATGGGAGCTTGGGGGTTAGATTGGCTACTTTCGCCATAGGGATTCTATGGGATTAGGCTTGGAGATCTCAGTTCAGCGATCTTGGAGCTGTATTGGAGCAGATTTCTGATTTGTGGAGATTTCTGATTTGTGAGAGAGCACAATAAAGGATAACTTTTTGGAATGTCAAAATGTTCATGCTTTCAAAATGGTTTTGCATTAAGTTTGATTTGTTTCACCCTTCACATAATGGAATTGAATGGATTTTTGTACAAATAACCTTGGAAACCTTAGTTGAGATGATCTGATGTGGTTTGGTTCATCTTTACCTCTAGCTAGAATGGGTGAGAAGATGTTCCCCTCTTAAAGTGAATAAAATAAAAAATCTCCAGCATGGTTTGACAAAGAGCTTAAAAAAAAATAGATTGCACTTAAGCATTTGTTTGACATTTTATTAGGAAATCTGTAATGTGTACACTTAAAGTCTAATGACTTGTATAACAAACATGACTTCAGTTATCATTCATGAAAAGTTCCCATTTATTTTTTTATAGAATCAGTAGCAAATGAAATAGACAAGACGTTGGTCCAGTGCATCAACAACCCTGTGAAAAAGTAAAGTGGGCCTCTGCATTCTTAGAACACATCAAATGTACAGTACACAAAGACGGTATTGCCACTATTGAACATCCTAAAGATGAACAGAGAATTGGTCCCCCAATAGCTGGCCTTTCAAGATGCCTTGAAGTGTGATGCTGGTGGCATATATGGAAACACAGCAAAGCTACACGTATACTAACTGAGGCGGCAAGTTTAATGACCAGACCATTATAATGAGTGAAACGGCTACACATTCACATCTGTCTTGCATAGATTGTCAACAGTCCAAAAAAAGGATTGTGCCAATGACAAGGCCAAGCTGGCCTGACCCTTAGAACATTCTGCATACTGATACAGTTTAGTAAAGAAAAATAAATTGTCTATTGCACATAAGTTTTCCACAATACTTCTTCCAGGCATTTAAACATGATACCATTTGCTTTACAGCTGGCAATTCATTGTACGGCAATCTAATATATTGGACATTTAAGGGCATGTAATGCTACTTTAGTCCAGCTGACCTCAAGAGTATTTATTTTGCAGTAAGTAGATTGTCCAAAGGCCCGTTCGACAGGATTTGATTGTCAATCTTCTCATTTGAGTAAGAATCCAAGCAGGGTGAATTCAGTTAGGCCGCACTGACCTATTCCAATATGGAAACGTAGCGAACCACTTCTCGCACGGACAAGTCCCGGACCGTTTAGACGCAGAACTATCATCTCAGTGTCTCTCATATTAGGCTATTGGAACTACTCAGTTCTCTTCCTCCCGAAAACGGCGGACATGCTTCTCACGATACCTTTGATCCCAGCTGCCCCCTTCTTGAGCGCCCTCGCCTCTCGGATAAGGTCGAGCAGTTCGTGAAATACCAGCTGTACCCCGTGGTATGTCTCCGCTGCAGAGATCTCGAAAAAGCCACAGTTTGTGGAAAGAGTGAGGAGGCGTCCTTCCTCGCTGGAGACGGTGCGGCGATGCTGGAGGTCGCGTTTATTCCCTACGATGACGATGGGAGGTGCGCCGGGGAATTTGCTTTTGGCTTGCCTGATGCGCTTCACCTGTTGCCGCACCACGTTGAAGCTGGCACGGTCACATATGCTGTAAACCAGGATGAAACCGTCCGCCCACTGTAGTTGTCGGTCGCTGATGTGTCCCGCGCCCTCATCATTCTAAAACACATGAAGACAAAATACATTCCTTTAGTAAACCCTTTAACCTCATGGTTTAATAGAAAACCTCAATCATGCCCTGACTGTTGGAGTGTCCACTAGTCAAAGTCTTTGTTACCATTATAACGTTATTATAATGTAGCCCGAATGCTATACGTTTTGCCTCACCTGAGGGCAAAGTGAGTCCCAGATATTAAAGCAGATATCCCGTCCGTCTATTCTGTCAGTATGACTGTAGATGGATTCTGTAAAGGCAAAAATAACGGACCATTTATATACTTGGTTTGATCGACTGTAACCTTTTGATATGAACGCAATTATAGCATTACCAATGGATCAAGTCAAAAGACCAGCACTTACCAATGTCGCCGTATTCGCCAATAAACCTTCTAGTGAGAAACCGCACCGTGAGAGCTGAGGGCAGAAAATAGCGCAATTGATGAGACATGTTGATCAGTACATGTATTAGCCCTACTACACAAGGAAATAAATTCTTCGTTGCATTTGGCCACCATAACTCGTCTAATTTCAATGACCACAAATATATGCTCTTCATGGTGCACAAAGACTGTCAATGTCATGAATAAAAGTGCAAAAACATTAAGGATTCTTTAAAATTATTCTCACCAGATTTACCGACGCTTTCAGCTCCAAGTAGTAAGAAATTAGCCTCCACTTTTTGCTGACTTCCTTCCATTGTTTTGTTGTAGTGGCGTGTGGCGGATTTAGTTAGACAACCATTTGTTGAAAGGGTGCAACGTTTTCCGTGTCTGCTCAACGTGGAGGATACACAGTGTAAAATATATGGGATTGTGCCGTGTCAATTTATAAGGGGTAGGCGGGCCCGGTTCTCTGGTGGCTAAACCTACGGGCCAATGAGAGGCCAATGCGCTTAATATAGTACTTCGTAACTAGCTGATTAACAATACAGAATCATAGTAGCGGTAAGTAGTTTGCTGCGTTTTTATTTATGATTGTATTTAAGTGTGTGTGGGGGGGGGGCTGACAAAAAAATTGTTGGTCTGCACTACATACGCTATATTGGTCCACAAATACAGCACATTAAAAGGCCCAGTGCACTACTATTTGTGATAAAAATTCAGATATTTCAGGGGTACTGCAGCCCCTTTACGCTCCGCTGCTATGTACAGAATAGCATAATACCCTAAACCTTCAAATGTATCAATTTCATATTCAGTTGTTTGAGTTTAGTTAAATGGACACATTCATATGAAACCATAATCTTGGAAGTAACAGAACACAATTTATAGTCTACCAAAAAAAAACACCAAGTAGACAATAAAATAACTTGCAATTAAGTTACCCCACTCTGTACAGTCATAAGATCAAAGACAGGAGGACCTATATAATGGGTAAACAATGTTTTGCATTCAGTCAATTTACTGATGACCAATGCCACCCGGTGGTGGTAATATTATTGACATTTAACATACCATGGTCCTGTTTGAATAGTGCCCAGTAAGATTTTCACTGAGTTTAGACATGCACAAAAGATGCACACAAAAATGTTTATTGTAAATAGATACGAAATATAAAGATGCACACACACAAAAACACTTGAAACACTTTATCCCCAATGTTTTTAACCAACTACAGTTGCGGCCAAAAACCCATTTTCAGAAAATGAAATGTTATTTTAGAAAACAGAATTTTTAAAAGATGAGTGTGGTTCCAATATATTTGGAGGCAACTGTATGTACAAACATGTTCAGCAAGCAATTCAAATCAATACATAAAAAGACAGGCTTCTTTTCCCATTCTTTATCTTTCATTTCGTCCTGCGTGAAATGTCTTCGCCTGCACGCTCTACCTCGAGAGGTCTCGGATTCTTCCTCATGGTCACTTTCTCCTTGTCCCCCTCTTGTTCCGCCTCCCCTTGGTGGGGATTGACGAGCAGCGAAGGGTGTCCAACGTTTTGCCCAGCTCGTTCCCAAAACATGCCTGAAGTCAGTCCACTGACTTGGAATGGTGAGAGAGAGGAAAGGGTGATGAAAGAGCAACAGAACCAGATCACTATTGATGACTAAAGAGAGCAATAGAGTACGACTTTCCAAATGCAAAGCTCTGACTAATTGTTTCGTAAAGTAAAAAGGTAGGGGTTGAGGGATTTTGACAAAGAAAACAGTTGTCATTTGGAAATGAGGGCCTACATATGGAACTGTAGCCATCATATGCATTTCTCTATAGGAAATCAGGGTGAGCTGAGACATGGACACAGCCATCGTGAGTCTTCTCACCTTCACGCTCTTCAACAGTGTGTGGAGGAGAAGCCAGACATCGGACACAAATTCTGACGGGGTGCAGTAAGGGGGGACCAGTTTCCGTAGCAACCTTCCCCATATCATGGTGATGTCAATGTTGTGAGAAGACCGGGAAGAGAGCTAAGGAGAGGAAGAGAATCAATACTATTTTTCTCTAGAGAAAGCAATACGACTAACATCAAACTGCAATTGTATACAGTATATTCAACACACAGTTGAAAAACAAAGTCATACTTCATTAAAAGGACTAGTCATTTGTCAGCAACCTACATGGTAATAAACATGAAGTCTGTTTATGTGTGACATTTTAATAGCTAACACTATGACAATACTAAGAGGGATGTTGAGGATGTAAAGGTAAATGCAGTAAGTTGCACTTGTCAATGACCTTGGCTGGTCTGTAGAGGACAACGCTGCACTTTCTGCATAAAAGGACGAGTAGTAAGCACTCACATCTCTGTAGGGTTAACCCCAAAGGGCAAGAGATGGTTTACACACAGGGTCCAGCAAATCCACACTGTAGACCAGTGTTACCGAACTCCAGTCCATCCTGTAGCCCCAACACACATTTTTGCACACCGGATTCAACTTGTCAACTAATCATCAAGCCCTCAATGAGTTGAATAGGTGAGTTTGTCTGGGGCCACAACAAAAATATGTACTGTTGGGTAACACTGCTTTAGAGTACAATAGACAAAACACCTTGAGTGGGCAAACTAACAGAAGCAATAGTGATTTAATGGCTAGACAAAAAAAAAAAAAAAAAAAAAAGAACTGTGGGTTGGATGAGTCTGGGTTAAAATAACCAATTAAGCCCTAGTCATATCAGAAATACATGGTTGACATTTTTACTCTACCCTTGTTTCTTTCAATGAAAAATTATTTCCTGGATCTAAAAATCAGATCATTTCCATTAAAATAGGGTCAGGGTCAATAAGTACTAGAAGCAGACACAGTAAACAATACCAGACCTTCGTAGACATGCTCAAACAGAGAACTGGGCATGCACAGTCAAGTGTGTACACAGACGCACATATTGAAGTGAAAGATAGCAGACGTGCCCAGACATGCTCCACAAAGTAAAAAGGCTCACCATTTGGTCAGGAGGGCTCATACACAGTCCCCCGTCGGTCCCGCTGTAGTCCTGCAGCAATGCCAGATCAGTGTTGTCCCGGCACAGCATACACTGCCAGCTCTCACTGTGAGAGCAGTATTGCATACATCAGGCCAATACAGAGAGAGAAATCTCAATGCTTTATTTGGGCCCCACAGTGAAACCTCTTTCCACACAGGGGCCCACATTTGAGATCCATATACAATACAGATTCTAATAAGAAACCAATTATTGAAGTAATAAAAGTAAAAAACATATAATATACACTGAACAAAAATATAAAAACACAACATGTAGAAAGTGTTGGTTCCATGTTTCATGAGCTGAAAAAAATAATAATCCAGAAATGTTCCATAAAGCCAATAAGCTTATTTCTCTCAAATGACAAGCACAAATTTGTTTAACATCCCGTTTAGTGAGCATTTCTCCATTGCCAAGGTAATCCATCCACCTGACAGGCATGGCATATCAAGAAGCTGATTAAACAGCATGGTGATTACACAGATGCACCTTGTGCTGGGGACAAAAGGCCACTAAAGTGTGCAGTTGTCAGAATACAATGCTACAGATGTCTCAAGTTGATGGAGCATGCAATTGGCATGCTGGCTGCAGGAATATCCACCAGAGCTGTTACCAGATAAACATTAAATTATGAGGCCGATACGTAAACTTAATAAAGAGCAGTGATACTAGCAAGAGCATTGTGCGGGTTCTTCTCTTTTCTCATAATGTTCATTTTTCTACCATAAGCCGCCTCCGTCGTTTTAGAGAAATTGGCAGTACGTCCAACCGGCCTCACAAATGCAGACCATGTATAATCTGATGAAACGGTTTGCACAACCGAAGAATTTCTGCACAGAAACCATTGCAGGAAGCTCATCTGTATGCACGTCATCCTCACCAAAGCCTTGAACTGACTGCAGTTTGGAGTCGGAACCGACCTCACTGGGCAAATGCTCACTTTCGATGGCCATTGACAAGCTGGAGAAGTATGCTCTTTACGAATGAATCCTGGTTTCAACTGTACCGGGCAGATGGCAGACAGCATCATGTGGGCAAGCTGTTTGCTGAGGTAAACATTGTGAACAGTGCCCCATGGTGGCGGAGAGTTATGGCATCCAAAAAAAGTAATATATAATATATTGATTTGTTTGATATTCTTCAAAGTAACCACTCTTTGCATACTCTTGGCATTCTCTCAACCAGCTTCATGAGGTAGTCACCTGGAATGCATTTCAATTAACAGGTGTGCCTTGTTCAAAGTTAATTTGTGGAATTTCTTTCCCTCTTAATGCGTTTGAGCCAATCAGTTGTGGTATATAGAAGATATCCCTATTTGGTAAAAGACCAAGTCCATATTACAGCAAGAATAGCTCAAATAAGCATTACTTTAAGACATGAAGGTCAGTCAATCCAGAAAATGTCCAGAACTTTGAAGTGCAGCAGCTCAAACCATCAAGCATTATGATGAAACTGGCTCTCATGAGGACCGCCACAGGAAGAAAGACCCAGAGTAACCTGTTCTGCAGATAAGTTCACTCGAGTTACCAGCCTCAGAAATTGCAGCCCAAATAAATGCTTCAGAGTTCAAGTAACATACATCTCAACAACTGTTCAGAGGAGACTGCGTGAATCAGGCCTTTATGGTCGAATTGCTGCAAATAAACCACTACTAAAAGGACACCAATAAGAAGAAGAGACTTGTTTGGGCCAAGAAACACGAGCAATAGACATTAGACCGGTGGAAATCTGTCCTTTGTTCTGATGAGTCCAAATGTGACATTTTTGGTTCCAACTGCTGTGTTTTTGTGAAACACAGAGTAGGTGAACGGATGATCTCCGCATGTGTGGTTCCCAACATGAAGGTGGTGAGATGGTGTGGGGGTACTTTGCTGGTGACACTGTCTGTGATTTATTTAGAATTCAAGGCACACAACCAGCATGGCTACCACAGCATTCTGCAGTGATACACCATCCCATCTGGTTTGCTCTTAGTGGGACTATCATTTGTTTTTCAACAGGACAATGACCCAAAACATACCTCCAGGCTGTGTAAGGGCTATTTGACAAAGGAGAGTGATGGAGTGCTGCATCACATGGCCTGGCCTCCACAATCACCCAACCTCAACCCAATTGAGGTGGTTAGGGATGAGTTGGACCGCAGAGTGAAGGAAAAGCAGCCAACAAGTGCTCAGTATAGACGGTTGGAAAAGCATTCCTCGTGAAGCTGGTTAAGAGAATGCCAAGAGTGTGTCATGAAGCCGTCATCAAGGCAAAGGGTGGCTACTTTGAAGAATGTCAAATATATATATTTTTTGTCTAACTCTTTTTTTGTTACGATATGATTCCATGCGTTATTTCATAGCTTTAATGTGTTCACTATTATTCTACAATGTATAAAATAGTACAAATAAAGAAAAACCCTTGAATGAGTAGGTGTTCAAACTTTTAACTGGTACTGTATGTTTTTAAATCACTGCTCATTCAGAATGCAATTAAGCTGTTTAATTAAACAAGCTTACGTTGATAAGGAATAGATGGGTGGAACATGACACTCCCTGTGGAAGCGCCGTCCACACACGACACACAGGATGAGATTCCCTGACATCCTACATGCTGTGCAGTGTTTCCTCCTGGCCAGGAGGGGGCGTAGCTGTTGGGTGCTCCTCAGACTGTCTGGGCTCGACATAGAGGCGCAAGGAGACTCTGGTTGCTGGAAGATGTGTAAAACCAGTGTCAGCAAGAAAATGTGATATTAACACACATTCAAACCAACAGTGTGAAAGTTGGCCTTACCGGCGCGTCCATCTGGATCACCTGAACGATAGTTTGCTGCCCTTTGACCCCTGGGAGGAGGCGGAAGCGGGTTGGCGGGACGCTAACATGGGCGTCAAGGATGGGCATCCAAAGCAAAGACACCTGGGGAAATCTACAGAGAGCCATGCACTGAGGTTAAACCCACAATATGATGTATGCATGCATGCATGCATGTACAAACTCAATTAAGCTACACACCATCACACTGAAGTAATTCATGCCCAAAATAATGATTTGTGCCGTTTTTCTGGTTGACAAATGTTACAATAAGGATAGAAAGATTGTCACCTGCTATTAAGCCTAACAGACGCCTGGCACCCAGTCTCTTCAATACTGTCAGCAGCACTGACATGAACATCAGCCATATTGTCATCTTCCTCCTGTATGACAGCAAGAGAAATGGTTTACATTTTACTGTTCTGTTGAGAAAGAGACAGCCATAGCGCTCAGATTAAATAAAAATAAATCATATTATTCATGAAAATGCTTCAAATTAAATTGTTTAAATACACTCCGACACCATTACACTATACGCTACACCAACAAGAGTTTATATGAAAATAAATGTATAAAAAAATAGTTCCAATTTTGTTTGGTATGAAGGGCAAGAGACTGCAGAAAGACTTAACAGGCTGGAGTTAGTTATGATTCAGGGCATTAACTAGGTAGATTTGGACTAAAAGCAAACACTTACCACTTTCGGAGAGCAGAAATCATTGCTGAGGTCAAGGGTGAGGTCAAGTTCAACTTCCTGAGTGCAGCTGGGGACACTGACCACATTGACAGTGTCATTTGTGGATACCTCATTGGTGGTTGACATGTCTGTCTGAATTATCTCTGTGCAGTCAGTTAGGGCTAGGTCCCTCTGCAGAGTCGCAGTCTGCACAATGCCGGTAAGGACAGTTTCACTGTGGACTGGTTCCATCTGCAAAGTGTCTATCTGGACTGCATAAACTGTTTCAGTCAGGACAGGGTCTGTCTGCACGGTTTCAGTCTCATTGAAGTTTGACTGGACAATTTCATTCTGCAGGGTTTCTGCCCTGGCAGAGTCCGTCTGCACCGTTTCAATGAAGGCAGAGTCCGTCTGCACCGTTTCAGGCTGGAAAACATCTTTGCACAATTTCAGTCACATTAACCATTTGTGTGTGGACAGTTTCAGTAGGTAGTGTGTCAGGCATAAATCACTCGGGTTCAATTAGCCCTGTAACTGATAAGCTGTCTGTGGCTGGCGGTTCTTCCTTGATTGTGATCCCAGATACTTGTGTGCTTACGTTGACAAAGTAGGTCTGGTCAGTTTCAGTATGCACAATGTCGCTTTGGACAGTGTTAGAATGCACAAGGTTAATTTGGACAGGCACAGTTTGTGCAGGTTTAGGCATGTCTGTCGTCACAGACTCCATTGGGCCTGTAACTGGCCGTAATGTTTGTTCCTCCTTGATTCCAACTACTTGAGAAGGAACAATTACCATCTGGGCTGTTTTATTCTGGAAAAGTACTGTCTGGTCAGATGCAGTCTAGACAAGTTCGGCCTGGCTGGTCTCATTCTGGACAAAGTCTGGCTGGGCAGTTTTATTATGGACAATGTCTATCTCCGTGGATTTTTCCATGACAAAGACTGTTGGATTTGGGTCTGCCTGGATGAGGTCAACGTCTGACTTGGAAATGTCCATTTGTACAGAGTCTGCCTGGGCATTAGCGGTGTGTACGAGGAGAGTAGAGGCGGCTTCATCCTTTCTGCACAATCCTGACTGAGCAGTGCCATTCTGGGTGGGCTGCTTGGTGTCCTGGACTGTTGAAATATTCTTTACCCGTTGAAAAATTCTGATTGGATATATTGGACCAGTGGACTGGGACTGAGGAGCTTCCTGTTGAGAGGGTGTGATAGTGTCTTATTAATAAGATTAAGACTATCAAAGGCCAGAGGTGTGATCTTAATTCAACTTTTAAAAAACAGGCGTCAAAAAGTTTCCAATTACGTTGCATAATGCGGATATGAGGAATTATTGAATTATTCATAGCTGATCTACAATTTTTATACTTCAGATAACGCAACACAGTAGTCATTCCAAAGTTACCCCAAATTGTGATTTAGCTAAACGTTTAACTTTCCATTATTTACTCAACCTCTCAAGACCTAACTGAGGATACAAAACAGGACAATCGACAAACAAAATGAAATTTGGGACACCAACAGACAGAAGATGGATTTGAGAGGAAGTAAAGAGATGGGAGGCAAAAGAGGACACATGAACTACTATGGGATAGGAACTACTATAGATAAGAGGGAAATTAACAGTAAAGACCTTTCTTCACAACTAACCATAGGGCTCTTTGGAGAGGTGGGGTCTGGCAGACATGGTGGGCAGAGTCCTCCTGGGACAGAACCAGCTAGCACTTGGTTTTGACCTCCTCTAACATGGCTCAAGATGTTGAAAAAGGGCTCGGCATTACAAATGAAGACCAGGCTTCCATTGTCAAGCCTGCCCACAGCGCCAGTGGGACCAGAAACTGGAGCGCTGTTGGACAAAACCAAGTATGGGGGGACAGCCCTTACACATCCAAAGCTGGGGGGAATGTTCACAGTACCAGGAACAAGAGTGGCATTAGCTGGTGACATGCCCCAAGTGACGGAGTTCCCGGTGACAGGGAGTGTGAAGGGAGCTAAAACCACCTGATTGGCCGTCTTCACACTCCTGCCAACAACCAGATTTGATTGACGGCTGCCTGAAGCCTTAGTAGCTTCTTGTCCACACACTGGAACCGTTGCATTCTGGTCCGTAATGTTGGGTGTAGCTTCTCTTTCTATGACAACGGTAGCAGCCACATCCCCAGCCTGCTTTTCAGTACCTATAGGGGGAACCCGCTCACAGGAGGAGTCCGCTGGTACCGTCAAGGGCTGCAAACAACTTTGTTTAATTTGAGGACCCACATTTTCATCCCCTGCTTTCCTTTTGACATGAAAGGCCCGGGAAACAAGTTCCACCATCAGGTCAGACTTTGAGGAGCCACCCTGATACCCATGATATGGGACAGGGGTGTCCAGTGCAATCCCTGATAATGACGAGCAGTCTTTGTTTTCCGTGTTTACAGCACATTGCTGGGGACCTGTTGCATTCCCAGCAGACGTAGAGGACAAGGGCAGAGGGCTGTCAGAGCGGGAAGAGGATAGTGCCTGTAAAGAGGGTCCGCGAGAGTCAGGGGAAAAGTGGTAAAATGACAGTCTCTCTGGTTCATGGGGATAGGGGGAGGACCGGGGGCAGGAAAGCAAGCGCATTAGTGTTGGTTGACATTGGGAGAGGGGAGCATTTCCCGCTGACATACTGGAGGTTTCCTGGGATGAAGGTGACAATGTTGAGGATGCTCTGCCATTTCTCTGCTGTTCCAGAGAAGATTGGGGAGGATTGATTTGAGTCTTTCTCAGATTTAGCCGAGCAAACGGGACCTCCTTAGTCACAATTTCCCCTGAACGAAAACAGAATGGCATACACATTAATTAAGAGTGCAACTTCCACCATCTTCTACTATTTTTCTCTAAGCTGTAACAAAATCTTTCTGGCAGCATCAAGCCAACAAAAAAGCAATATCACTGCATAGAGATGTCATTATTCACAAGTGCGACAAATCTAGAAGCATCACAAAAATCACATTGCTTTGATATGTACCAAAACATCCAAGGGTTGGGTGGATGTCCTGGCCACAATGGAGCTTCAGCTCCTTCATTGTAGACACTGCACTAGGGTTTTTGCCTAGAACGCCTTGCAGCTCAGAGTGGATCTATAAGGGGAAAGAAGAGGACGGTAGGAAACAAGATGGTGAGACAACTTGAGCACTGGTGGGTCAAGAAAGACAAGATTTATTTTTCATGTATCGTAAAAACTTCAACTAAACGCAGTCTCCCTTTTAATAGCCGGGCATTGGCACACATTCCGGCAAATAAACACCCGTTTCAAATAAAACACCTTTTTTTTTTACAAGGTTGCCATGGACACAGCTGATATTCCCAGTCATGTGCATTAAAACTTGTTTTTATTTTTTTATTTCTGTCATCGTTGCTAACCATGGCGCCATGAAGCCCAAAACTGAGGATGTATGATAGGCAGTCTAGTCTTTGCAAGTCTGATTCGTGATGGATTTGTAATTAGAATGTTTATACTGGTCACAATAGACAATATGGTTGTCTTTTCCATATTTTATTGAGCAAAAGCTGTGTGCATTAAGGAAATAGACGCCTGGCTCAAATACTGAAGATGCCCGTCTTTAATAATCTAATAATATTCAGTGAAGCAAATAAATGCTGGGCTATTAATCTAAGTTTTATAGTAACAGATCAGGGCAGTAGCATGTATTCGCTCTAATGTTACCTATATATTTACCAGTGTTTCTTTAGTGTAATTCTAAGTTACCTTTGATCTTAGATTGGACTTTTTATCTACCCATCTTTTGCAGGATAGCAGCGAGGTGTGATCCTCACTCTTCAGGGCTTTCTCCGTGAAGGCCAGCACATATTTCTGCCTCTCCCCCAGCTTCCTAAGATGGGCCTGTCTCTCTGTGACACACTCACTCTCCTTCCAACAGTGATCCTAGGCAACAAACAATGAGACAATTACCAATCATTCAAATATAGAGTGCAGCATCAAGTTATCTACACAGCTGGCTGGACACTGTGGACAAAACAGCAATTTTTCATTGGCAGGACTGGGTTGACTCAGGGAATTAAGTTGACTTGTAAGTTGCATGAGGAGTAACCTCATATGAGACCTGAAGATACCTGGGCTTTAGCTCAGCAGTCTAAACATCATCTTCAGTCCCTAAGACTAATTTGGTCTACAACTTGGTTGGATCAGCAGTGAGAAAATATGAACAAAACACAAACTGGTAAAAAAAAGGTGCTTTACTGGTAGAGCATGTGGGTAAGGTTGCTATCTCCATACTAAAGCTAATTCGGCTTTGATGTTTATAATTAACACCTAATTCTGAATTGTCGTCAAATAGACAAAAATGTTTAGAATATTTCTCCTATAGCTGCCGTTTCCATTACATGTCTGTTTTTAGCTTTTGTCGAATTAACCTGCATCAATGGAAACCTGCCTTCTGACAAGAGGAATTATGTCCAATACACAGCCTAACAGGGTGAGGCCCCACAAGAGCAATTAGCACAGCAAATGGTCCATCACAATGCATTGCATTATTGACATCTGTGATTTACATAATTTACATTTTAGTCATGCTGGGAGGTGCTGTGGGATTATTTAAGAAGCTCTTTGAAGATGTAGGATTTCAGATGTTTTCGGAAGATGGGCAGGGAATGTGCCGTCCTAGCTTCAGGGAGAAGCTGGTTCCACTATTGGAGTATGAGGACAGAAAAGTTTTGACTGGGCTGAGCATGAACCACCCTTCCATATGGGTGGAAGGGCCAAGAGACCAGATTCTGCCAATCTGATGTGTGTGAAATGTGACCTGTATTTCCTTGGAAAGCTGCATGGCCCTCTTCACCAGGACACTCCAGATGCCCTTGAGGATATCCTTGACCTCTGTTCTCACACTCTCCTGCAGATCCTCCAAGTCAGACTCCAAGTCAGACAAGTCAGATCCTGCAGATCCTCCAAGTCAGATTTCATGAGACTAAATGACCACAAATGAACCGATCAACAATGATAGACCCAGTAAGACTTGGATACTGTCTTTGATACAGCAGACTCCTGAACAATTGCTGTGCCGCCATCATCATTTTCATTCACGCACACCCAGACACAAACGTGTTAACAACTGACCGTCCATCCAGGTCCTGTAGGTTCTGTTGCACAGTCCCTCTCTGCATCCTCACAGTCTCGATTAGATACTGTAAGCATTTCCTCTGCTCTGGTAAAGCGTCCTGGGCAAATTGGTACCTAGAGGAAATAAACAGAAATTACAGAAAGAGAGAAGATCAAGTAGTAAGTAAGTAGTAAGGTAAGGCATGGGGGAACTGATGACATCTATGGTCTCCATATGTATATTTAGAATGCCGCAGGAAGAGATGGCTGCCGTTTTACGGGCTCCTAACCAATTGTGCATTATGTGATTTATTTTGTACATAATGTTTTTGCCACAGTCTCTTATGACCGAAAAGAGCTTCTGGATAGAAGGACAGCGATTACTCACCTCACAAAGAATCTTTCTTTAATGAGTCAGACGCAAATAATTGAATTCTGACAAGGCCCAAATCCCCGTCAATCGCATGAAGAGACGGAGACAACGGGGACGTCGGTCGGGGTGCCTTGTAAGGATCTGACAGTGAGTGGGTAATCCGCCTCTACCATCAGTACTATTAGGCTACGTGCAATCATTAGATAATAAACTGGATGAGCTCCGATCAAGTCCATCATACCAAATGGTCATTCAAAACTGTAATATCTTGTGTTTCACCGAGTCGTGGCTGAACGACGACATGGATAACATACAGCTGGCAGGGTTTTCTGTACATCGGCGAGATAGAACAGCCACCTCTGGTAAGACAAGGGGTGGCGGTCTGTGTATATTTGTAAACTGTAGCTGATGCACGAAATCTAATATTAACTTCTTATGGCTGGGGGCGCTATTTTCACATTCGGATGAAAAGCATGCCCAGAGTAAACTGCCTGCTACTCAGGCCCAGAAGCTAAGATATGCATATTTGATTAGATTAGGATAGAAAACACTCTGAAGTTTCTAAAACTGTTTGAATGATGTCTGTGAGTATAACAGAACTCATATCGATCCAAGATGGCGTAGCAGTCGGACGTCTTGTCGTGTCCCTTGTATATATCGTTTTTTTAACATATTTTTCTTCGCATATCTTTTAAAACATTTTGCTAAACCTCAACTTCTAAATACTCTCCTGCAACCCGCCTCACCCAATGTAGCTATTTTTCTCTAAAGTACTTATATTTACTTTGGATCCCCTCAACTGAAGCTAGCCAGCTAACTACCAGGTATCAGTCAGCAAACCATTGCTAGCGGCCTTCAGCTAACCGGTCATCAGCTAACCTTTAGCTCGGAAAGCTCTCGCCAGTTCGAACAACGCGACTCTAACCAGAGCATAACGGACCTATTTTTTTATTTTTTTAATTATTTTTTTTATCCCCGGATTCCCACCGTAAACGGAATATTTTCAGCTGGATCTTCACAACTAGCTAACTAGCTAACCGCAACCCCGGATAATTACTCCTGGCTAGCGTTTCCACCCACTTAGCTTGAAGCTAGCCTGGCCAGAGCTCCTGTGCTACCACCGAAGCATACTCCTGGGCTACAATATCCGGACCCACGACCGGTCTATCAATGTCACCGCATGAAGAGGCATAAACAGACTCACACCATCGCGACGCCCCCCAAAGGCTAACTTTCTAGCCCTTGCGATCTCATTGCTTGCTAATTCGGCCTGCTAACTGCTAGCTTGTTTAGCCCCGGTCCGCTAACTGCTACCTTGTTTAGCCCCGGCCTACTAACTGTTAGCTTGTTAGCACAGGCCTGCTAACCGTCTGAATCGCCGCGTCCCAAACACTCACTGGACCCATATTTACTTTCAATCTCTTTTCGATTTTTAATTTGTTTATACCTTCCGGTAACCTGCCTCACCCAATGTGATACGGAATCGCTATTATTTTAAATTTTTAGAACACACTCAAGAACCTCCAGAAGCTAACCAGCTAACTAGCTACAAGCTATTTAGTCATTGTTAGCCACTGCTAGCAGCTTTTACCTTACCTGGATAATACTCGCCAGTCCAGCTTCCCTGCCCCATCCACCGCTGCCCCCTGGACACTGATCACTTGGCTACATAGCTGATGCATGCTGGACTGTCCATTAATCACGGTACTCCATTCTGCTTGTTTATGTTTTATCTGTCGGCCCCAGCTGCACTCAGGCTCTGTGTGTAGTTAATCCGACCCTCCCTGCCTAGTCATCGCCATTTTACCTGCTGTTGTTGTGCTAGCTGATTAGCTGTTGTTGTCTCACCTACTGTTTTAGCTACTGTTTTAGCTAGCTCTCCCAATTCAACACCTGTGATTACTGTATGCCTCGCTGTATGTCTCTCTCAAATGTTAATATGCCTTGTATACTGTTGTTCAGGTTAGTTATCATTGTTTTAGTTTACAATGGAGCCCCTAGTTCCACTCTTCATACCCCTGATACCTCCTTTGTCCCACCTCCCACACATGCGGTGACCTCACCCATTACAACCAGCATGTCCAGAGATACAACCTCTCTCATCATCACCCAGTGCCTGGGCTTACCTCCGCTGTACCCGCACCCCACCATACCCCTGTCTGCGCATTATGCCCTGAATATATTCTACCATGCCCAGAAATCTGCTCCTTTTATTCTCTGTCCCCAACGCTCTAGGCGACCAGTTTTGATAGCCTTTAGCCGCACCCTCATTCTACTCCTCCTCTGTTCCGCGGGTGATGTGGAGGTAAACCCAGGCCCTGCATGTCCCCCTCATTTGTTGACTTCTGTGATCGAAAAAGCCTTGGTTTCATGCATGTCAACATCAGAAGCCTCCTCCCTAAGTTTGTTTTACTCACTGCTTTAGCACACTCTGCTAACCCTGATGTCCTTGCCGTGTCTGAATCCTGGCTCAGGAAGGCCACCAAAAATTCTGAGATTTCCATACCAAACTATAACATTTTCCGTCAAGATAGAACTGCCAAAGGGGGAGGAGTTGCAGTTTACTGCAGAGAGAGCCTGCAAAGTAATGTCATACTTTCCAGGTCCATACCCAAACAGTTCGAACTACTAATTTTGAAAATTACTCTCTCCAGAAATAAGTCTCTCACTGTTGCCGCCTGCTACCGACCCCCCTCAGCTCCCAGCTGTGCCCTGGACACCATTTGTGAATTGATCGCCCCCCATCTAGCTTCAGAGTTTGTTCTGTTAGGTGACCTAAACTGGGATATGCTTAACACCTCGGCAGTCCTACAATCTAAGCTAGATGCCCTCAACCTCACACAAATCATCAAGGAACCCACCAGGTACAACCTTAAATCTGTAAACAAGGGCACCCTCATAGACATCATCCTGACCAACTGGCCCTCCAAATACACCTCTGCGGTCTTCAACCAGGATATCAGCGATCACTGCCTCATTGCCTGTATCCGCTACGGAGCCGCAGTCAAACGACCACCCCTCATCACTGTCAAACGCTCCCTAAAACACTTCTGTGAGCAGGCCTTTCTAATCGACCTGGCCCGGGTATCCTGGAAAGACATTGACCTCATCCCGTCAGTTGAGGATGCCTGGTCATTCTTTAAAAGTAACTTCCTCACCATTTTAGATAAGCATGCTCCGTTCAAAAAATGCAGAACTAAGAACAGATACAGCCCTTGGTTCACTCCAGACCTGACTGCCCTCGACCAGCACAAAAATATCCTGTGGCGGACTGCAATAGCATCGAATAGTCCCCGCGATATGCAACTGTTCAGGGAAGTCAGGAACCAATACACGCAGCTAAGGCCAGCTTCTTCAGGCAGAAGTTTGCATCCTGTAGCTCCAACTCCAAAAAGTTCTGGGACACTGAAGTCCATGGAGAACAAGAGCACCTCCTCCCAGCTGCCCACTGCACTGAGGCTAGGTAACACGGTCACCACCGATAAATCCATGATTATCAAAAACTTCAACAAGCATTTCTCAACAGCTGGCCATGCCTTCCGCCTGGCTACTCCAACCTCAGCAAACAGCTCCCCCCCCCCTACTCGCCCAAGCCTCTCCAGGTTCTCCTTTACCCAAATCCAGATAGCAGATGTTCTGAAAGAGCTGCAAAACCTGGACCCGTACAAATCAGCTGGGCTTGACAATCTGGACCCTCTATTTCTGAAACTATCCGCCGCCATTGTCGCAACCCCTATTACCAGCCTGTTCAACCTCTCTTTCATATCGTCTGAGATCCCCAAGGATTGGAAAGCTGCCACAGTCATCCCCCTCTTCAAAGGGGGAGACACCCTGGACCCAAACTGTTACAGACCTATATCCATCCTGCCCTGCCTATCTAACGTCTTCGAAAGCCAAGTCAACAAACAGGTCACTGACCATCTCGAATCCCACCGTACCTTCTCCGCTGTGCAATCGGGTTTCCGAGCCGGTCACGGGTGCACCTCAGCCACGCTCAAGGTACTAAACGATATCATAACCGCCATCGATAAAAGACAGTACTGTGCAGCCGTCTTCATCGACCTTGCCAAGGCTTTCGACTCTGTCAATCACCATATTCTTATCGGCAGACTCAGTAGCCTCGGTTTTTCGGATGACTGCCTTGCCTGGTTCACCAATTACTTTACAGACAGAGTTCAGTGTGTCAAATCGGAGGGCATGCTGTCCGGTCCTCTGGCAGTCTCTATGGGGGTGCCACAGGGTTCAACCCTCGGGCCGACTCTTTTCTCTGTATATATCAATGATGTTGCTCTTGCTGCGGGCGATTTCCTGATCCACCTCTACTCAGACAACACCATTCTATATACTTCCGGCCCGTCCTTGGACACTGTGCTATCTAACCTCCCAACGAGCTTCAATGCCATACAACACTCCTTCCGTGGCCTCCAACTGCTCTTAAACGCTAGTAAAACCAAATGCATGCTTTTCAACCGTTCGCTGCCTGCACCCGCACGCCCGACCAGCATCACCACCCTGGATGGTTCCGACCTTGAATATGTGGACACTTATAAGTACCTAGGTGTCTGGCTAGACTGTAAACTCTCCTTCCAGACTCATATCAAACATCTCCAATCGAAAATCAAATCAAGAATCGGCTTTCTATTCCGCAACAAAGCCTCCTTCACTCACGCCGCCAAACTCACCCTAGTAAAACTGACTATCCTACCAGACTCATATCAAACATCTCCAATCGAAAATCAAATCAAGAATCGGCTTTCTATTCCGCAACAAAGCCTCCTTCACTCACGCCGCCAAACTCACCCTAGTAAAACTGACTATCCTACCGATCCTCGACTTCATCTACAAAATTGCTTCCAACACTCTACTCAGCAAACTGGATGCAGTTTATCACAGTGCCATCAGTTGTCACTAAAGCACCTTATACCACCCACCACTGTGACTTGTATGCTCTAGTCGGCTGGCCCTCGCTACATATTCGTCGCCAGACCCACTGGCTCCAGGTCATCTACAAGTCCATGCTAGGTAAAGCTCCGCCTTATCTCAGTTCACTGGTCACGATGGCAACACCCATCCGTAGCACGCGCTCCAGCAGGTGTATCTCACTGATCATCCCTAAAGCCAACACCTCATTTGGCCGCCTTTCGTTCCAGTTCTCTGCTGCCTGTGACTGGAACGAATTGCAAAAATCACTGAAGTTGGAGACTTTTATCTCCCTCACCAACTTCAAACATCTGCTATCTGAGCAGTTAACCGATCGCTGCAGCTGTACATACATAGTCCATCGGTAAATAGCCCACCCATTTTTACCTACCTCATCCCCATACTGTTTTTATTTATTTACTTTTCTGCTCTTTTGCACACCAATATCTCTACCTGTACATGACCATCTGATCAGTTATCACTCCAGTGTTATTAATCTGCAAAATTGTAATTATTCGCCTACCTCCTCATGCCTTTTGCACACAATGTATATAGACTCCCCTTTTTTTTCTACTGTGTTATTGACTTGTTAATTGTTTACTCCATGTGTAACTCTGTGTTGTCTGTTCACACTGCTATGCTTTATCTTGGCCAGGTCGCAGTTGCAAATGAGAACTTGTTCTCAACTAGCCTACCTGGTTAAATAAAGGTGAAATAAATAAAAAAATAAAAATATATGGCAGGCGAAAACCTGAGAAGAATCCAACCAGGAAGTGGGAAATCTGAGGTTTGTAGTTTTTCAAGTGATTGCCTATCCAATATACAGTGTAAAATTTGATCCGATTGCACTTCCTAAGGCTTCCACTAGATGTCAACAGTGTTTAGAAAGTTGTTTCAGGCTTCTACTGTGAAGGGGGTGAGAATAAGCGCTGTTTGAATAAGGGGTCTGGCAGAAAGCCATTAGTTTAGTCGTGAGCACGAGCTCTGTTCCTTTTCCTTTCTAAAGACATAGGAATTGTCCGCAAAGTGTCAATACAGGACTTACATTGAATCGTACCACACCGGCTCCAATGATCGTCAGATGTGGCAGGGCTTCCAAACTATTATGTGCTACAAAAGGAAGCACAGCTGCAAGCTGCCCAGTGACATGAGCCTACCAGACGAGCTAAATGACTTCTATGCTCGCGTCGAGGCAAGCAACATTGAAGCATGCATAAAAGCACCAGCTGTTCCAGAAGAATGTGTGATCACGCTCTCCATAGCCGATGTGAGTAAGTCCTTTAAACAGGTCAACATTCACAAGGCCGCAGGGACAGACGGATTACCAGGACGTGTACTCCGAGCATGCGCTAACCACCTGGCAAGTGTCTTCAGACATTTTCAAACTGTCCCTGACGAAGTCTAATACCAACATGTTTCAAGCACACCACCACAGTGCCTGTGCCCAAGAACACTAAGGTAACCTGCCTAAATTACTTCCGACCCGTAGCACTCACGTCTGTAGCCTTGAAGTGCTTTGAAAGGCTGGTCATGGCTCACAACACCATTATCCCAGAAACCCTAGACCTACTCCAATTTGCATACCACCAACAGATCCACACATGATGCAATCTGTATTGCATTGCACACTGCCCTTTCTCACCTGGACAAAAGGAACACCTACGTGAGAATGCTATTCATTGACTACAGCTCAGCGTTCAACACCATAGTGCCCTCAAAGCTAAACACTACGCTAAGCACTACGCTGGGACTAAACACCTCCCTCTGCAACTGGATCCTGGACTTCGACGGGCCGCCTGCAGGTGGTAAGGGTAAGTAACAACAAATCTGCCACGCTGCTCTTCAACACAGGGGTCACTCAGGGATGCATGCTCAGTCCCCTCCTGTACTCCCTGTTCACATATGACTGCATGGCAAAGCACGACTCCAACGGCATCATTAAGTTTGCCGACGATACAACAGTGTTAGACCTGATCACCGACACTGATGAGACAGCCTATAGGGAGGAGGTCAGAGACCTGGCAGTGTGGTTAAAGGATAATAACCTCTCCTGTTATCAAGCCAAAGGAGATGATCATGGACTACAGGAAAAGGAGGGCCGAGTACGTCCCCATTCATCGACGGGGCTAACCCACCGTTCCTAGGCAGTCATTGAAAATAAGAATGTGTCCTTAACTGACTTGCCTAGTTAAATAAAGGTATTGAAAAAAAACATTTAAAAAACAACATTTTTTAATTGTCAAATCGGCACCCCAAAATACCGATTTCCGATTGTTATGAAAACTTGAAATCGGCCCTAATTAATAGGCCATTCCGATTAAATCGGCCGACCTCTAGTTAACACTGCTTTGAATAAGGTGTTCCATTGGATTAAAACATTTAATTGGCCAGTGCTAAATGTTTGTGGTCATAGCCTGGTCTGACAATGGCAGAAGGTTGTACCTGGAGGTAATTGGGGTAGGACATTATAGTTGCGTGTTAACTTCACCCTCTTGTAGGCTGCCACACAGTCAGAGCAGAGCGGTTTCGCCACATTCTACACACCAGCCACAGACCACAGGCTCATCACAACCCCCACACTGAAAGAGAGGGGTATCATATCAACTTTCATTCATAGCAAACAGGCTACTGCATGTATACATTGAGTGATAAATATTATTTTGTTCAGTCATTCACAGCAGGACCCATCCATTACCTACCCAGGGTTTTGAGTCAGTGGTGAAGCTAGGGAGGAAAGGATTGTCAATGATTTCGGAAGAAGTGTATTGCCTTCCACAGACCGGACATTCTAGGAGAAAATTGAAGTGATTTTCAATTCACAGGATGGACAGGAATGCTTGTCTGCAATCACATTGCCATGTCTTGAACAGACTTACACGTTTACCACAGAAATGGTTTGATTAGTCCATGTGTGGCATATTTTAATTACTGGACAGACTGTGAATCAGAATGGTCAGAGTGAATCTGATCCGTGGTCAAGTCTCTTCAGCCTAGTCATACTAAATGCAACCTAAATCACTCAAATTCTTAATAGTTTCTAAATAGTGTGACATCGTTCAACATTGCTCACCTGTCTTGAAATCACTTAGGGGAACACACCCCTGACACACAGAATGTAGGCATGGTAGAAGTTGAGGATTTCTGTCACGCTTCAATTCCGTACAACACAAACCACAACCATCGAGGGGCCACAGTGGTCGCACGGTTACAGGTGAGGTTATCCCCCTGTCAGCTCTCAAAGATACCATTTCACCAAACGATTATAAAACTGTCTAACCACCATGAAACAAAAGGGTGAGAAGAAAAGTGAGTTAAGCATTCACCTGGGGTCACACTGGCACAGTTCGTTTACTTTTAGCATATCTAGCTAACGTTAAATGGTTTATGGCCACGTCTTATGTCTTGAGATTGTGAGACTAACGTTAGCTAGTAACGTTTGTAGCAAGGCCCTCAAATCAATTTCCACGCGACACTTAGCTAGTTAATGACGAGCTCCTTAAAAAGTCTAGTCATTCGGCTTTGACATTATATTAAAACGATTGTGTTAAAATTTGCCAGCGGTAACCAGCTTACCTCAGACTCCAACACGCATGTCATGTGGCGCGAAGGTAGAAAAATAAAAACGTGTGTTCTTTCTGTGGCGTTCTTGCGACTCTCAATTACCGAATCCCATTTGAAGGGCAATCTGCAGTCCAAACAATAACAACGAATTTGCCCCGCCACTGTTTCGATAAACAACTGCGGGATGGGGCTGAACAAAATTCATAGACAGAACTGCCTATGCAAGGAGGGAACATCTATTATATACAATTATACTTTAAGCCATGTTGAGGCTATACAGTGTTAGTTTACAATTACAAATGGTTTAAACACAGAGAACAACAAGCGTATACTTTGGGTTCTGATGTGGTTAGACAGTTGAACTACGATAATGAGGAAACAATGGCTATATATCATGACATTAAAAGTGCAAAAATGTACGTAGCAATCACATATTTGTCGGAAGAGGAGATGAGCATGCACACATTTAAAAACAATATGCAACTTATCGTTTTATCTATAAAATATTTTTTCACAACAAACTTAATTTATCGATTTATTTTGGGATCCACCCCTATAAATGTAATTTGCCTGATGAGGTGCGAGTGGAGGTCAGTCATTTCATTCATGCACATTTTCCTTACTTCCCTCTCCTCCTCGATTACCTTTGACCTTTTTCAAAAGGAGGCGAGAGAGGACGGAGGAGAGAGAACGCAGGAATTGAGCGGACAAATTGAGAAAAGGCCCTAGATGTCAAAACTCTTCTGTGAAGTTCTCAGGTAGGATACACACTATCCTCAATGAAAGTTTGCTATCGAGGAGAGGAGGACACTTCCATCGCCTACTAACGAATTGACATCTCCCCTCAACCACCATCAGTTTCTGGGTCACAGAAGAGAGGAGGACAGAGGAGAAGGTGGAGAACTGACTTTTACCCAAATGAGAAAAGGTCTAGGCCTATTTGAAGTTAAAGCAAATTGCCCACAATTTATGAATTTAGCTACAAAAAATTTAAATAAATATATCAGGTTACCAGCGCTAGTTTATTGTGTGTGAAGAATAATCAATCATGTTGGAGAATTATTATAATATTTTAAACATTTCCCCTCAGATTGTGTGCAGATTGTTGCACATTGTTTGGGACACGGCACCTCAATAAAAGGGTTGTTCCACAATACAATCTAACATGATTTTCTCACTTACCTTGGAAGTACCTGATTTTTTATTTATTTTTTTAAATGTATTTATTTTTTGGAAGTAACTGATTGCCCAACACAATATTTTGGATGTGTTTTGCTTGCCAAGATTTTTGGAGTGATTTTTGGGTCATTGCAGTGACTCACACACTTCTGTATAATTTTGTGATTAAACTCCTAGAAACACAAGACACGTCTATTAAAATAACACACAACTAAAATCTTAATTCCAGCAACCTTTTGGTGTCCCCTGTAATACGGGATAAATGACATGGATGCCAAATGTAATCAATTACATAAAATGTGTAAGCATGAACAAAGTCTTTGGCTTACGGATGGTGAAATTATTATAGGTTATTTGATTAATACTGTAATAATTGTAAGTACAGGCAATGAAATGTGTAATTGAGCATGATTTACAATCCATGCTGGAGTATAATTTGTTTTATGTATTTGATTAATTCTGTCATGTTTTCAATTCCACTTTGTATGCTCTACTACACAAGCCTAAATGAAGTGAGCACATGGAATGCAAATTGTTAAACATTTTTTTCAGAATTTTGTGCTGCATGGTAAGAATATGACTGACTTATTTGTCCTGCTAAATGGCCCCTCTTGACTTATTCATCTGATTAAGTTATAAGTTATCATACCATCATCTTAGTACATAAAACACAACAGTATGCGGACACCTTTGCACTCTCTACATAAAGGCTTCCACCCTTTGGCCCGTTAATGTAATACAGCCTTCAGTCAACAAACTCACTGCTAAGCTGGAGCTGAAACCCTTCAAAGTGTTCTTTTCAGCTCTCCCTCACATCACTGGTCACCACAGTCGTCCTGATGTCTGAGCAATGGCCTCGCTGTCCATCAGTGGGTAATATAAGCCTCAGTCCTCTACCCTTACCCTCTAAGCACAGACCCTTGTCCTCCAACAAGTCTCTGGGAAATCACACCTCTGGCACTAATATGGTTTTTGCTCCTACCTCTTCTGCCACTCCCTCCATTCCAACTGTGCTCTTTAGCCAGTCTTCGGAGGGTACAGGCACTAAGAGCAGTTTCTCCTCCTGCTACTGGCTGTCCGCTGGCTCTGCTTCTATGCAGTTCAGGTCTGTGAGGAGTAGCCCCTGCTGGGAGGCTGGGCCAAGCTGCAGAAACTGAACCCGGTTGTGGGTATCCTGCGGTGCTATTCTGCCCGAGGGCTGTGCCTGTATCTGCTGCAGGCCCACCTGCGATTGTGTTTGCAACAGGGGGATGGACAGCTGAGGGTTGCAGTGAAGTTCCATGCCAGCTTTCACCCCTTTCTCAGGTGGCAGCGCTACCTTGACTACCAGCACACCTCCACCACTCTCAGATGCGCCACAGTGACAGTAGTAGCTGTCATAGATTTCCTGTGGCGCTCCTCCATATGTTGTGGCCTCTCCAATCTTTCGACCTTGAGCCTTCTTTGGAATTTGTCTTCCTCTTCGACCCTCTCTGTCCCTCTCATCAACGCAAGAGCTCCAAGAGCCATCATCCACAGTTCCCTGTCCACCTTTTCTTATCCGAGAGCTTCCCCCGGACACTTTAACCCCATCGTCCTCTCGCCCTCTTCCACAGTAGAAGTAGTAACCCCCCTCCTCTTAAACCCCAAGTCCTCTGGCACTTCATCCATCTCAGTCTCCTTTGGCTCGGCCAGGTTGGCACCTCCTCCTGCCCTATCTCCATCTCCTCTCCAACCCCTGAATTCGACCTCCCCTGCCCTTAGCTCTGTCCCGTGAGCGAAGGAGGGTGTGTTTCAGAAGATTTTCTCTGAGGCGCAGGAGCGCATGCCGCAGCCGGTTCTCCCTCCGCCTGGCCGCACTGAGCAGCCACAGGGACTTTTCCAGGCTGACGCTTCCACCACACCAGGGGACAGTGCTGAGCATAGTTGTGTTCCTTGGGCAGGTAGAAGCTGGGAGGTGGAGGGAGGCGCAGCATGTATTGCGATGGGGAATGAGGACAGGGAGAGGATGGAGAGCCAGGAAGGTCTCCGGGTGAAGCGCCTGATGGGTGTTGAGGGGGGACTCTGTGGTGTTTTGACAGTTGGCGCAGATATTTCCTGGAGGGAGGGAGGGACTGCCATTCTGGCTGTCTTGTTCCACTTTCAGATAGCGGGACCTCAGAAAAAAGGGAAGATGACTATTATCATGCATCACAGCTCTGCGCTCTTCTGGGAAGGCTTTCCACTAAAAAGGGAAGATGACTATTATCATGCATCACAGCTCTGCGCTCTTCTGGGAAGGCTTTCCACTAGATGTTGGAACATTGCTGTGGGGACTTGCTTCCATTCAGCCACAAGAGCATTAGTGAGGTCAGGCACTGATGTTGTGCGATTAGGCCTGGCTCACAGTCGGTGTTACAATTCATCACAAAGGTATTCGATTGGGTTGAGGTCAGGGCTCTGTGCAGGCCAGTCAAGTTTTCCAAACTGATCTCGACAAACCATTTCTGTATGGACCTCGCTTTGTCCACTGGGGCATTGTCATGCTGAAACAGAAAAGGGCCTTCCCCAAACTGTTGCCACAAAGTTGGAAGCACAGAATCATCTAGAATGTCATTGTATGCTGTAGAGGTAAGATTTCCTTTCACTGGAACTAAGGGGCCTAGCCTGAACCATGAAAAACAGCCCCAGACAATTATTCCTCCTCCACCAAATTTTACAGTTGGCACTATGCATTGGGGCAGGTAGCGTTCTCCTGGCATCTGCCAAACCCAGATTTGTCCGTCGGACTGCCAGAGGGTGAAGCATGATCCAGAGTCCAATTGCGGTGAGCTTACCACCACTCCAGCCGACGCTTGGCATTGCACATGGTGATTTAAGGCTTATGTGCGGCTGCTCGGCCATGGAAACCCATTTCATGAAGCTCCCGATGAACAGTACTTGTGCTGACGTTGCTTCCAGAGGCAGTTTGGAACTCGGTAGGGAATGTTGTAACCGAGGACAGACGATTTTTACACGCTACTCGTTTCAGCACTCTGCGGTCCCATTCTGTGAGCTTGTGTGGCTTATCAGTTCGCGGCTGAGCCGTTGTTGCTCCTAGACTTTTCCACTGCACAATAACAGCATTTAGATTTGACCGGGGCAGCAATAAATTTGATTAACTGATTTGTTGGAAAGGTGGAATCCTATGGTGGTGCCACGTTGATAGTCACTGAGCTCTGTGGTACAGGCCACTCTCCTGCCAATGTTTATCTATGGAGATTGCATGTCTATGTGCTCGATTTTATACACCTATCAGCAACTGGGGTGGCTGAAACAGCCAAATCCACAAATTTGAAGGGTATGTAGTGTACATTATCACCTGACCTATGGAATTCTGAGTAAACACTTCCCTCTATCAGTTGGAAGAGACACTACATACCTGACTCCTGAGAGTTCAAAATTCTCTGGGGTGAAGTGCTTAGTGCAGAAATAGATTAAGTTGCTCTGGGGGTCCCATTGCCCCTGACCTTGTGGGCTTTTGTGTTGCGAGGTGATGATCCATAGGTCCTGGCACGGGGTTCTGTGCTTTGGCAACCTGGCAACCAAACAAGCTTAATGAAGACTTACAATAGATTCGGAGGGGTTGGGTTAAATGCAGAAGACACTTTTCAGTTAATGCATTCAGTAGCACAACACACTAGGTATCCCCCTTTCCTTTCCAAAGAAATACATAGCATGCACATGGTAGAAGGTCAGTGTTCATGTAAAAATCTTCTATATATGTATATATGACAAACATACAAATGCTTAGGGTTAGGAGTTTCCAAAATTGTGGGTTGGTAATGGTTGTTCAGTTATGAACTGGCACTACTTCAATCATTGATCTGTTTCTGACATAGTAGGCTTTTGCTTTACAAGTCACAGGGGTCTATGTTAACAAATCTAACACAATGGTAAATCGGTAGCGTTATAGGTTTGGAAGTGTGTCAGAATTTGTTTTGCTATGTTCACAAATGGAATTACGGGCGCAGTAGCTGCCGGTGATACGTAAACAAGTTGTGGGTGTGTCGAGACTTGGCCTCTCGCTGGCCAATCAAAATGTGCTCCATGGCTAAATATGTGGTTGCTTCAAGTTGTGTATTTACATTCTTTTATATATTGCATTGTCATCAACTCCAATTCGAATGTTAGTCCGTTATAGCCTAGTTTGTTAAATAGCCTGCCCCTTATTGTCTAAATATGTCGAACATGTTTGTAGTCCACATTGTTCTAATTTCATTGCTTCAATATGGATTGTTAAACATAGGCTATAGCATTTGCACTGATATTGTCACGCCTTGACCTTAGTATTCTTTGTTTTCTTTATTATTTTGGTTAGGTCAGGGTGTGACATGGGTGATTATATGGTTTTTGACCTGTCTAGGGGTTTTGTATGTCTATGGTTGCCTAGATTGGTTCTCAATTAGAGGCAGCTGTTTATTGTTGTCTCTGATTGGGAACCATATTTAGGCAGCCATATTCCTTGATTATTTCGTGGGTGATTATCTATTTCTAGTTGCCTGTGTCTGCACTAGTGTTATAGCGTCACGTTCGGTTTATTGGTAAGTTTATTTAGGGTTTCTTCGTCTTCATTAAAGAAGTATGTATTCACATCACGCTGCGCCTTGGTCTCCTCCATGCATCGAACGTGACAGATATAGGGGCTAGGCCGACTGTAAATTGCAGTCTCGACAGGGACATGCCAAACGTAGTCAAGAAGCAAGATTCAACTCACAAGGCTATTGGTAAGGCCTAAAATGACGGTATATAACTCTAATCAAATTCTATTTAAAAAAAGAAACAACACATGTTTTAAATAGGCTATATGTAAATACAGTTACAGACACCATAATTGCACCCGATGGGCGTATAATACAGACGAGGCATCTTAAACTATGGAGGGTTTTACGCACATCCAAACTTTTCTTATGGCCTTGTTAAAGATCCAATATAAAGACAAAGGGGGAATGTCCATTCACTGTTATACTGCTTGCAAATGTAATGTTTTATAAACATCATGGAACCATCTTACAGATCATATTTACACTTCTCCTGAAATAGCCGTGCATTCGAGCCATCCATATGTTAAACCCATTGACGGTGAATCTTTCTAATAAGTTTGGTTCTTAATCAAATGAAACAAACTTTTTTTTTTAAACCAAGAACAATATTTCTACATAGGATCGGGTCAGAAGCATGATATAATAAATCGCTTCACTTGTTCCATGGCACTCTGTGTACACGTAGGCCTAAATATCTTTACACAAAACATTGGCATGTCGACATGAAATACTAGGCTCCTGTATCGTTGCCTATGTGCGAGGCAGATTTAAAAAAAAAATATATATATGCCATTGATAGGGCATTATAGGGGTCTGAATAGTATGGACTGGAGTGTGTCTTTTGTAATCAGAAGAGGGGCGCTCTTTGAAAAAAATGGGGATGGATAGCCTACTTGCACAAGCAAAATGAAGTTTGCTTGTTTAAAAAAAATCTAATTCAACGAAATGGGGTTGGAAACCATTCATTTTTGAATGTTTCTAAACATGAAATTCACTGGCTCAAAAGGCACTTCTATCAATCCATGGGCACAGTGCGTCATGGCTGGAAAAGGTGTGCTCCTGCTCTCAAAATACATGCCCTTATCAACTGCAGTACCGTTAAGACCTGCTTTTTGTGGGTCTTAAAATGTCCCATTAGTGCTGCATGACGTTAGAGCCCACAGTCTTTAAGGTGCAATATGCAGAAATCGCTCCGCCATTTCCTGGTTGCCTAATTTCAGTTTGTGACAAAACAAGCAATGTATAGTGTAGAGAATTATTGAACCATCTAAACCACTGTGAAATATGTTTTCTATAACCAAAAATATTGTATATTCACCTTGTTTGAAGTTGGTGTACAAAACCAAAAGTGAAAGACGCAAAGCGAAATGTAAGCACAGGAAGCATAGAAATAAAGCACATAGGACAGATATCCCTCTTCTTAGACTTGCTTTCAATGAGAATGACAGATCTATAACTCACATTTCAATGTGAATTTGGTTGGTTGCCCCAAAAAACATGAATTGAAATGCATTCCAGGTGACTACCTCATGAAGCTGGTTTAGATTATGCCAAGTGTGCAAATTCCAGTATTCCAGTGTTTAATTGCTATATTGTAATTACTTCACCACCATGGCCTATTTATTGCCTTACCTTCCTTATCCTGACTTGTGTTTCCTTACCCAATAACAGCTCAGATGTGCTGTACATTCCCAAGCTTGTAGAAAATTAACTGTGTGCATTGTGACTGTAGAGACACGGTTCTCTGGATGTGTTCATGCCAAATGAAAATTTCATTTTAAAATATCTGTGAATTACATATTTACTACTAGGCCCATCAGTAGCGGTATGTCAGGTAAAATCACCGGGTAAGCCAATTCCCACCCTTCCCCCCCAAAAGCCATTGTTACTATCTATGTGCTGGGATAATTGCGTTGTTTGCTCTATAACCTGTTAAAATTAGCACGTTTTAATACTTTTTTTGTTTTATACTTTTGCGGTCAGATGCTCGCTGGCTTCCTTTGCCGTCAACGCTACAGGCGGCAAACATGTCATACTCGTTTGGACCAGACAGCATCAGATAGATGGCCTACATGTAGAGAGACAGAGGGGCGCAATTATAATTGCGCCCCTGTAATTATTGGGAATTATATTTTGGTACAAGATGATACAACTAATACAAGATGAGCTGCTAAAAACATTTTCACAATGTCTGTCACGTCAAAATTGTAAAGCAAATCCAATGCAATTATAATTATATTGTACTTTGAACAAAGAAAAAGCTAAAACAATATATTTGGTCTTTCTCAGTGCTTTAATGCAAAAAAGAAACCAGTGCAAAGCAATTCCTCATACTATCAATGTTACAGATTGAACAGAAACACATGACACATTTCACTCTAGTTTAATTTCACATGAATCATCTAACCATGATCCTGCCTGTGGCCAAAGGGACCATCTGAAATGCTGAACTATGCAATGCGAAGCAGTCACCAACTCGTTGCTCACCTCATGCCTTATTCACCAGGACATCTATTTAAGCCAACCTTGTCAACCGCATCATTGGTGTGATTCCTGCCCAACTCAAGTCGCCAATTCTCCCCAGCCAGCATGCCATTTCTGGAGTGGAAGACTTTTGCCAGGGAGGCGCTCATAGGAGAGGGGATGTACTCGTCACAGCGTGAGCCTCCAAGGCTGGGAGCACATTGCACTGTGTAGGAGAAGAAGAATGTGCCATATGTGAACACACAGACATCACTCACATTTCCTCTACGCAGATCAAAGGAACATTCACCCAGGAAATCTTTGTTCCAAAGAGCTCTGTCTGTGTCATACACCTTGAAAGTGAGTTTGGTGTCAAAGTTGATATGGATGGGTCCGAATTCAAAGCTCTCTGGCCAAACGGGATTGTCGTCGTTTTTGATCACCTCAGTGAGTTTGATTTGTTTATCATATGAGATCTCAACAAAACCATCCGTTTTGGTTGATATGTCCCCATATAGTCCCTTTGCTCTCAAACCATAGACTTGCAGCCTGGCCAGGCCTTTCCCAGCAGGACAACAGTTGGACTTGATGCTCTGATCACTGTGGCAGACACAGGCACACTGATCCCTTTCGCTGGTCCTCGTACCTATCTGACAGGACTCTGAGCATTTTTTGATCAGGGCGTTTTCAAGGATGTACTCCTCCACTGCTTTCTTCAGCCCAGGTTGAGCAGGATGTTCACTTTTCAACAGGAAGTGAAGGGGCTTAAGGAAGTAGTGCACCACGTCAGGGATCGTTTTCAAGGACTCCAGCCACTCTTTGTAGGCGTTTGGGTCCAACGCACCTGAGAACAGCAGGTCGCCTCCATTTACTACCCCTCCTTTAATTTCCGAGTGGCGGTCACTGAACATGCTGCTGAAACTTCGGTTGGTGCCAAGTTTCTTCTTTAGATCATTACAGTAGTGAAGCTCGGAGGTCAAACTAGAGCTCGATTGATATGACAAGGAGGCCTCGACATCAAGACAGTCCTTCACTGCAGTGTCTGTCACTCCGTTCATAGTCGCCTGACAAGACTTGATGGAAGTTACAGTGCTCACTTTCCCTCCCAGGTTGACTTGAGAGGTGAAATGAGTGCCGTATGTGTCTATCAGGTTTCTATAGGCCACCTTAGAATTGAGGTCATAAACAGCGGGGAGCTTCTTCACCGAATTCAGAAATTGTTTGTGAAGAGGAGGATCTTCGACCAGGCTATATCTGAGGAAAAAAGTGACAATGGTTTGGTTAACATTTAACAATCGGTTGTATTTTAGTCTTTAATAGCAGTTAAGTTGAACGCAATTGGTAAGCATGTGATGGTATTGTATGTGAACTTATGGATACACAATATTCATGAAAAGCATTATATTAGCCTCATATTACAGCCTCTTTAATTTTAGTTTATTCACTGAAGTTGAGCGCATCACCTGTAGATGCTACAATGGACTTCATGCCTGGTGAAACTGTATCTGTCCTGCTTCGACTTTGCAATGGCATATGTTGCTTCTCTGGAATCTGTCCCTCCAATGATTGTCTTGAACTTTACTTGAGGAATCTCTAGGTCCAGGCCAAGTTTCCAGTTGTTGGTCACGGCTGAAGTTGTGGTATTGATGAGGGACTCACTGGATTCATAGATGCTGCTTGAGACGTCCCGCTTGCAGTCGGTGATGGCTCTCCAGTTTGCCATGGCTGCTGGAAGCTTCTGTTTTATTCCACCCAAACATAAATTGACAGCTAACTCGCAAGTGTCTCCCTCCCGCTCCCAATTTTCCATGTCGATCACATAAGAACCTTTTCGCTGCATCTTCACAATGTCGAAACCTTCCCCTGCCAGGTTGTAACCAGGGACAAACTCGGCCTGCTCACATTCCTGTGGCTTGCCAGGAATCTTTCCCCTCAAACTCTCTGCCAGGCACTGGAGTGTGCCTGCCCAGCAGATCAGTAGAAGTAGACACAGCTCCTTCATCACCCTCTTAATAGAAAAAAGTAGAAGTAATCAAAATCAAAGTAAGTAGAAGTAATCAAAACAGATTTTTCACCTAGTCAGCATCAGCTCTGGGATTTGGAACAGCAACCTTTTGGTCACTGGCTCAATGCTCTTAACCGCTAGGCTACCTGCCACCACACACTGTAGTGACACGCTGTAGTGAGCTTGTAATGGTAATTTATGAGTAAATGTGTTGTACTAATCCATTTGATCAGTGAAATGTATTGCTGTTCCAAGCACTATGTATTTATCAATTACAGTACAGTGCACATGAAATACAATTTTAAGAAATAGGACAATATACCTTAAGATCTGTATGAAGAATTGTTGTCCTTCAGGTGTTATGACTAGAGATCAAAAGATAACATGTATAAAAATTGAGACTTCATATCATACCATGTGCTCTTTCTCTTGGAGATGTAAAACGAAGAGTTGTTTCTTGATTCTATACTGGATGAGAGAGAAGAGCCTTTAAATACACTGCTGGGTAGCTTGAGGTTTTTTTGCTGGTCATTTTCACAGAATATTTAGTGGCAAACCCCAAATTTCAATGCAACAAAAAAAAAGTACATTCTCCTCTGTTGTAATTGGGTGACAAGTCAGTTGGTGGCTTTAGCATTAGAATGCAAACATTAAGAGTTTTAGGAGTTTGATTATGCCAAATATGATTCTGTTTCAAGTAAAACATATTTAAGGATGATTTCATATGGTTGAAAGACGTAGTTTCATTTTACTTGGACAGTAATATCTTCAATGATGTTCTTGCTCTGTAATTTTTTAAATCTAACACATCTTCCTTTGAGTCACTCACACATAATCTTTTCACACTTTACCCTCACTACAGCCACCATTACTGGTACAGAGTGCTTCGTGCGACAGCTTGGACAGCAGTGTAACTCTGTGGGTGTCAGTGACTTCAGAATGCATGGATATTGCACTGGCTTCTCCTTAATGTTGCAAAATAAACCACTTCAGCCACAAAGGCCAGAGATGGAAACTGAACTGGTTGCTGAGGGGAAGGTGGGGGAGAGCAAGCTTAAAAACTGAGGGGGCAAAAATATGTTTATCGTAGGGCTCGACTGATGATTAGCGAATGGTGTGATGATACTGTAGGCCTATAGTCTAGGCCACATCCAGCATTTTGAAATATACAATGTTTTGAAAATATATGCATCCTCTTACATTTGATGTCCCACCTGTGTATTTTGTGTTACAGGAGCACATGTTCATAACGTAAAAGTTGACATATCACATGATGTTAGCAGTGTAGCTAAGTGTTTCCAGTATTTGTTCAGTCAGAGCACAGGTGCAGTGAGTACAGCTTGTGTGCATGAAGAATACGGTAGTGTAGCTACTACACATCTCCTATTACAAGTCAAAATGATTGAAGGTCTAGCAACATTTTTAAATCAAACTAGTCAATTTGCTTTCACATTCTCCTACAGGATAAACTACTGCCAGTAGTACTACTAGTTGAAACGTTAAGTCACGATGACAGTACAGTGACATTGCATTGCTGATACATTGCTCTTCATGGTACATGTGACCATAACCATTATACATGCAGTGTAAATTCTCCACATTACAGTATCATCATGATCTGTTTATTTGTATTTTATTTTCCAGCCATGAAAATATTTATTAAAAACACTCTACTGATTTTGATGTTCTGAAAACACAAGACCTCATCATTACCCCCCCCCCCTCCCCCAATGCTTTATTAAATGTTGATTTAGGATGATCTAAGTCACATAGTGAAAACAAGATAAGAGCACAGAATCAATTTTGCTTGTATTTCATTACAGCCAAGAATGGGCAATTAGTCTTTCAGAGTACATGACTCTTTCTCTTTAATTTAAACCATTGTAGCACTAATGCCAAACACAAGTTTATCTTCCATGAGTTTTCACCTGTCTGCAAATTCAAGTAATTTCTCTTAGCTCCAACAACACCATTCAACTTATATCATCCCTGTAAATTCCTGTTTTCCTTTTAATCACATTTTAACAGAATGAGCAAACCTCAAGCACAAATAAACAGCATGTAGTTTTATCAGCATATCGAGATTGAAAAGTATGGCAAAGGAAAGCTCTCATGTATAGACTATCAAAATGCATTGACCTTACACAAACATTTGGGTTGCTAGGTGTTCGCGTTATACAACCAACCATCTGTCCTATGTAACCATATCAAACAAAACATACAGTATCATGCTAATTTGAGTATCCCGGATTTACATTTACTATGTCACGTCTGGTCTTGCAACATAAGACACCTTGAAATGCTTACTTACAACCCTCAACCAACAACGCAATTTTAAGAAAAAAATAAGTGTTCATTTTTTTTAATCTAAAAAAGACGACGAGTAGGAGGCCAGTATGTTGTAGTCAACTTTTATGGAATATATTTACAAAATACTACATATAGCAGCAGTCAGCATTATACATCAGGACGAACGACTGCACGCATTTTGACGACTAGTCTTCCTCAGGCAGCGTTGTAGAGGGAAGCTGATGTGGCGGGGCAAGTAAATGTCGCATGTCAGGAAAATAAATTATGTACAAAACATAAATATAACATGATCACGTTAATGTATAGAGGCAACATGAAAAATAAATGTATACAACGGAAGTGCGTAAAGGATAATCTATCACAGTTTTGCGCGTAAAAGACAATACATGCACTTGTGCATCAAACACGTTCTATAAAAAACAATACGCACACCATGGAGATTATCAAACTCAGAGGAACAAGGCAAATACAGAGTTGAGTAGTCAGTCTAAGGTCTACTGCAGTCTAATGCTCATTTACCTTACATACAATACATTCACCACCTTCAGTGTCATTTTCATTCATTTATTCAACTTCTATAGCGCTTTTCATTACAGAAAGAATCTCAAAGTGCTTGAAAAGGCAAAACGAACAACAATAAAGTAAAAATGGTATATGACAGAGTATGTCTCGCTACAATTTTCGGCAACAGTTAAAAGTTTTATTTCAAGCCTCCAACAGATGGAGCGAGAGTCAAGAGGCAACGACATTGAGCAGAGAGAGGTGGTTCAGTGGTCCAGTAGGTCCTCCAGGTGTCACCACAAGGGTTGCGCCCTTGATCATGACTCTCAGTTCCATTACATTACACATACCAGTCATTGGACTAAGCCCTGTCATTGAGCAATCCGGTGTAGTGTCCGTTTCAATATGCCCAGGAATTCTATTTCCTCTGTGGCCTAAGAGCACATGTACACAGACAGTCGATTGTAATCCACTCGCCATCTCCTGTGATTGATTGTTTGCACACAGAGAAACACAGCTAGCTCCTCTGAGTCAGGGGAAGGGCACCTTAACCAGACATTGGTAAATACAAAGTGGAAAATCTCTATAGATTCTAATGAACTGTAACCCTAGGCCTATATGTAGTGTCTATATGTAACCCTAGGCCTATATGTAGTGTCTATATGTAACCCTAGGCCTATATGTATCAAATCAAATCAAATCAAATTTTATTTGTCACATACACATGGTTAGCAGATGTTAATGCGAGTGTAGCGAAATGCTTGTGCTTCTAGTTCCGACAATGCAGTAATAACGAGCAAGTAATCTAACTAACAATTCCAAAAAAACGACTGTCTTATACACAGTGTAAGGGGATAAAGAATATGTACATAAGGATATATGAATGAGTGATGGTACAGAGCAGCATAGGCAAGATACAGTAGATGATATCGGGTACAGTATATACATATGAGATAAGTATGTAAACCAAGTGGCATAGTTAAAGTGGCTAGTGATACATGTATTACATAAGGATGCAGTCGATGATATAGAGTACAGTATCAACGTATGCATATGAGATGAACAATGTAGGGTAAGTAACATTATATAAGGTAGCATTGTTTAAAGTGGCTAGTGATATATTTACATCATTTCCCATCAATTCCCATGATTAAAGTGGCTGGAGTAGAGTCAGTGTCATTGACAGTGTGTTGGCAGTAGCCACTCAATGTTAGTGGTGGCTGTTTAACAGTCTGATGGCCTTGAGATAGAAGCTGTTTTTCAGTCTCTCGGTCCCAGCTTTGATGCACCTGTACTGACCTCGCCTTCTGGATGACAGCGGGGTGAACAGGCAGTGGCTCGGGTGGTTGATGTCCTTGATGATCTTTATGGCCTTCCTGTAGCATCGGGTGGTGTAGGTGTCCTGGAGGGCAGGTAGTTTGCCCCCGGTGATGCGTTGTGCAGACCTCACTACCCTCTGGAGAGCCTTACGGTTGAGGGCGGTGCAGTTGCCATACCAGGCGGTGATACAGCCCGCCAGGATGCTCTCGATTGTGCATCTGTAGAAGTTTGTGAGTGCTTTTGGTGACAAGCCGAATTTCTTCAGCCTCCTGAGGTTGAAGAGGCGCTGCTGCGCCTTCCTCACGATGCTGTCTGTGTGAGTGGAACAATTCAGTTTGTCTGTGATGTGTATGCCGAGGAACTTAAAACTTGCTACCCTCTCCACTACTGTTCCATCGATGTGGATGGGCGGGTGTTCCCTCTGCTGTTTCCTGAAGTCCACAATCATCTCCTTAGTTTTGTTGACGTTGAGTGTGAGGTTATTTTCCAGACACCACACTCCCTGTAGGGCCCGTTCATCAAGCCTACCACTCCTCCCTGTGCATGGCCCGTCGTGGGTGAACAGGGAGTACAGGAGAGGGCTCAGAACGCACCCTTGTGGGGCCCCAGTGTTGGTAAGATGTTGTTGCCTCACCACCTGCCCGTCAGGAAGTCCAGTACCCAGTTCCGGGGTCGAGACCCACTTGATGAGCTTGAGGGTACTATGGTGTTGAATGCCGAGCTGTTGTCGATGAACAGCATTCTCACATAGGTATTCCTCTTGTCCAGATGGGTTAGGGCAGTGTGCAGTGTGGTTGAGATTGCATCGTCTGTGGACCTATTTGGGCGGTAAGCAAATTGGAGTGGGTCAAGGGTGTCAGGTAGGGTGGAGGTGATATGGTCCTTGACTAGTCTCTCAAAGCACTTCATGATGACGGATGTGAGTGCTACGGGCGGTAGTCGTTTAGCTCAGTTACCTTAGCTTTCTTGGGAACAGGAACAATGGTGGCCCTCTTGAAGCATGTGGGAACAGCAGACTGGTATAGGGATTGATTGAATATGTCCGTAAACACACCGGCCAGCTGGTCTGCGCATGCTCTGAGGGCGCGCCTGGGGATGCCGTCTGGGCCTGCAGCCTTGCGAGGGTTAACACGTTTAAATGTCTTACTCACTTCGGCTGCAGTGAAGGAGAGACCGCATGTTTCCGTTGCAGGCTGTGTCAGTGGCACTGTATTGTCCTCAAAGCGGGCAAAAAGTTATTTAGTCTGCCTGGGAGCAAGACATCCTGGTCCATGACTGGGCTGGGTTTCTTCCTGTAGTCCGTGATTGACTGTAGACCCTGCCACATGCCTCTTGTGTCTGAGCCGTTGAATTGAGATTCTACTTTGTCTCTGTACTGGCGCTTAGCTTGTTTGATAGCCTTGCGGAAGGAATAGCTGCACTGTTTGTATTCAGTCATGTTACCAGACACCTTGCCCTGATTAAAAGCAGTGGTTCGTGCCTTCCACGAATGCTGCCATCAATCCACGGTTTCTGGTTAGGGAATGTTTTAATCGCTGCTATGGGAACGACATCTTCAACGCACGTTCAGCACACCGTATCAATTCGCTAATGTTGTTGTCACGAAACATCTCCCAGTCCACGTGATGGACATGCCTCTTGTGTCTGAGCCGTTGAATTGAGATTCTACTTTGTCTCTGTACTGGCGCTTAGCTTGAGAAGGAATAGCTGCACTGGTTACCAGACACCTTGCCCTGATTAAAAGCAGTGGTTCGTGCCTTCAGTTTCACACGAATGCTGCCATCAATCCACGGTTTCTGGTTAGGGAATGTTTTAATCGTTGCTATGGGAACGACATCTTCAACGCACGTTCTAATGAACTCGCACACCGTATCAGCGTATTCGTCAATGTTGTTTTAGTCGAAACATCTCCCAGTCCACGTGATGGAAGCAGTCTTGGAGTGTGGAGTCAGCTTGGTCGGACCAGCGTTGGACAGACCTCAGCGTGGGAGCTTCTTGTTTTAGTTTCTGTCTGTAGGCAGGGATCAACAAAATGGAGTCGTGGTCAGCTTTTCCGGGGCGGGGCAGGGCCTTATATGCGTCGCGGAAGTTAGAGTAACAATGATCCAGGGTCTTTCCACCCCTGGTTGCGCAATCGATATGCTGATAAAATTTAGGGAGTCTTGTTTTCAGATTAGCCTTGTTAAAATCCCCAGCTACAATGAATGCAGCCTCCGGATAAATCGTTTCCAGTTTGCAGAGAGTTAAATAAAGTTCGTTCAGAGCCATCGATGTGTCTGCTTGGGGGGATATATACGGCTGTGATTATAATCGAAGAGAATTCTCTTGGTAGATAATGCGGTCTACATTTGATTGTGAGGAATTCTAAATCAGGTGAACAGAAGGATTTGAGTTCCTGTATGTTTCTTTCATCACACCATGTCACGTTGGCCATAAGGCATACGCCCCCCCGTCTTCTTACCAGAAAGATGTTTGTTTCTGTCGGCGCGATGCGTGGAGAAACCCGCTGGCTGCACCGCTCGGATTGCGTCTCTCCAGTTAGCCATGTTTCCGTGAAGCAGAGAACGTTACAGTCTCTGATGTCCCTCTGGAATGCTACCCTTGCTCGGATTTCATCAACCTTGTTGTCAAGAGACTGGACATTGGCAAGAAGAATGCTAGGGAGTGGTGCACGATGTGCCCGTCTCCGGAGTCTGACCAGAAGACCGCTCGTTTCCCTCTTTTTCTGAGTCGTTTTTTTTTTTTTTTTTGGTCGCTGCATGTGATCCACTCGGTTACACTGGTTGTAAGGCAGAACACAGGATCCGCATCGCGAAAAACATATTCTTGGTCGTACTGACGGTGAGTTGACGCTGATCTTATATTCAGTAGTTCTTCTCGGCTGTATGTAATGAAACCTAAGATGACCTGGGGTACTAGTGTAAGAAATAACACGTAAAAAAAACAAAAAACTGCATAGTTTCCTAGGAACGCGAAGCGAGGCGGCCATCTCTGTCGGCGCCGGAAGTTATAGTGTCTATATGTAACCCTAGGCCTATATGTAGTGTCTATATGTAACCCTAGGCCTATATGTAGTGTCTATATGTAACCCTAGGCCTATATGTAGTGTCTATATGTAACCCTAGGCCTATATGTACCTATCTGACAGGACTCTGAGCATTTCTTGATCAGGGCGTTTTCAAGGATGTACTCCTCCACTGCTTTCTTCAGCCCAGGTTGAGCAGGATGTCCACTTTTCAACAGGAAGTGAAGGGGCTTAAGGAAGTAGTGCACCACGTCAGGGATCGTTTTCAAGGACTCCAGCCACTCTTTGTAGGCGTTTGCGTCCAACGCACCTGAGAACAGCAGGTCGCCTCCATTTAGTACCCCTCCTTTAATTTCCGAGTGGCGGTCACTGAACATGCTGCTGAAACTTCTGTTGGTGCCAAGTTTCTTCTTTAGTTCATTACAGTAGTGAAGCTCGGCGGTCAAACTAGAGCTGAATTGATATGACAAGGAGGCCTCGACATCGAGACAGTCTTTCACTGCAGTGACTGTCACTCCGTTCATAGTCGCCTGACAAGACTTGATGGAAGTTACAGCGCTCACTTTCCCTCCCAGGTTGACTTGAGAGGTGAAATTATGAAATGTATGTGTCTATCAGGTTTCTATAGGCCAGCTTAGAAATGAGGTCATAAACAGTGGGGAGCTTCTTCACCGAATTCAGAAATTGTTTGTGAAGAGGAGGATCTTCGACCAGGCTATATCTGAGGAAAAAAGTGACAATGGTTTGGTTAACATTTAACAATCGGTTGTATTTTAGTCTTTAATAGCAGTGAAGTTGAACGCAATTGGTAAGCATGTGATGGTATTGTATGTGATCTTATCATGCAATGGATACACAATATTCATGAAAAGCATTATATTAGCCTCATTACAGCCTCTTTAAGAATCTTTTAGTTTTGTCACTGAAGTTGAGCGCATCACCTGTAGATGCTACAATGGACTTCATGCCTGGTGAAACTGTATCTGTCCTGCTTCGACTTTGCAATGGCATATGTTGCTTCTCTGGAATCTGTCCCTCCAATGATTGTCTTGAACTTTACTTGAGGAATCTCTAGGTCCAGGCCAAGTTTCCAGTTGTTGGTCACGGCTGAAGTTGTGGTATTGATGAGGGACTCACTGGATTCATAGATGCTGCTTGAGACGTCCCGCTTGCAGTCGGTGATGGCTCTCCAGTTTGCCATGGCTGCTGGAAGCTTCTGTTTTATTCCACCCAAACATAAATTGACAGCTAACTCGCAAGTGTCTCCCTCCCGCTCCCAATTTTCCATGTCGATCACATAAGAACCTTTTCGCTGCATCTTCACAATGTCGAAACCTTCCCCTGCCAGGTTGTAACCAGGGACAAACTCGGCCTGCTCACATTCCTGTGGCTTGCCAGGAATCTTTCCCCTCAAACTCTCTGCCAGGCACTGGAGTGTGCCTGCCCAGCAGATCAGTAGAAGTAGACACAGCTCCTTCATCACTCTTAAAGAAAAAAAGTAGAAGTAATCAAAGTAAGTAGAAGTAATCAAAACAGATTTTTCACCTAGTCAGCATCAGCTCTGGGATTTGAAACTGCAACCTTTTGGTCACTGGCTCAATGCTCTTAACCGCTAGGCTACCTGCCACCACACACTGTAGTGACACGCTGTAGTGAGCTTGTAATGGTCATTTATGAGTAAATGTGTTGTACTAATCCATTTGATCAGTGAAATGTATTGCTGTTCCAAGCACTACATATTTATCAATTACAGTACAGTGCACATGAAATAAAGTTTTAAGAAATAGGACAATATACCTTAAGATCTGTATGAAGAATTGTTGTCCTTCAGGTTTTATGACTAGAGATCAAAAGATAACATGTATAAAAATTGAGACTTCATATCATACCATGTGCTCTTTCTCTTGGAGATGTAAAACGAAGAGTTGTTTCTTGATTCTATACTGGATGAGAGAGAAGAGCCTTTAAATACACTGCTGGATAGCTTGAGGTTTTTTGCTGGTCATTTTCACAGAATATTTAGTGGCAAACCCCAAATTTCAATGCAACAAAAAAAAGTACATTCTCCTCTGTTGTAATTGGGTGACAAGTCAGTTGGTGGTTTTAGCATTAGAATGCAAACATTAAGAGTTTTAGGAGTTTGATTATGCAAATATGGTTCTGTTTCAAGTAAAACATATTTAAGGATGATTTCATATGGTTGAAAGACGTAGTTTTCATTTTACTTGGACAGTAATATCTTCAATGATGTTCTTGCTCTGTAATTTTTTAAAATCTAACACATCTTCCTTTGAGTCACTCACACATAATCTTTTCACACTTTACCCTCACTGCAGCCACCATTACTGGTACAGAGTGCTTCGTGCGACAGCTTGGACAGCAGTGTAACTCTGTGGGTGTCAGTGACTTCAGAATGCATGGATATTGCACTGGCTTCTCCTTAATGTTGCAAAATAAACCACTTCAGCCACAAAGGCCAGAGATGGAAACTGAACTGGTTGCTGAGGGGAAGGTGGGGGAGAGCAAGCTTAAAAACTGAGGGGGCAAAAATATGTTTATCGTAGGGCTCGACTGATGATTAGCGAATGGTGTGATGATACTGTAGGCCTATAGTCTAGGCCACATCCAGCATTTTGAAATATACAATGTTTTGAAAATATATGCATCCTCTTACATTTGATGTCCCATCTGTGTATTTTGTGTTACAGGAGCACATGTTCATAATGTAAAAGTTGACATCACATGATGTTAGCAGTGTAGCTAAGTGTTTCCAGTATTTGTTCAGTCAGAGCACAGGTGCAGTGAGTACAGCTTGTGTGCATGAAGAATACGGTAGTGTAGCTACTATACATCTCCTAGTACAAGTCAAAATGATTGAAATCAAACTAGTCAATTTGCTTTACCACAGTACTGGGACATTCACATTCTCCTACAGGATAAACTACTGCCAGTAGTACTACTAGTTGAAACGTTAAGTCACGATGACAGTACAGTGACATTGCATTGCTGATACATTGCTCTTCATGGTACATGTGACCATAACCATTATACATGCAGTGTAAATTCTCCACATTACAGTATCATCATGATCTGTTTATTTGTATTTTATTTTCCAGCCATGAAAATATTTATTAAAAACACTCTACTGATTTTGATGTTCTGAAAACACAAGACCTCATCATTACCCCCTCCCCCTCCCCCAATGCTTTATTAAATGTTGATTTAGGATGATCTAAGTCACATAGTGAAAACAAGATAAGAGCACAGAATCAATTTTGCTTGTATTTCATTACAGCCAAGAATGGGCAATTAGTCTTTCAGAGTACATGACTCTTTCCCTTTAATTTAAACCATTGTAGCACTAATGCCAAACACAAGTTTATCTTCCATGAGTTTTCACCTGTCTGCAAATTCAAGTAATTTCTCTTAGCTCCAACAACACCATTCAACTTATATCATCCCTGTAAATTCCTGTTTTCCTTTTAATCACATTTTAACAGAATGAGCAAACCTCAAGCACAAATAAACAGCATGTAGTTTTATCAGCATATCGAGATTGAAAAGTATGGCAAAGGAAAGCTCTCATGTATAGACTATCAAAATGCATTGACCTTACACAAACATTTGGGTTGCTAGGTGTTCGCGTTATACAACCAACCATCTGTCCTATGTAACCATATCAAACAAAACATACAGTATCATGCTAATTTGAGTATCCCGGATTTACATTTACTATGTCACGTCTGGTCTTGCAACATAAGACACCTTGAAATGCTTACTTACAACCCTTAACCAACAACGCAATTTTAAGAAAAAAATAAGTGTTCATTTTTTTTTTTTATCTAAAAAAGAAGACAAGTAGGAGGCCAGTATGTTGCAGTAAACTTTTATGGAATATATTTACAAAATACTACATATAGCAGCAGTCAGCATTATACATCAGGATGAACAACTGCACGCATTTTGACTACTAGTCTTCCTCAGGCAGCGTTGTAGAGGGAAGCTGATGTGGCGGGGCAAGTAAATGTCGCATGTCAGGAAAATAAATTATGTACAAAACATAAATATAACATGATCACGTTAATGTATAGAGGCAACATGAAAAATAAATGTATACAACGGAAGTGCGTAAAGGATAATCTATCACAGTTTTGCGCGTAAAAGACAATACATGCACTTGTGCATCAAACACGTTCTATAAAAAACAATACGCACACCATGGAGATTATCAAACTCAGAGGAACAAGGCAAATACAGAGTTGAGTAGTCAGTCTAAGGTCTACTGCAGTCTAATGCTCATTTACCTTACAATACATTCACCACCTGCAGTGTCACCACAAGGGTTGCGCCCTTGATCATGACTCTCAGTTCCATTACATTACACATACCAGTCATTGGACTAAGCCCTGTCATTGAGCAATCCGGTGTAGTGTCCGTTTCAATATGCCCAGGAATTCTATTTCCTCTGTGGCCTAAGAGCACATGTACACAGACAGTCGACTGTAATCCACTCTCCATCTCCTGTGATTGATTGTTTACACACAGAAAAACACAGCTAGCTCCTCTGAGTCAGGGGAAGGGCACCTTAACCAGACATTGGTAAATTTAAAGTGGAAAATCTCAATAGATTCTAATGAACTGTAACCCTAGGCCTATATGTAATGTCTATATATAACCGTAGGCCTATATGTAATGTCTATATATAACCGTAGGCCTATATGTAATGTCTATATGTAACCGTAGGCCTATATGTAGTGTCTATATGTAACCGTAGGCCTATATGTAATGTCTATATGTAACCCTAGGCCTATATGTACTGTCTATATGTAACCCTAGACCTATATGTACTGTCTATATGTAACCCTAGGCCTATATGTACTGTCTATATGTAAGCCTATATGTATTGCAGTGACGACCTGTCATTCAGGGCAGGTGGTGCCTGTTTTGCATGTCATTTTGGCATTAGTACCTGTCACATATCAGTTTTCAAACAATGTAAAAAAACAAATATTTTATTGAGTTAATAAAGCCCCATACAAACATTTTTGTTTGTTTCTTGAGTAAGGCAGCTCCAAAATGCAGGTGTTTAAGCCTAGCTCAGTGCTTTCTGTGGTGGTGGGGCAGCCAGCGGAAAATACGGAGTGTAGGGGTTGGTAAGGTTCTCTAGTTGCATCGTGATTGGCTCAGTGTTCTGCCACTCATGGGGACACTATGTCACTGCAAAATCTGCAGGTAGAGCTCGAAAATTCAAGCCCCTGGGTGCTGCCATAGTTACATTAGAAGTGCCCATCCAAGAAGGCTCAAGGTCATTGGCCACAGATAAAATTATGTCAAATCACGTTATAAAATTGAATCCAATTTGGTTTGTCACATGCGCCGAATCCAACAGGTGTAGACCTTACAGTGAAATGCTTACTTACAAGCCCTTAATAAACCAATAATGCAGTTTTAAGAAAATACCCCCCCCATAAAAAAATAGTTAAAGAGCAGCAGTAAATAACAATAGCAGGGCTATATACAGGGGTACCAGTTCAGAGTCAATTAGTCAATGTGCGGGGGCACCGTTGTCAAGGTTGTTGAGGTAATTATGTACATGCAGGTGGGGTTATTAAAGTGGTTATGCATCGATGATGACAGAGAGTAGCAGCATCATGGGGGGGTGCAAATGGTCTGGGTAGCCATTTGATGAACTGTTCAGGAGTCTTATGACTTGGGGGTAGAAGCAGTTTAGAAGCCTCTTGGACCTAGGCTTGGTGCTCCGGTACCGCTTGCCGTGCGGTAGCAGAGAGAACAGTCTGGCTGGAGTCTTTGACAATTTTTAGGGCCTTCCTCTGACACTGCCTGGTATAGAGGTGTACTGGGCCATAAGCACGACCTCAGAAGTGCCTTGCGGTCGGAGGCCAAGCAGTTGCCATACCAGGCAGTGAATCAACCCATCAGGATGCTCTCGATGGTGCAGCTGTAAAACCTTTTGAGGATCTGAGGACCCATGCCAAATCTTTTCAGTCTCTTGAGGGGGAATAGGTTTTGTCGTGCCCTCTTGACGACTGTCTTGGTGTTTTTGGACCATGTTAGTTTGTTGGTGATGTGGACGCCAAGGAACTTGAAGCTCTCAACGTGCTCCACTACAGCCTCGTCAATGAGAATGGGGGCGTGCTCGGTCATTTTCCTGTACAATCATCTCCTTTGACTTGATCACGTTGAGAGAGAGGTTGTTGTCCTTGCACCACACGGTCAGGTCTCTGACCTCCTCCCTACAGTCTGTCTCTTCATTGTCGGTAATCAGGCCTACCACTGATGTGTCCTCAGCAAAATTAATGATGGTGTTGGAGTTGTGCCTGGCTGTGCAGTCATGCGTGAACAGGGAGTACAGGAGGGGACTGAGCACGCACACGTCCTGGTAATCCGTCTGGCCCAGCGACCTTGTGAATGTTGGCCTGTTTAAAGGTCTTACTGACATCGGCTGAGGAGAGCTTGATCACACAGTCACCAGGAACAGCTGATGCTCTCATGCATGTTTCGGTGTTACTTGCCTCGAAGCGAGCATAGAAGCTATTTAGCTCATCTGGCAACTCTTGGCTGTGCTTCCCTTTGTAGTCTGTAATAGTTTGCAAGCCCTGCCACATCCGAGGAGCGTCGGAGCCGGTGTAGTACAATTCGATCTTAGTCCTGTATTGACGCTTTGCTTGTTTGATGGTTCGTCGGGGAGCATAGCACGATTTCATATAAGCTTCTGGGTTAAAGTCCCGCTCCTTGAAAGCGAATGTTGCCTGTAATCCATGGCTTCTGTTTGGGGTATGTACGTACAGTCACTGTGTGGACGACATCCTCAATGCACTTATTGATAAAGCCAGTGACTGATGTGGTGTACTCCTCAATGCCATCGGAAGAACCCCGGAACATATTCCAGTCTGTGCTAGCAAAACAGTCCAGTAGTTTAACATCTGCTTCATCTGACCACGTTTTTTATAGACTGAGTCACTGGTGCCCCCTGCTTTAATTTTTGCTTGTAAGCAGGAATTAGGAGGATAGAGTTATATATCTACCGTAGCTTTGATTGGATTGATCATGTCAACAACATACTTTCAAAATCGGAGCTAGCAAGCTAGACAAGCAGTCATCTTCATGAATCACGTCGACAATCTACTGGCAAATCCTTTTCAATCCTAGTCATATGAAGAAAAATTATAGATAAAAAGTATCAGTGCTCATTGGCCATTGGACATAAACATTACACAAGTTGTAAATTGCAAATTCAACAATGAGTGGTTTGGAAGGAATCAGTGGCTAACTGCAATAGTTGCAAAGCAATCACTAGCCTGCTATTCAGTGGAGTGGAAGTTTATTTCACCTTTATTCATTTAACCAGGTAGGCAAGTGGAGAACAAGTTCTCATTTACAATTGCGACCTGGCCAAGATATAGCAAAGCAGTTCAACACATACAACAACACAGAGTTACACATGGAGTAAAACAAACATACAGTCAATAATACAGTAGAAAATAAGTCTATATACAATGTGAGCAAATGAGGTGAGATAAGGGAGGTAAAGGCAAAAAAAGGCCATAGTGGCACTGTAAATACAATATAGCAAGTAAAACACTGGAATTTGCAGTGGAACAATGTGCAAGGTAGAGATAGAAATAATGGGGTGCAAAGGAGCAAAATAAATAAATACAGTAGGGGGAGAGGTAGTTGTTTGGGCTAAATTATAGATGGGCTATGTACAGGTGCAGTAATCTGTGAGCTGCTCTGACAGCTGGTGCTTAAAGCTAGTGAGGGAGAGAAGTGTTTCCAGTTTCAGAGATTTTTGTAGTTCATTCCAGTCATTGGCAGCAGAGAACTGGAAGGAGAGGCGGCCAAAGGAATAATTGGTTTTGGGGGTGACCAGAGAGATATACCTTCTGGAGCGCATGCTACAGTGGGTGCTGCTATGGTGACCAGCGATCTGAGATAAGGGGGGACTTTACCTAGCAGGGTCTTGTAGATGACCTGGAGCCAGTGGGTTTGGCGACGACTATGAAGCGAGGGCCAGCCAATAAGAGCGTACAGGTTGCAGTGGTGGGTAGTATATGGGGATTTGGTGATAAAACGGATGGCACTGTGATAGACTACATCCAATTTATTGAATAGGGTATTGGAGGCTATTTTGTAAATGACATCGCCGAAGTAGAGGATTGGTAGGGTGGTCAGTTTTACAAGGGTATGTTTGTCAACATGAGTAAAATATGCTTTGTTGTGAAATAGGAAGCCAATTCTAGATTTAACTTTGGATTGGAGATGTTTGATGTGAGTCTGGAAGGAGAGTTTATAGTCTCACCAGACACCTAGGTATTTGTAGTTGTCCACATATTCTAAGTCAGAACCGTCCAGAGTAGTGATGTTGGACGGGCGGGCAGGTGCAGGCAGCGATCGGTTGAAGAGCATGCATTTAGCTTTACTTGTATTTCAGAGCAATTGGAGGCCAAGGAAGGAGAGTTGTATGGCATTGAAGTCAAAAGCCTTGGCCAGATCAATGAATACGTCTGCACAGTATTGTTTCTTATCGATGGCGGTTAAGATATCGTTTAGGACCTTGAGCTTGGCTGAGGTGCACCCATGACCAGCTCTGAAACCAGACTGCACAGCGGAGAAGGTATGGTGGGATTCGAAATGGTCTGTAATCTGTTTGTTGACTTGGCTTTCGAAGACTTTAGAAAGGCAGGGTAGAATAGATATAGGTCTGTAGCAGTTTGGGTCAAGAGTGTCCCCCCTTTGAAGAGGGGGATGACCGCAGCTGCCTTCCAATCTTTGGGAATCTCAGATGGCACGAAAGAGAGGTTGAACAGGCTAGTAATAGCGGTTGCAACAATTTTGTCAGATAATTTTTTAGAAAGAAAGGGTCCAGATTGTCTAGCCCGGCTGATTTGTAGGGGTCCAGATTTTGCAGCTCTTTCTGAACATCAGCAGACTGGATTTGGGGAAGGCTTGGGCGAGTTGCTGTGGGTGTGTAGTGCTGTTGACCGGGGTAGGGTTAGCCAGGTGGAAAGCATGGCCAGCCGTAGAAAAATGCTCGAAATTCTCAATTATAGTGGATTTATCGGTGGTGACAGTATTTCCTATCCTCAGTGCAGTGGGCAGCTGGGAGGAGGTGTTCTTATTCTCCATGGACCTTAGTGTCCCAGAACTTTTTTGAGTTGTTTTGCAGGAAGTAAATTTCTGCTTGAAAAAGCTAGCCTTGGCTTTTCTAACTGCCTGTGTATATTGGTTTTTAGCTTCCCTGAAAAGTTGCATATCACATGGGCTGTTCGATGCTAATGCAGAACGCCATAGGATGTTTTTGTGTTGGTTAAGGGCAGTCAGGTCTGGAGAGAAGCAAGGGCTTTATCTGTACCTGGTTCTACATTTCTTGAATGGGGCATGCTTATTTAAGATGGTGAGGAAGGCATTTAAAATAAAAAAAACAGGCATCCTTTACTGACGGGATGAGGTCAATAACCTTCCAGGATACCCCGGCCAGGTCGATTAGAAAGGCCTGCTCGCTGAAGTGTTTCAGGGAGCGTTTGATAGTGATGAGTGGAGGTAGTTTGACCTCTGACCCATTACGGATGCAGGCAATGAGGCAGTGATCGCTGAGATCTTGGTTGAAAACAGCAACGAAAAGATGCTCGACTATGCATATAATTGACAGCTTTGGAAAGAAAACACTCTGACGTTTCCAAAACTGCAAAGATATTGTCTGTGAGTGCCACAGAACTAATGCTACAGGCGAAACCAAGATGAAATTTCATACAGGAAGTGCCCCAGATTTTGAATGCGCTGTGTTCCAATATCTCCTTATGGCTGTATATGGGTCACGAATGAGCTTAGACTTTCTGTCGTTTCCCCAAGGTGTCGACAGCATTGTGACGTATTTGTAGGCACATCATTGGAAGATTGACCTTAAGACTACATCTACCAGTTGGCCGCTTGGTGTCCTCCGTTGCAATTATTGCGTAATCTCCAGCTGCGTGTATTTTTCGTTTGCTTCGAGGAGAAACACAGCTGCCACGAATGATTTATCATCGAATTATTCTAAACAACGTTTGCCATGTTTCTGTCGATATTATGGAGTTAATTTGGTAAAAAGTTTGGCGTTGTAGAGACTGCATTTTTGGATTTTTTTTCTTAGCCAAACGTGTGGTAGAGGGGATCAATCCAATTGGCAAAATAGATATAGTTATAGTGACCCAAGAACATTTGTCCGATAGCAGCCGATAAGTCAGCTATCTGAATAAATCTAACGATTAGCGGGCCGCAGATGGGCGTTCAGGTAACGTTGCGACGGAGGGGCAATTGGATAACTCCCTCAGGCAGATAACGTCAGTAGACCAGTCGCGAAGGCTCTGCATCGGCAGTAAAACGGGTCCGGATAGGTGATTGTAGCCCAGGAGTGGCTGATGGAACTCTTCAGCTGGCTAGCTCCTGAATAATTGATGTTTGCTCCGGGATCAACGTAAGCCAATAGTCACACGGATAGCAGCTAGCTAGCTGCAAGATCCAGGTGTAAATGTCCAGAGCTTTCGGTTGAAATCCGGGGATATGGAGAGAAAAATAGGTCCGGTATGTTCTGGTCTGAGTCGCTTTTGTACAAAACTGGCAATAGCTTTTCGAGCTAAAGGATAGCTGATGACCATCAACCGTGGTTAGCTGAATACTAACGTCAGCCAGTAAACTGGCTAGCTTCTGGATAGCTTCTGGTTAGCTTCTGGAAGTGTGATCCAAGTTTGTGTTTAAGTATATTTAAAACCAAATACTTTTAGGCTTTTTCTCAAGTAGAATTTTACTGGGTAACTTTACTTTTATTTGAGTAACTTTCTATTAAAGTATCTATAATTTTACTCAAGTATGACAATTGGGTACTTTTTCCACAACTGCTAATTATGACGTTTCTGCGCTAAACTAAGTTGACTATTTTCTGAAATAGAACTCCCTTCAGTCCAGGATCCCGTAGTTCTTAAGTTGATTTCTCTCGTGAATTATTTGATTTCTCTCTAGAGAATTGGCACGTTGGGCTCACAAAAATACAGAATTAAATGGAATTCAAGTAATTGAACCAAAATCAGTCAATAATCGCACAGCACTATTTATTCAAGGCACAATGATCGCAATTAGGCCTATACTATCTCTTTTGAATAACTGCTTTTTCTTCATAAGGACACGTCTCAATTGCCTCTAAGAGGCCAGTATTTTACTGCAGGTAGCACCTGTTTTACTCCACCAGGTCCTTAGGCTACCATCACATGGGTCACAGCAGAGTGACATTTGAATCCACAACTCTATCCTCTCCAGAAATTTTGTTAATATGAACAACTGTGCACTATAGCTGTGCACTGTAATGCTAGAATACACATGTTGGAAGAAATATGACATTTCTCAATACTACCCCACTTTTCCTGAATGTTAACCATTGATGCCCATTTAACTAAATGTCTTATAAATTCCTAGACACACTCCCTAGAGTACCAACTATTCTTTGTTGTCTTTATTAAGGTTAAGTATATTCTTGTAGTGCAATCCGCACGTTCTCTGCTATTCTATGTCATGGTTAGCGTTTACCTTCTTCGTTATCTGGTTAAATTTGCCTTGAGTTATCACAGTCAAACAGTCACGTGTGTCCAAGAGCCAAACGTAACCGTCTTTGTATATAGCAACCACACCCCAGGAACCCTATTTGCCTATTTGTTGGCGATGATGAATGCAGCAGAAAGACTCTAAAACCCTTCGAGTGTTACAATGAGGACCTTAAGCTTTTCCCTTACCTTCATCCTCCAGTTGTCTTTGACCCCAAAGCCTTATGTTGCAGGTGAGATAAATACACTTCCTCTTCAACAACATGCATTTATTTGTTTGGGATATTCATTGGGTGTGTATGTTGTTTTGATCTAGTCTAGAATTATACTTTTTTTTTTCCCCAGATTTTTTTTGTTTTATTTTTTACAATAGAAATGACCTGACCATGTCAGTTGTAAATAGTCCCAATAGTACCATCCCTGAAATATTTGTTTTTTTGTTGTCTAGACAGTGGTCGGTTGAAGAGACATATTTCAGTATATTCTGTGCCAGAGAGTCACATACACTGTAACAGTACACAAAAACACAAGCATCAAAAAGGGTGAGGGTATTGCTGATAACCTTGCTTTACCTGAAAATATAGCAAGTTATATTGCATAGGCTTAAAGCCGTGATAAAACATTTTAAAAGAAGGAAATTACAATGGGATCATATTATATGCTATTACGTCAAAATGGGATACGGCTCGCTAAATTTCATTCAGCTAAAGTAAATTTGACCTGAAGTTCATTGCATTAATTTGCAGCTGCTAATGGGACTTTGACCAAATAAAAGTATACAGTACCAGTGTTCTTTATGTCTGAGCTAGCTCCAGCAAAGCGACAGCACACTAGACAGAGCCTATATGCCTTATACTCACAACAAGAGGTATCATGTGAGTTTTTGGTTTAAAATGCTTGTAATGTCTGTTTGCAAAGGAGTGGACTGGGAAACTCAGAATGTGGCATTTGAGTCCAATACAACTGATAGGTAAGGTATCAATAACATTTTCAAAACTTCTGTTCACCAGCATTTATTTCCAAATGTGTTTTGAATGCAGTTATTTGAATTGTGTAACGTGCATTATAGATTTTTTTTCAATGTGGTATTTCAATGATCCAGGTTTGATAAGCATCATTAGGGTGTAAAACTTTTTAGAACCTTTGTAGCATAATCCAAATAACATGCCTAAATCACCTTGTTGAAAATGAGGAACTATGAAGATATTGTTCTTTTTTTCTAACCAAAGTTTTGGTTTTGTCAGGTACATACTGCCACCAACTGAAAAGACTCCACAGGACCTTGTCTCCTCACTAACATACTCAGATACTGCATTATCCAGTGCTGATTTACATGAGCATGTCAAGCCACAGAAAGCCTGTGCAGTGCCCAATAGTGCCAAGTTGTGGCCCGTGAAAGCCCTTATCATGTCTGAGTCACATTGTAGGCTGTTTGGAAATGTCAGTGTTAGCCATATTATACCAAGGAGGTACTGTGAAAGTGGTTTGAAAATGATTTGGTCCCTCTTTCAATCAGAAGCTACTCGTTTGGTGGTGAAAGTAATAACACCTTTATTAGAGGTTGTCACAATGTCTTTACACTTGTTCTCTAGTCTTTTTAAGACAGTTACACCACAATCATTTGTCCAGATTGACTCTGATAGAATTGATCAACACAATACTGTATCTGAGGTAAATATGTCCTATGGTCATCAGAATATAGACCACCAGAATATAGTGATCCTGGAGGATGACCCTGTAGTGATGGAGTCAGCCTCCTTCCTCTTTGAGAAGCGCCCCTCTGTGTCGACTCTACTGAGGTACCACAAGGGGGCGCTGAAAGTCCTCAGGGGCTCTCAGACCCTTTTGACCAGAGACAGTCGTGTCGTACTGGTGGGTCATGGCAGCAAGGGCAGTGATGGTGTGGCCAGACTAGGAGGTTATGGGCCAGAGGAGCTTGCCAAAGTTGTGGTGGCCATGAAGATAGAAGATGGGCATCTGCACACCCTCAGCCTGGTGGGCTGTGCACTAGGAAAGGACCTCAAGTTTGCAGAGCGGCTGCTTCAAGCGCTCATCTCACTCAACGTGGAGACCAAACTGCACCTGAGGAGCTCAGCACTATCCGTCAGGCCCAACGGAGAGAAGGTGACCAGAGAGGAGGGGGTCTGGAGGCATAAAGACGGCAGTAAGAAAGTAATCGCCCAGCTGGACCAGAACGGTAACCTGCTGACCAGAGTGGAAGGAGACGACAGAGGACAGGTCATTCCCAACTACCAGGGGCACGCCCTATACATACAGACTTTAGAATGGCCGACCCACCCTCAAATGTTTGTCTCAGCAAACTTGCGTAAGAAGTACACCTCGATTGACTGTTTAGAGGGGCTTACATGGAGCCTGTTTTTTGAGGAAAATGAAAGAAGGCGCGCTCCAGATTACATCCCAGTGCACAAACAGGGGAACCTCACGTCCGTGTGGCTGGCTGACCACAAACCCATGGAAGACATACCCATCAAGCACCTCACCACCATTCTCGATCTGCTGGTGGAGATCAGGTACAATGCCAGGGAAGACACCGACTTTGACTTGTATTACGTTCTGAACGACTGCATCTTTAAGGTGCAGAGGAGAACCTTCTACGCCTCCCTGGTGGGGAAGTACATTCATTCTAACCATCTGGAAGAAATGGAGAAATTCACTGATGCTTTCAGGCACCAGAAGGAGGACTATTCCCTCCAAGAGCTTAGACAGGGCCTCAAGGCGTCCGAATTCAACAACTTCTGCCGCCAGACGTTCCAGCTGCAACGATGTGTCCAGGACTGTGAACGCTGGGGCCACTACTTCATGGCTGCTGTGTTCTCTGCATCTGTCCGAAACTTCCGCACATTCTCACTCTTCCTTATGAGTGTTATCGCTTGTGAGGTGGGCCGATCCCAAGGCTCTGACAGCTCACTCTGTACAGCCTTTGTTGGGGATGACCACCCTATGGTAGGGGACGACCCTTGGCTTGAACGCAGTAGACGCGGGTTCTATGGCTGCACGGTGGGCAAAGCTGAGGAGATGATGACCAAACGAGACACACTCGACTGGCTGGATCAGGTTGTTTCCAAGGAGAATGCCCTCTTTGCCAAGTCCAAGCAGATGATGAGTGGCGTCGACCACGACCAGGAGACAGAGCTTGATATCTTTGGGAGGGTCAAGGTCATGAATAAATATGTGTTTTCATCTTTCCTTGAATTCTTTCGAGGAACGCCAGAGGGGAAGAAGCTGGCAAGAGGATGCAGAGCTTGAGGATAGTACATGGCTTCTAGATGACCAAAACCCTATTCAACGAGATTGAAAATTGTAATAATTGTTACTGGCTAATATCTGTTAAATATGGGAGGCAAAATTATAGTTTAATTAATGTCTAATTAAGCAATATGGGCCAAGGGGGTGTGGTATATTGACCAATATTTCAAGACTAAGGGCTGTTCTTATGCACAACGTGAAGAGGAGTGCCTGGATACAACTCATGGCTGTGGTACAGTATATTGGCCATAAACCACAAACCCCTGAGTTGCCTTATTGCTATTATAAACTGGTTACCAACATAAATAGAATAGTAAACAAGTATTTTTGCATCATAGCCGTGGTATATTGTCTGATATACACACACGGCTAAAATGCTGTTTCAGCCAATCATCATCTAGGACCCAAACTACCTGGTTTATAATGAATGTCTCATGTCTATTTTAATCTCTATGGGCAAAATGCTGTTTCAAGAAACATTTGTGTGTGGCATTTAAGTCCATCTCCACTTATTTCACGAAGTAGGCCTAATTGTGATTTGTGTGGTTATCAGTTATGGGCAATTGTCCAAATAATGAAACATTCATTAACATTTAGGCCATCAAGTTTCCAAACCTGTAAGGAATGTTGTTAGATTTAGCACCATTTGCTTTTATTTAGCACAAAACTATAAACATCAGAATATGGTTCTAGCTAGTATTGGTACAAGCTAATTGACACAACAATGTACAATAATTTCTGAGGTTAATTTCTGTACTATCTATTAAATATTCACCCATCCGGGAATTCATCCTTTGAGTACAGTTCTGGGTTGGTGTGTTGGCTAGGTTCCGTAAGGAATACAAAGGTCTAATTAAGTAAGTAAGTTGCTGGGTTGGCTTTGTTATTTGAATAATTGCGACGCATCATGTGACTATAAAAAACTGTATTGTTGACTTAGGAAGATACCATTGCTTTTAGCATTGGCGATTGTAGTTCAGAATTTTAGAATGGCATTCTCCATACAGGGATTCACTGGACCTGCTAGCACTCATGCAAAAAATAATGCTTCTAGTAGCTGTCATGGATGAATGCAAATCTACAAACTGTGAATGTTTAGATAAGACATTCCCATTGAACAATTCAAAATGAGCTGATTCATTAGACAATGTGATGTTCAGAGGTTGTATGAAAATGTGTAATAAATGCCATTTGCCCAATAGACTTATTTTGCCAAAATGATAATACTGTAGTAAGAATGTAACAATTACACACTGAATACAATGTGTGCTGTATAGTTGTGACAACTATACATCTAGTTCATACATTGAAATATGTATATGATGATTTTTTTTGTTTGATCACAAAACGTATTTTGCAAAATGCTTATCTGTTGATTAATGATGAAAGTGCTAATTCAACCAAAATAAATCATAATAATGGATTTCACCATTGTTGCAATATTTTATTAGAACATTTTTGGTCATGTTTTACGATGTTATTACAATGGCCAGTATAAAGAGAATTACAAAGTATAAATACAAAACTGCAATACCACAGTGGGGAAAACATTGTTTAAGGAAACATGCTATGGGGACACTGCATCACCAGCACTGTATGTATGAGACTACTGGTGGCTCAAAGGTGCTATCCACTAATGTGTACTGCCATATGTAAATTCATATTTATTTCTTGCAAAGCACCTAAAGCTGGCTCATGGTTTTCTGATTTCACTTTGGGTCATACGTCATTTAAGGATTCTTTGTAGTGGTTACACTGGTAGTAGGCCAAAAGGAAAGCCGTTCAGGATTTTTTGGATGGAAAGGCCAACACTTATAACACTCAGGGAGTACAACAAAAATCCTGTAAACCAAGTGGTATAGAGCTAAGAGATGAGCACTGCTGGCACTACCAAGCATGAGAGATTTACATAAAAAGGCCTGTCGTGGAGGGGGTGAGTACTATGTGAGTGTCCAGGACTGGATGGGAGTAGTACGGTGAGAAGGGGTACGGACACTGGGTGGGATACTATGAGGCTGTCTGGTTCCCCCTGGCTCACACCACCATCAGAAGACATGGACCTCACAGGAGCACACAGCTGCACTTGGACACCTTCTCGCTGCTGAGAAGACCATGCTGCGTGGTGGCCAGTGACTGGATCAAGCCCCAGAAGTGTTTGAAGGTGATTCCCTCGCCGTCCGACACACCCATCTGTCTCATCACCTCGCCCAGGCCTTGCTCTGAGCCTCCAGTCTGGGGGAGGTAGGGAGCACAAAAACAACTCTTCATTATATGGACACAGTATTTTACCTATTGACAGGCAATAAGAAATAAAGTAATCATGCATAGACATGTATTAGAAGCAAGTTAGCAATTAGTCTATTGCACTTTTGAGAGTATAACATTGTTGCCTACGTTACTCAGTAGGTTACGTTCATAACAGTACTGCTATTCCAAGCAGTAATTATTCTATCAATAATTAAACTGAATAACTACTGTCAACATGTTTGACTTCAAAATCTACTATTGGCATCTCTTCAACTGTATGCAGCTGTATAAATACAGCATGTGAGTACTTTGTCAACTAACTGTGTCACGTTTCAGGCTTTGTTACCCTCTAGTGGTTATAAACATCCCTTTTTCAGGACCCTGTCTTTCAAAGATAACTTGTAAAAATCCAAATAACTTCACAGATCTTCATTGTAAAGGGTTTAAACACTTACCATGCTTGTTCAATGAACCATAAACAATTAATGAACATGCACCTGTGGAATGGTCGTTAAGACACTAACAGCTTACAAACAGTAGGCAATTAAGGTCACAGTTTTGAAAACTTAGGACACTAAAGAGGCCTTTCTACTTATTCTGAAAAACACCAAAAGAAAGATGCCCAGGGTGCTGCAAGGAGGCATGAGGACTGCAGATGTGGCCTGGGCAATAAATTGCAATGTCCATACTGTGAGACCTCTAAGACAGCGCTACAGGGAGACAGGATGGACTGCTGATCGTCCTCGCAGTGGCAGACCATGTCTAACAACACCTGGACTGAGGGCTTGTAGGCCTGTTGTAAGGCAGGTCCTCACCAGACATCACCGGCAACAACATCGCCTATGGGCACAAACCCACAGTCGCAGGACCAGACAGGACTGGCAAAAAGTGCTCTTCACTGACGTGTTGCGGGTTTGTCTCACCAGGGGTGATGATCGGATTCGCGTTTATCGTCGAAGGAATGAGCGTTACACCGAGAACTGTACTCTGGAACGGGATCGATTTGGAGGTGCAGGGTCAGTTATGGTCTGGGGTGGTGTGTCACAGCATCATCGGACTGAGCTTGTCATTGCAGGCAATCTCAACGCTGTGCGTTACAGGGAAGACATCCTCCTCCCTTATGTGGTACCCTTCCTGTAGGCTCATCCTGACATGACCTTCCAGCATGACATTGCCACCAGCTATACTGCTCTTTCTGTGCGTGATTTCCTGCAAGACAGGAATGTCAGTGTTCTGACATGGCCAGCAAAGAACCCAGATCTCAATCTCATTGAGGATCGGAGGGTGAGGGTTAGGGCCATTTCTCCAGAAATGTCCGGGAGTGGGGTAATGAGGAGATGCACTGCAGTACTTAATGCAGCTGGTGGCCACACCAGATACTGACTGTTACTTTTGGTTTTGACTCCCCCTTTGTTCAGGGACACATTATTCCATTTCTGTTAGTCACATGTCTGTGGAACTTGTTCAGTTTATGTCTCAGTTGTTGAATCTTGTCATGTTCATACAAATATTTACACATGTTAAGTTTGCAGAAAATAAACACAGTTGACAGTGAGAGGACGTTTCTTTTTTTTGCTGAGTTTAGATGTCTTAAAGTAATGATGGAAAGCATTCCAGCTGACTACCTCATGAAGCTGGTTGAGAGAATACCAAGAGTGTGCAAAGCTGTCATCAAGGTGAAGACTGACTACTTTGAAGATTCTCAAATATAAAATATATTTGGATTTGTTTAACACTTTTCTGGTTACTACATGATTCCATATGTGTTATTTCATAGTTTTGATGTCTTCACTATTAATCTACAATGTAGAAAATAGTAAAAATAAAGAAAAGCCTTGAACGAGTAGTTGTGTCCAAACTCTTGACTAGTACTGTCAATATTTACAAAAACATATATGGGGGATTGGAAATGAAGCAGACAATTACATTGATGGACGCTACAATCTATATTCAATATTAAAGCTGATCTAGCCCCCCCCCCCCAACAAAAAAAGTATAATAAAAAATATGACCTAAAACATTGTAGTTACTCCACAATACTAACCTAAATTACAGATTGAAAAGAAGGATGCCTGTACAGAATATGCATCCTGTTTGCAACAAGGTACTTAAGTAATACTACAAAATATGACATTGAATGTTCTTGAGTGGCCTAGTTAAAGTTTTGACTTAAATCGGCTTGAAAATCTATGGCAAGACCTGAAAATGGATGTCTAGCAATGATCAACAATCAAAAACAAATGAATCCGTTTTGAATTCAGGCTGTAACACCACAAAATGTGGAATAGATTTTAATTCTGAAATGTGAGAAAGCTGCCAGCCAGGCACATGCAAACACAGTGGATATTTCTGTCTGCTGGAAACAATAGGAAATTGATTTGGGAAAATATTTCCTGTCCTGAACGCTGCACCACAGCTGAGACAATATAAAGAGCTGTTTCCTGGAATCCCATTTAAATGATGTGATCATTACTTTTCCTTTGAAATTGACTCTGGTTTTGGAGAAGTCTAAGACTGGACATAATGAAAAACATATGGACTTGGTAATTAAACATAATTTTCACTTCAACAGTTGTGTATACTGCCCCCCTCCTCTTGACCTCAATTGCCTTTCACAACAAATATGTCCTAGCTGTTGTGGCTAACTATTGTGTAGCAGAAACGCTGTACTTGGTTGTCGCGTTTATGGTGGATGAAGTAGACTTGGTGCAAGGAGTCATATTACAATAAAACAATTTTCTGCTCTTCATTAGGAAAACAGTTATTTATTTATCTGTTAGTTTGTTTCAGTCCCTCTAGATGAAAGATCAACCTTGAGCCTTCCTCACTTGCTCATGTATTTGAACCGGCCATTTCCTGTTTTTCAAAAGCATAGCTATCTTTGTCACCCTCTGGTAGATTCAGACTCGTCCTGGAAAACTGCCTTGGGCCTGAGACAACTAAGCAGCCAGTTCCAACATGAATACATGGCAAGATACATTGGCCTTTTCAGTGATTGAAAAAAAGCTTGTTTAAAACTCAATTGGTGACTGAAGCACAGTAGATCACATAAATCGTGGATTTGTATTGAACCTGGCAACCAACGCCTACAGGCCTTTCCTGAGTGTTTGTTTGGGAGTCATAGGATGTGGCGTGTACTGTATGTGTGTGGTTGAGTGGGGGGGGGGGTAGTAAGAGTCAGAGTCACGCCCTACTGGTAGAATCAATGGCAGGTGTGGCCGGGGAGGGCGAGGGCAATGTAGCTGACAGTTGCAGCTTATGTACCTTGACTAAGTTGGGCAGCTGGGAGGAGAGGAGGTCTTTGAACTCTTTGGTTTGGAGCGTGGGACCTTTATTGGCCGCAGCGGCATGGAACTTTGTGACCAAAGTGTTGATGGCCTTTTCCAGGTCGGAGTGCTGCGCCAGAGGAGGAGAAATGAACGAGTTAGGGTGGGGGGATCAAATAATATAACAATAACAAAAGCATTATCTGACAGTACTTTGAAGTTCATTATGTGACGTTTATTATTATAATAGATCATTAAGAAAGAAAGTTAACATATTCATCAGACAGACTCCCCAGGTGAGTGCCGAAGTGTACCGACCTCCACTCAATTTAGTCCCAAATACCAAAACAATCAGACACACTCACATCCTCCCTCAAGTGCATATCCAGCATGCCTCCATGCGTCGGAAGTTTACGCAAAGACGACACTCCGATGTTTAACCCTGTCCTTGAGTGACTGTTCGAACAACACTGCAGCCTTCTTCTCCGCACAAATCACGCACTGCTCCATTCAGTTAATTAACTTGTGTTTGTATTGCACCTTTCACGAGTATCAGTGTTACTGAAAGCTTGGTGGTTAACCAAAGAATTGTGAGAAACAATACGAGAACAGTTATACTCCAACAAGATCAGTTACACTTCCAGGTTGCAAATGACATGTTTGAAAAGTAGACCTTATGTTTGGCAGTGGAATATGAAACTGTGTCACACAGACTTGTTATGTTAGTCATTGTGAAGGACATCATTCCATACTCTCTTTAAACGAAGAACCAAACACCCAATCTATTGTAACTGTTGTTTTTTTTGTTCATACTACTTTTTATTTATATCCTAAATCACTAACATTAAATAACTGTTCAGGGACTTTGCTATGTCACTCACCCCTATTCAAATAGATATTTGAATATGCTATTGAAATGTGAGCATCTGTGGGTGGGTCGGGAGGAGAAGCTTCAGTAACGAGAGACTATTGGAAGGCAAATTGAGACAACTTGTCTACATGTAGAAGGTACTTGAAATACCTGCAGGTTGGTAGCTACAGTATGACAGCTCAACCCCTCACTGTTGATTTTCAGGGTGTGCCAGGGGCGGAGTCCTGGGCCAGATGGGCTGTTCAATTTTTAGCCCATTGGGTCTGTCTAACTTAGATTTTTCACGCAAAATGAACTGGCTAATAATGGGGGCCTAACGGGGGAAATGGCCCAATGTGGGGGCCTCGAGGAAAAACTTGGCCAGTGTCTTAGAAATGCCAGGTCCGATTTATGGTCCGTGCCCGATTCGTGCATGAGAGGCTTGGGAAACAGGGTGAGGAATCAGTGGTGACTTCAAACTGTATTCTCCCAAACACTAAAACAAATTCGTTGACACATCCAAAAACAAAGTTGTTGTTTCAGTTGTCAGGGTAGGAAATCAAGTAGAATAAAAAGCCTGACTCACTAGGCCACCATAAAAATCTCGTGGTAGGCCTAATCCTACTACAGTGTTCATTTTGTAACGTTTCCACAAATAACCTTAGCTCACAGCAGCCAACAAAAGTCATAAAATTGATACAGTAAGTAACAATGATACGGCGCTTGCTAACCGACAGTAAGTATCTCATTGTATGAATGTCTATCTGTATTTCTGTTCGTCTAGCTGTCATCCCTCACACACTGGCCTATATTCAAAGAACGTGTCTGTGTCCTAGGCCATGGGGACAGAATCTGAATGGACTGATTGCCACCCCGTGCTTTCCATTTCCATACACGGTGTCTGTCTATAGACACAACTGAGAATAGCTCATTGCTCCCTCGTCAACATATGGCCTAGATTAATTTGTTCTTGGCCATATTCTTTGATGCTGTTCTAGCATGCACACTGATCAGTGCATTGAAATTATAACTTGTAAACTCGCGTTAAGAGTGCATATAAAGTAGGCTATATGCAAACGCGCCTATAAAAATAATACGATCTCATAGACTGTGTCATGATGGAAATTGGATAGCATAATATGTCAATGGAATATTGGTTAAACTACATCTTGTGCCACTTCCAACGGTAATCAGAACGATGCGTAGAAGTTGGGGGAAGTTATCACCAAAAGAATGCAACAACTCCATTCCTTGCTTCTAGGACGAGATAAGCCACCATCTCTTCAAGTGCAACGTTTTGACAAGTGCTGATTTTAAAATTGTATAGTAGGCCTACCTGTTCAGCCATTTGGATCGTTTTGTGCTGTCCTTTTTCAAAGTAAAGTTTTCTCTCTGCGACGTTCGGTATGCTAATTGTTACTTTTCTCGCTCAGTGTTCCATTGCTTCCTAAATCCTCCCACTCCCCCAAAAAAATCCAACTGCAATTCGATTCCACCTTCCGTGTCAGTCTAGAAAGATATGGGGAAAATTATAGTGCGCTCAGTGTAACTCGATGCATTTGGGACTGTAAACTTCACGAGGCAAAAAGTCTACATGCAGTCATATAGGCCTTTACCACACTTCTTTAACTATTATTACGAAGTTCTCTTTTGTTTCGAAGTGTTCCACGTTTTGCAGAGAGTAGCCTACAGAGTTGTGCGTTTAAAATGTAGGCTATTCAAGAATAGAGCCCGCGAGTGCGTCACTAAACATCTGGAAACATTTAGCAAAAGTTTAAACAGTCTGCAAGTTTAGGCTGGAGTTTTTCTTTATTGTTGCACATTTTAACCCCTCATATAAGCCTACCTATTTTTATGCAGTTTCTGTTAAAGCTTTGAATATCCACCAAAATAATACATTTCTCAATGTTGTAAGAAACCTTTATGAACCATGCATGGACGGTCCCCATTGGACATTTTTTTTCGAGGACGTTTATAATAAAAGTCGTTTGTCACTGTCCGTTCCGATTTCCATTAGCCCTACATTCACTTTGATACGTCATCAGAGGTTGAGAAGGAAATGCTGGAAAAAGCGATGCGCTCACAATGAACAGGCGCGACCACATTCTTGAAAGCCGGTTTCCTGACTGTAGAGACAGAGGGGTGGGCAAACATGGGACTAGATAAAACTGGATCTATCCATTGCCTTTGTTTTTAGGCCATTGTTGAAATGATAGATCCCTTTAATGAGCATTTCTCCACTGCCAAGTTAATCCATCCACCTGACAGGTATGGCATATCAAGAAGCTGATTAAACAGCATGATTATTACACAGGCGCACCTTGTGCTGGGAGAATAAAAGGCCACCCTAAAATGTGCAGTTTTAGTACACAGCACAATGCCACAGATGTCTCAAGTTTTGAGGGAGTGTGCTATTGGCATGCTGACTGCAGGAATGTCCACCAGAGCTGTTGCCAGATAATTTCATGTACATTTTTCTACCATAAGCCATTTCCAACATCGTTTTAGAGAATTTGGCAGTACTTCCAACCAGCCTCACAACCTTAGACCACGTGTATGGTGTTGAGTGGGCGATTCGTTTGCTTATGTCAAGGTTGTGAACAGAGTGTCCCATGGTGGCGGTGGGGTTAGGGCATGGGCAAGCATAAGCTACAGACAACGAACACAACTGCATTTTAAAATCGATGGCAATTTAAATGCAGAGATACCATGACGAGATCCTGAGGCCCATTGTCGTGCCATTCATCCGCCATCATTTCAGCATGATAATGCATACTCACCAGACATAGCACCCATTGAGCATGATTGAGATGCTCTGGATCAACGTGTACGACAGCGTGTTCCAGTTCCCGCCAATATCCAGCAACTTCGCACTGCCATTGAAGAGGAGTGCACAATATTCCACAGGCCACAATCAACAGCCTGGTCAACTCTATGCGAAGGGGGTGTGTTGCGCTGCATGAGGCGAATGGTGGTCACACCAGATACTGACTGGTTTTCTGATACACGCCCCTTTTTAAAAAAGGTATATGTGACCAACAGATGCATATCTGTATTATAAGTCATGTGAAATCCATAGATTTGGGCATAATTCATTTATTTCAATTGGCTGATGTCCTTATATGAACTGTAACTCAGTAAATTGTTGCATGTCGCATTTAGATATTTATTCTGTATACTTCCAGTGGCTACGGGTCTGTGCATAAATTGTCATAGGCCTACTGAGGTGTTTACATGAAAACCAGTTAACCAGGATCTTCATTATGCTACCACAATGGAGAGGCCTAAATCTAGCCTAAATACTGGATCTGCACAGTCGGGTCCAAGCCAATGATTTATAATAGATGACTGATACGGGGCGCTGTGTTGAAGCCACCACCATACCTCCATCTTTGCACTCCCCCACTTTGTAAAAAAATACTATTTTGGAAGCTCTATAAATGCACGTCTACATTAATTCTTGACACATTCATTCTATTACATATACTTTAATGCATACTTTTAAATTATATTATGTGAGCTAAACACTAAAAAAATGATATACATTTTAAGAAAATACCCTTAAACTATTGAAATTACTCATGTTGCTGTCCCCATGACAACCCCCAAAATTCTTATAACCATTTAATTTTGTCCTCGAAACATTTCATTGAAATCCTGTAGAATAACATGAATTCCTATGGAGGACTGCTCCAGCTGGGGAGCGGCAATATGGCTGACCGGTGGCTTCAAAGCCTCTCAATGGCCAATACATAGAATAATCAATCCAGGGTTTATATACATCATTGGTCCAAACCCGTTGCTTCGCACTACCACCCACCTCTGTTAAACACATGCTTGTAAAAACAAATTAATGTCATAATCAAAGACCACAGTAAAACGCTTAATGTGTCTCTAGAATGCGCAGCTGTTTGGTTTCACATGCGGGTTCAATAGCGACTGGTTTCCCTGGGGAGAAGGGTGTGTCCTCCCTTTAGAGCTTTCGAGCCATTCCTCCTCGTTGTCTTCCAGAAAAACAGACACCACGCCCAAATTTGAGAAGACACGGGATCAAGTGGATTTAAGAGCCTGATTAGCCCTAACTGAGGTATCTGTCAATGTCTCTGGTACGATGTCTCATTGCAGAGAAGTTTAGGCCTATGTTGAAATGGCACTGTTCAGGAGACTAACGGGATGGCCTACACCAGGGCTATTCAACTATATTCTAACAGGGGCCAGACGTAAAAAAGGTTCATTGCAAGGGGGCCGGACATTTTCCACTTGCGATTATTCTTCGGAAGAACTGTTTAAAAAAAGCAACGCGCACACACCAATAAAGCACTTTTATTAACATTAAATGTTGCTAAAAGTATTTAGCAAAGAAGTGGAGGCCTCTCAACCAACGTGACTCGAGGTGCACCCAAAACAGTTGATAATAATTGAAAAAGAAAAGACACACATGCTCGCTCACTGTTTTAAAAAAAATGTAATTTAAACAACAATTACAAGCTTATTAAAACGAATTAGGTAATTTTAAAATCGTTTGAAAACGAAGCATCTCAATAAATAATGCAAAGTCATATCAAATCAGGTAATGACAAAATCTAATCTGAAGGAAGTATGCTTTGAATTAATTTCCGTCAGTCATTATGTGTGTTTTTTTTTGACACAATTCCTTCCAAAGAGTCATTGTGAGCATGAGAAGGGCACATGAGAAGGGCACATAGATGGGTTCCTGAGACTCGTAGCATTCAGGAAGAGGGTCATAATATTTTGTACAAACTTTAGAGCCAAGTTCATGTGAAGAAAAAACATACTAGGAGATAAAATGATATTTAATGACCTTAAGATTAAAAACTCACTAAGAAGGAAGGAAAGTACAGTATGAGTATAATAAATAACTTCTACAAGCAACTTCATACAAGACACACACACACACACACAAAATTACTCATATACAGATATGATTTTGGGTAGGAAACAGGCACACACTCTGGAACAGGCAATTCAGTGCAGTCTTACAGTCTTCCACATAATTCACTTTCAGACAGTCATGCCCTTTGTGTTGCAATAGTGGCATTATCTATGGTCTCATTCCAATGTCTCTGCATGCATTGGTCCGTCTGTCCGTCTGTCCGTCCGTCCGTCTGTTACTTGATAAGTCTGAAAAGAGCGATTTGAACTGTTTGGACTACCTTTCAGTTCTTTGACGAAGTCTGTCTTTGCTTGTATAGTCTTGAGTCCTTAACTGACTGAGTCTCATAGATTAAATATGGTGCAGCAATTTGGGGGTGTCATATCAAACTCTTGGTCTCATGCTCAAGGCAAACAGGCTGACCACAGACCCAGTATTTGTAACTTTTTTGGTAGTTCTGGTTATGTGCTTGCCAGGTTATTCAAATATGTAAATATTTTCATTGCTTCCACAAGGACATCATATCACTTATATTTTAAATCAGAATTATGTTTCACTATGAAAGAGAGAGAGATACTGTTAGATTTTTTTCAAGTGAACCCAAAAAACAACCAGCCAAACAACTTTTCCTCTCCCTTCAGTCACCTCATTATTACGGAATGCCAGAACCTGTTAAAACTTGCAGCACAGTGAATTCACTATGTTCCGGTCTTGTTTGCATACTTGGCCATAGATATCACTGCAACTTATGTGTGGCTCAACACCCTGTCATGAGGTGAGGCACTGATACAGCTGATGAGAACCTGGTAGGATACCGTTTCGCAGGCAGTCCAATGGATGAGTACAGTGTAAGGGTGCATCTCAAGAGTCAGAAGGGGCTTCCTCTCCTTCCTCTCCAACCGGAGTATACTTTCACCTGTTTTTCAGTGTAAACAATGAAGACTTTGAGAGGAAGGCGTTTTAGATTATTGAGATGCACTCGTAGATTTCCTGTTACCCTCATCCTCTACCCTTGAGGAAACATCAGGCACCCGACAGGGCAATGAAGGTAGCACAATTTTAATACAGAACAGGCAGCATTATCACTATCAATCCTCAGGTGCTGCATTCCAGCTGGTTTTCATTTCCCCCTGTACCTGATTGATTAAGCAATAACTGTCCCGAGGCGGTGTGGTATATTGGCCAATATACCACTTTTTTTAGGCAGAACATCAACCGGAGTGCCTGGATACATCCCTTAGCCGTGGTATATTGGCCATACACAACAAACCCCCGAAGTGCCTTATTGCTATTATAAATCAAGTCAAACAACATTTTATTTGCCACATGCACCGAATACAACAAGTGTAGACTTTACAGTGAAATGCTTACTTACAAGCCCTTTCCCAACAAAGCATTTAAAAAGTAAGAAAATTAGCAAAAAGATCAAAAGAAAATAGCTAAACAATGAAATAACAATAACAAGGCTATATACAAGAATTTCCGGTTAAGGTTAGGGGAAGGGTTATTTCTGGTTTGGTTAAGTGATTGATTGAAGTACTTTGTACATGTAGGTTAAAAGTAGAATGTCCAGGTAGCCATTTTATTAAATGTTCAGCAGTCTTATGGCTTTGGGGTAGAAGCTGTACAGGAGACTTTTGGTTCAGCCTTGGCGCTCCGGTACCGCTTGCCGTGCGGTAGCAGAGAGAACAGTCTATGACTTGGTGACTACAGTCTTTGACAATTTTTTGGGCCTTCCTCTGACACCGCCTGGTATATAGGTCCTGGATGTCAGGAAGCTTGGTCCCAGTGATGAACTGGGCTGTACGCACTACCCTCTGTTGCGCCATACGGTCAGATGCCGAAGGTAATGGATAAGGGTGTAATG